>NC_135232.1:226784460-227158183 GCF_051348905.1 Ranitomeya variabilis | reverse complement strand
GCCGGTCATCATTGTAACCAGAGCCTTCGGTTGCATGTTCCTGCTACTAGTCTGCTGATCAGCTAAGTGGACTTTGTCCTTTTGTTTTGTACCTTTTGTCCAGTTTGCAGTTTTTGTAATCCTCTGTAGCTGGAAGCTCTTGCGGGCTGAAATTGCCACTCCTGTGTCATGAGTTGACACAGGAGTCTTAAAGTAATTTCAGGATGGTTTTTGAAAGGGTTTTCAGTTGACCGTGAAGTCCTCTTTTGTATCCTTCTGCTATCTAGTAAGTGGACCTCTCTTTGCTAAATCTACTTTCATACTGTGTATGTCTTTTCCTCTTAATTCACCGTTATTACATGTGGGGGGCTGCTATCATCTTTTGGGGTATTTCCCTAGAGGTAAGCCAGGTCTGTTTCTTCCTCTACCAGGCGTAGTTAGTCCTCCGGCTGGCGCGTGGCATATAGGAAGCCGTAGGTATGCTCCCTGGCTACTGTTAGTTGTGTAGTAGATTTAGCTCACGGTCAACTCGAGTTTCCATCACCCGAGAGCTCGTTCGTTACTTATGTGTTTTTTACGTTCCCTTGCCATTGGGAACCATGACAGCATGACCGGCCCACAAAGTGTTAATTGTTTGGGCTGAAGCAGGAGAAAAAGAAGTGTTGAAGGGAAATTTTTTTTTTTTCTTTCCCTCAGAGTTTTGCTGCCTAGCCCTTAATTGCTGTCTAGCTGCTTCTTACCTCCTCTTAACCCTTGAATGGCTCTGACCTTAGCTGTTTAACATGGATGTCCAGAGTTTGGCTGCAGGTTTAAATAATCTTGCTACGAAGGTTCAAAATTTACAAGATTTTGTTATACATGCTCCTATTTCTGAACCTAAAATCCCTACACCAGAGGTGTTTTCCGGAGATAGATCTCGGTTTTTGAATTTCAAATATAATTGTAAATTATTCCTTTCTCTCAGACCTCACTCCTCAGGAGATCCTGTCCAGCAGGTTAAGATTGTAATCTCTTTGCTGCGAGGTGACCCTCAAAATTGGGCATTTTCATTGGCACCAGGGGATCCTGCGTTGCTCAATGTGGATGCGTTTTTCCTGGCTTTAGGGTTGCTTTATGAGGAACCTAATTTGGAGATTCAAGCTGAAAAAGCTTTGATAGCCCTATCTCAAGGGCAAGATGAAGCGGAGATATACTGCCAAAAATTTCGTAGGTGGTCTGTGCTTACTCAGTGGAATGAGTGCGCCTTAGCGGCAAATTTCAGAGAGGGCCTTTCTGATGCCGTTAAAGATGTTATGGTCGGGTTCCCTGCGCCTACAGGTCTGAATGAGTCCATGACAATGGCAATTCAGATTGATCGGCGTTTGCGGGAGCGCAAACCCGTGCACCATTTGGCGGTATCTTCTGAAGAGACGCCAGAGAAAATGCAATGTGACAGAGTTATGTCCAGAAGCGAGCGGCAGAATTATAGGCGTAAAAATGGGTTATGCTTCTATTGTGGTGATTCTGCTCATGTTATATCGGCATGCTCTAAGCATACTAGGAAGGTTGACAAGTCCATTTCAATTGGCACTTTACAGTCCAAATTTATTTTGTCTGTAACCTTGATTTGTTCATTATCAGTTATTACCGTGGATGCTTATGTGGACTCGGGCGCCGCTCTGAGTCTTATGGACTGGTCCTTTGCCAGGCGCTGTGGGTTTGATTTAGAGCCTCTGGAAGTCCCTATACCTCTGAAGGGTATTGATTCTACACCTTTGGCTTGTAATAAACCACAGTTCTGGACGCAAGTGACTATGCGTATGACTCCAGACCATCAGGAGGTGATTCGCTTCCTTGTGTTGTACAATTTACATGATGTTTTGGTGCTTGGATTACCATGGTTACAGTCTCATAACCTAGTCCTTGACTGGAAGGCTATGTCTGTGTTAAGCTGGGGATGTCGGGGGGCTCATGGGGACACTCCTATGGTGTCCATTTCGTCATCTATTCCATCTGAGATTCCGGCATTTTTGTCTGATTATCGTGATATTTTTGAAGAGCCTAAGATTGGTTCACTCCCTCCTCACAGGGATTGTGATTGCGCCATAGATCTGATTCCTGGCAGTAAATTTCCAAAGGGTCGTTTGTTTAACCTATCTGTACCTGAACATGCTGCTATGCGCGAGTATATTAAGGAGTCCCTGGAAAAGGGACATATTCGTCCTTCTTCATCACCTTTAGGAGCCGGTTTTTTCTTTGTCTCTAAAAAGGATGGCTCTCTGAGGCCTTGTATTGATTATCGTCTCCTGAATAAAATTACAGTCAAATATCAGTATCCGTTGCCTTTGCTGACTGATTTGTTTGCTCGCATAAGGGGGGCTAAGTGGTTCTCTAAGATTGATCTTCGTGGGGCGTATAATTTGGTGCGAATTAAGCAGGGGGATGAGTGGAAGACCGCATTTAATACGCCTGAGGGCCATTTTGAGTATTTGGTAATGCCTTTCGGCCTTTCTAATGCACCTTCTGTCTTTCAGTCCTTAATGCATGATATTTTCCGGGAATATTTGGATAAATTTATGATTGTGTACTTGGATGATATTTTGATTTTTTCTGATGACTGGGAGTCTCATGTTCAGCAGGTCAGGAGGGTTTTTCAGGTTTTGCGGGAGAATTCTTTGTGTGTAAAGGGTTCAAAGTGTGTTTTTGGGGTTCAAAAAATTTCATTTTTGGGGTATATTTTTTCCCCTTCTTCTATTGAGATGGACCCTGTCAAGGTTCGGGCTATTTACGACTGGACGCAGCCTACTTCTCTGAAGAGTCTCCAGAAATTCTTGGGCTTTGCTAATTTTTATCGTCGATTTATAGCTGGTTTTTCTGGCGTTGCTAAACCTCTGACGGATTTGACTAAAAAGGGTGCTGATGTTGCCAATTGGTCCCCTGCTGCCGTGGAGGCCTTTCGGGAGCTTAAGCGCCGCTTTTTGTCTGCCCCTGTGTTGCGCCAGCCTGATGTTTCTCTTCCCTTTCAGGTTGAGGTCGATGCTTCCGAGATCGGAGCGGGGGCGGTTTTGTCGCAGAAAAGTTCCGACTGCTCAGTGATGAGACCTTGTGCGTTCTTTTCGTGAAAATTTTCGGCCTCCGAGCGAAACTATGATGTTGGTAATCGGGAGCTTTTGGCCATGAAGTGGGCATTTGAGGAGTGGCGTCATTGGCTTGAGGGTGCCAGACATCAGGTGGTAGTTTTGACTGATCACAAGAATTTAATTTATTTGGAGTCTGCCAGGCGCCTGAATCCTAGACAGGCACGTTGGTCGTTGTTCTTTTCCCGGTTTAATTTTGTGGTCTCGTACTTACCGGGTTCTAGGAATGTGAAAGCAGATGCTCTTTCTAGGAGTTTTGAGCCTGACTCTCCTGGGAATTCTGAACCTGCTGGTGTCCTTAAGGATGGAGTGGTTTTGTCTGCTGTCTCTCCAGATTTGCGACGTGCTTTGCAAGAATTTCAGGCGGATAGACCTGATCGTTGTCCATCTGGTAGACTGTTTGTTCCTGACGAGTGGACCACTAGAGTCATCTCGGAAGTTCATTCTTCTACTCTGGCAGGTCATCCGGGAATTTTTGGCACCAGAGATTTGGTGGCTAGATCCTTCTGGTGGCCTTCCCTGTCTCGAGATGTGCGTGTTTTTGTGCAGTCTTGCGATGTGTGTGCTCGGGCCAAGCCTTGTTGTTCTAGGGCTAGTGGGTTGTTGTTGCCCCTGCCTATTCCGAAGAGGCCTTGGACGCACATCTCTATGGACTTTATCTCGGATCTCCCTGTTTCTCAGAAGATGTCTGTCATCTGGGTGGTGTGTGACCGTTTTTCTAAAATGGTTCATTTGGTGCCATTGCCTAAGTTGCCTTCCTCATCTGAGTTGGTCCCTCTGTTTTTTCAAAATGTGGTTCGCTTGCATGGTATTCTGGAAAACATCGTTTCTGACAGGGGTACCCAGTTCGTGTCTAGATTTTGGCGGGCAGTTTGTGCCAGGTTGGGCATTGATTTGTCCTTTTCGTCTGCATTCCATCCTCAGACCAATGGCCAGACGGAGCGAACTAATCAAACTTTGGAGACTTATTTGAGGTGTTTTGTGTCTGCGGATCAGGATGATTGGGTTGCCTTTCTGCCGTTGGCGGAGTTTGCTCTTAATAATCGGGCTAGTTCTGCCACTTTGGTTTCTCCTTTCTTTTGCAATTCAGGGTTTCATCCGCGTTTTTCATCTGGTCAGGTTGAATCTTCGGATTGTCCTGGAGTGGATGCGGTGGTGGATCGGTTGCATCGGATTTGGGGACAAGTGGTGGATAATTTGGAATTGTCCCAGGAGAGGACTCAGCAGTTTGCTAACCGTCGTCGTCGTGTTGGTCCCCACTTTCGCGTTGGGGACTTGGTGTGGTTGTCTTCCCGTTTTGTCCCTATGAGGGTTTCTTCTCCCAAATTTAAGCCTCGGTTCATCGGTCCTTATAGGATTTTGGAGATTCTTAACCCTGTTTCCTTTCGTTTGGACCTCCCGGCATCTTTCGCTATCCATAATGTGTTCCATCGGTCGTTGTTGCGGAGATATGAGGTACCGGTGGTTCCTTCTACTGAACCTCCTGCATCTGTGCTGGTGGAGGGTGAATTGGAGTACGTCGTGGAGAAGATCTTGGACTCCCGTATTTCCAGATGGAGACTTCAATATCTGGTTAAATGGAAAGGCTATGGTCAGGAAGATAATTCTTGGGTAACTGCCTCTGATGTTCATGCCTCGGATTTGGTTCGTGCCTTTCATAGGGCTCATCCAGATCGCCCTGGCGGTTCTTGTGAGGGTTCGGTGCCCCCTCCCTAAGGGGAGGGTACTGTTGTGTATCCGCTTTTTGGGCTCCCCTGGTGGTTGCTGGTGGTACTGGTGACTTGTTTGCACTTTGCTTCTTCTGTTCACCTGCTTCCATCAGTGTTTGGGAGTTTCCTATTTAGCCTTGCTCTCCAGTCATTTCCTTGCCGGTCATCATTGTAACCAGAGCCTTCGGTTGCATGTTCCTGCTACTAGTCTGCTGATCAGCTAAGTGGACTTTGTCCTTTTGTTTTGTACCTTTTGTCCAGTTTGCAGTTTTTGTAATCCTCTGTAGCTGGAAGCTCTTGCGGGCTGAAATTGCCACTCCTGTGTCATGAGTTGACACAGGAGTCTTAAAGTAATTTCAGGATGGTTTTTGAAAGGGTTTTCAGTTGACCGTGAAGTCCTCTTTTGTATCCTTCTGCTATCTAGTAAGTGGACCTCTCTTTGCTAAATCTACTTTCATACTGTGTATGTCTTTTCCTCTTAATTCACCGTTATTACATGTGGGGGGCTGCTATCATCTTTTGGGGTATTTCCCTAGAGGTAAGCCAGGTCTGTTTCTTCCTCTACCAGGCGTAGTTAGTCCTCCGGCTGGCGCGTGGCATATAGGAAGCCGTAGGTATGCTCCCTGGCTACTGTTAGTTGTGTAGTAGATTTAGCTCACGGTCAACTCGAGTTTCCATCACCCGAGAGCTCGTTCGTTACTTATGTGTTTTTTACGTTCCCTTGCCATTGGGAACCATGACAGCATGACCGGCCCACAAAGTGTTAATTGTTTGGGCTGAAGCAGGAGAAAAAGAAGTGTTGAAGGGAAATTTTTTTTTTTTCTTTCCCTCAGAGTTTTGCTGCCTAGCCCTTAATTGCTGTCTAGCTGCTTCTTACCTCCTCTTAACCCTTGAATGGCTCTGACCTTAGCTGTTTAACATGGATGTCCAGAGTTTGGCTGCAGGTTTAAATAATCTTGCTACGAAGGTTCAAAATTTACAAGATTTTGTTATACATGCTCCTATTTCTGAACCTAAAATCCCTACACCAGAGGTGTTTTCCGGAGATAGATCTCGGTTTTTGAATTTCAAATATAATTGTAAATTATTCCTTTCTCTCAGACCTCACTCCTCAGGAGATCCTGTCCAGCAGGTTAAGATTGTAATCTCTTTGCTGCGAGGTGACCCTCAAAATTGGGCATTTTCATTGGCACCAGGGGATCCTGCGTTGCTCAATGTGGATGCGTTTTTCCTGGCTTTAGGGTTGCTTTATGAGGAACCTAATTTGGAGATTCAAGCTGAAAAAGCTTTGATAGCCCTATCTCAAGGGCAAGATGAAGCGGAGATATACTGCCAAAAATTTCGTAGGTGGTCTGTGCTTACTCAGTGGAATGAGTGCGCCTTAGCGGCAAATTTCAGAGAGGGCCTTTCTGATGCCGTTAAAGATGTTATGGTCGGGTTCCCTGCGCCTACAGGTCTGAATGAGTCCATGACAATGGCAATTCAGATTGATCGGCGTTTGCGGGAGCGCAAACCCGTGCACCATTTGGCGGTATCTTCTGAAGAGACGCCAGAGAAAATGCAATGTGACAGAGTTATGTCCAGAAGCGAGCGGCAGAATTATAGGCGTAAAAATGGGTTATGCTTCTATTGTGGTGATTCTGCTCATGTTATATCGGCATGCTCTAAGCATACTAGGAAGGTTGACAAGTCCATTTCAATTGGCACTTTACAGTCCAAATTTATTTTGTCTGTAACCTTGATTTGTTCATTATCAGTTATTACCGTGGATGCTTATGTGGACTCGGGCGCCGCTCTGAGTCTTATGGACTGGTCCTTTGCCAGGCGCTGTGGGTTTGATTTAGAGCCTCTGGAAGTCCCTATACCTCTGAAGGGTATTGATTCTACACCTTTGGCTTGTAATAAACCACAGTTCTGGACGCAAGTGACTATGCGTATGACTCCAGACCATCAGGAGGTGATTCGCTTCCTTGTGTTGTACAATTTACATGATGTTTTGGTGCTTGGATTACCATGGTTACAGTCTCATAACCTAGTCCTTGACTGGAAGGCTATGTCTGTGTTAAGCTGGGGATGTCGGGGGGCTCATGGGGACACTCCTATGGTGTCCATTTCGTCATCTATTCCATCTGAGATTCCGGCATTTTTGTCTGATTATCGTGATATTTTTGAAGAGCCTAAGATTGGTTCACTCCCTCCTCACAGGGATTGTGATTGCGCCATAGATCTGATTCCTGGCAGTAAATTTCCAAAGGGTCGTTTGTTTAACCTATCTGTACCTGAACATGCTGCTATGCGCGAGTATATTAAGGAGTCCCTGGAAAAGGGACATATTCGTCCTTCTTCATCACCTTTAGGAGCCGGTTTTTTCTTTGTCTCTAAAAAGGATGGCTCTCTGAGGCCTTGTATTGATTATCGTCTCCTGAATAAAATTACAGTCAAATATCAGTATCCGTTGCCTTTGCTGACTGATTTGTTTGCTCGCATAAGGGGGGCTAAGTGGTTCTCTAAGATTGATCTTCGTGGGGCGTATAATTTGGTGCGAATTAAGCAGGGGGATGAGTGGAAGACCGCATTTAATACGCCTGAGGGCCATTTTGAGTATTTGGTAATGCCTTTCGGCCTTTCTAATGCACCTTCTGTCTTTCAGTCCTTAATGCATGATATTTTCCGGGAATATTTGGATAAATTTATGATTGTGTACTTGGATGATATTTTGATTTTTTCTGATGACTGGGAGTCTCATGTTCAGCAGGTCAGGAGGGTTTTTCAGGTTTTGCGGGAGAATTCTTTGTGTGTAAAGGGTTCAAAGTGTGTTTTTGGGGTTCAAAAAATTTCATTTTTGGGGTATATTTGTTCCCCTTCTTCTATTGAGATGGACCCTGTCAAGGTTCGGGCTATTTACGACTGGACGCAGCCTACTTCTCTGAAGAGTCTCCAGAAATTCTTGGGCTTTGCTAATTTTTATCGTCGATTTATAGCTGGTTTTTCTGGCGTTGCTAAACCTCTGACGGATTTGACTAAAAAGGGTGCTGATGTTGCCAATTGGTCCCCTGCTGCCGTGGAGGCCTTTCGGGAGCTTAAGCGCCGCTTTTTGTCTGCCCCTGTGTTGCGCCAGCCTGATGTTTCTCTTCCCTTTCAGGTTGAGGTCGATGCTTCCGAGATCGGAGCGGGGGCGGTTTTGTCGCAGAAAAGTTCCGACTGCTCAGTGATGAGACCTTGTGCGTTCTTTTCGTGAAAATTTTCGGCCTCCGAGCGAAACTATGATGTTGGTAATCGGGAGCTTTTGGCCATGAAGTGGGCATTTGAGGAGTGGCGTCATTGGCTTGAGGGTGCCAGACATCAGGTGGTAGTTTTGACTGATCACAAGAATTTAATTTATTTGGAGTCTGCCAGGCGCCTGAATCCTAGACAGGCACGTTGGTCGTTGTTCTTTTCCCAGTTTAATTTTGTGGTCTCGTACTTACCGGGTTCTAGGAATGTGAAAGCAGATGCTCTTTCTAGGAGTTTTGAGCCTGACTCTCCTGGGAATTCTGAACCTGCTGGTGTCCTTAAGGATGGAGTGGTTTTGTCTGCTGTCTCTCCAGATTTGCGACGTGCTTTGCAAGAATTTCAGGCGGATAGACCTGATCGTTGTCCGTCTGGTAGACTGTTTGTTCCTGACGAGTGGACCACTAGAGTCATCTCGGAAGTTCATTCTTCTACTCTGGCAGGTCATCCGGGAATTTTTGGCACCAGAGATTTGGTGGCTAGATCCTTCTGGTGGCCTTCCCTGTCTCGAGATGTGCGTGTTTTTGTGCAGTCTTGCGATGTGTGTGCTCGGGCCAAGCCTTGTTGTTCTAGGGCTAGTGGGTTGTTGTTGCCCCTGCCTATTCCGAAGAGGCCTTGGACGCACATCTCTATGGACTTTATCTCGGATCTCCCTGTTTCTCAGAAGATGTCTGTCATCTGGGTGGTGTGTGACCGTTTTTCTAAAATGGTTCATTTGGTGCCATTGCCTAAGTTGCCTTCCTCATCTGAGTTGGTCCCTCTGTTTTTTCAAAATGTGGTTCGCTTGCATGGTATTCTGGAAAACATCGTTTCTGACAGGGGTACCCAGTTCGTGTCTAGATTTTGGCGGGCAGTTTGTGCCAGGTTGGGCATTGATTTGTCCTTTTCGTCTGCATTCCATCCTCAGACCAATGGCCAGACGGAGCGAACTAATCAAACTTTGGAGACTTATTTGAGGTGTTTTGTGTCTGCGGATCAGGATGATTGGGTTGCCTTTCTGCCGTTGGCGGAGTTTGCTCTTAATAATCGGGCTAGTTCTGCCACTTTGGTTTCTCCTTTCTTTTGCAATTCAGGGTTTCATCCGCGTTTTTCATCTGGTCAGGTTGAATCTTCGGATTGTCCTGGAGTGGATGCGGTGGTGGATCGGTTGCATCGGATTTGGGGACAAGTGGTGGATAATTTGGAATTGTCCCAGGAGAGGACTCAGCAGTTTGCTAACCGTCGTCGTCGTGTTGGTCCCCACTTTCGCGTTGGGGACTTGGTGTGGTTGTCTTCCCGTTTTGTCCCTATGAGGGTTTCTTCTCCCAAATTTAAGCCTCGGTTCATCGGTCCTTATAGGATTTTGGAGATTCTTAACCCTGTTTCCTTTCGTTTGGACCTCCCGGCATCTTTCGCTATCCATAATGTGTTCCATCGGTCGTTGTTGCGGAGATATGAGGTACCGGTGGTTCCTTCTACTGAACCTCCTGCATCTGTGCTGGTGGAGGGTGAATTGGAGTACGTCGTGGAGAAGATCTTGGACTCCCGTATTTCCAGATGGAGACTTCAATATCTGGTTAAATGGAAAGGCTATGGTCAGGAAGATAATTCTTGGGTAACTGCCTCTGATGTTCATGCCTCGGATTTGGTTCGTGCCTTTCATAGGGCTCATCCAGATCGCCCTGGCGGTTCTTGTGAGGGTTCGGTGCCCCCTCCTTAAGGGGAGGGTACTGTTGTGTATCCGCTTTTTGGGCTCCCCTGGTGGTTGCTGGTGGTACTGGTGACTTGTTTGCACTTTGCTTCTTCTGTTCACCTGCTTCCATCAGTGTTTGGGAGTTTCCTATTTAGCCTTGCTCTCCAGTCATTTCCTTGCCGGTCATCATTGTAACCAGAGCCTTCGGTTGCATGTTCCTGCTACTAGTCTGCTGATCAGCTAAGTGGACTTTGTCCTTTTGTTTTGTACCTTTTGTCCAGTTTGCAGTTTTTGTAATCCTCTGTAGCTGGAAGCTCTTGCGGGCTGAAATTGCCACTCCTGTGTCATGAGTTGACACAGGAGTCTTAAAGTAATTTCAGGATGGTTTTTGAAAGGGTTTTCAGTTGACCGTGAAGTCCTCTTTTGTATCCTTCTGCTATCTAGTAAGTGGACCTCTCTTTGCTAAATCTACTTTCATACTGTGTATGTCTTTTCCTCTTAATTCACCGTTATTACATGTGGGGGGCTGCTATCATCTTTTGGGGTATTTCCCTAGAGGTAAGCCAGGTCTGTTTCTTCCTCTACCAGGCGTAGTTAGTCCTCCGGCTGGCGCGTGGCATATAGGAAGCCGTAGGTATGCTCCCTGGCTACTGTTAGTTGTGTAGTAGATTTAGCTCACGGTCAACTCGAGTTTCCATCACCCGAGAGCTCGTTCGTTACTTATGTGTTTTTTACGTTCCCTTGCCATTGGGAACCATGACAGCATGACCGGCCCACAAAGTGTTAATTGTTTGGGCTGAAGCAGGAGAAAAAGAAGTGTTGAAGGGAAATTTTTTTTTTTTCTTTCCCTCAGAGTTTTGCTGCCTAGCCCTTAATTGCTGTCTAGCTGCTTCTTACCTCCTCTTAACCCTTGAATGGCTCTGACCTTAGCTGTTTAACATGGATGTCCAGAGTTTGGCTGCAGGTTTAAATAATCTTGCTACGAAGGTTCAAAATTTACAAGATTTTGTTATACATGCTCCTATTTCTGAACCTAAAATCCCTACACCAGAGGTGTTTTCCGGAGATAGATCTCGGTTTTTGAATTTCAAATATAATTGTAAATTATTCCTTTCTCTCAGACCTCACTCCTCAGGAGATCCTGTCCAGCAGGTTAAGATTGTAATCTCTTTGCTGCGAGGTGACCCTCAAAATTGGGCATTTTCATTGGCACCAGGGGATCCTGCGTTGCTCAATGTGGATGCGTTTTTCCTGGCTTTAGGGTTGCTTTATGAGGAACCTAATTTGGAGATTCAAGCTGAAAAAGCTTTGATAGCCCTATCTCAAGGGCAAGATGAAGTGGAGATATACTGCCAAAAATTTCGTAGGTGGTCTGTGCTTACTCAGTGGAATGAGTGCGCCTTAGCGGCAAATTTCAGAGAGGGCCTTTCTGATGCCGTTAAAGATGTTATGGTCGGGTTCCCTGCGCCTACAGGTCTGAATGAGTCCATGACAATGGCAATTCAGATTGATCGGCGTTTGCGGGAGCGCAAACCCGTGCACCATTTGGCGGTATCTTCTGAAGAGACGCCAGAGAAAATGCAATGTGACAGAGTTATGTCCAGAAGCGAGCGGCAGAATTATAGGCGTAAAAATGGGTTATGCTTCTATTGTGGTGATTCTGCTCATGTTATATCGGCATGCTCTAAGCATACTAGGAAGGTTGACAAGTCCATTTCAATTGGCACTTTACAGTCCAAATTTATTTTGTCTGTAACCTTGATTTGTTCATTATCAGTTATTACCGTGGATGCTTATGTGGACTCGGGCGCCGCTCTGAGTCTTATGGACTGGTCCTTTGCCAGGCGCTGTGGGTTTGATTTAGAGCCTCTGGAAGTCCCTATACCTCTGAAGGGTATTGATTCTACACCTTTGGCTTGTAATAAACCACAGTTCTGGACGCAAGTGACTATGCGTATGACTCCAGACCATCAGGAGGTGATTCGCTTCCTTGTGTTGTACAATTTACATGATGTTTTGGTGCTTGGATTACCATGGTTACAGTCTCATAACCTAGTCCTTGACTGGAAGGCTATGTCTGTGTTAAGCTGGGGATGTCGGGGGGCTCATGGGGACACTCCTATGGTGTCCATTTCGTCATCTATTCCATCTGAGATTCCGGCATTTTTGTCTGATTATCGTGATATTTTTGAAGAGCCTAAGATTGGTTCACTCCCTCCTCACAGGGATTGTGATTGCGCCATAGATCTGATTCCTGGCAGTAAATTTCCAAAGGGTCGTTTGTTTAACCTATCTGTACCTGAACATGCTGCTATGCGCGAGTATATTAAGGAGTCCCTGGAAAAGGGACATATTCGTCCTTCTTCATCACCTTTAGGAGCCGGTTTTTTCTTTGTCTCTAAAAAGGATGGCTCTCTGAGGCCTTGTATTGATTATCGTCTCCTGAATAAAATTACAGTCAAATATCAGTATCCGTTGCCTTTGCTGACTGATTTGTTTGCTCGCATAAGGGGGGCTAAGTGGTTCTCTAAGATTGATCTTCGTGGGGCGTATAATTTGGTGCGAATTAAGCAGGGGGATGAGTGGAAGACCGCATTTAATACGCCTGAGGGCCATTTTGAGTATTTGGTAATGCCTTTCGGCCTTTCTAATGCACCTTCTGTCTTTCAGTCCTTAATGCATGATATTTTCCGGGAATATTTGGATAAATTTATGATTGTGTACTTGGATGATATTTTGATTTTTTCTGATGACTGGGAGTCTCATGTTCAGCAGGTCAGGAGGGTTTTTCAGGTTTTGCGGGAGAATTCTTTGTGTGTAAAGGGTTCAAAGTGTGTTTTTGGGGTTCAAAAAATTTCATTTTTGGGGTATATTTTTTCCCCTTCTTCTATTGAGATGGACCCTGTCAAGGTTCGGGCTATTTACGACTGGACGCAGCCTACTTCTCTGAAGAGTCTCCAGAAATTCTTGGGCTTTGCTAATTTTTATCGTCGATTTATAGCTGGTTTTTCTGGCGTTGCTAAACCTCTGACGGATTTGACTAAAAAGGGTGCTGATGTTGCCAATTGGTCCCCTGCTGCCGTGGAGGCCTTTCGGGAGCTTAAGCGCCGCTTTTTGTCTGCCCCTGTGTTGCGCCAGCCTGATGTTTCTCTTCCCTTTCAGGTTGAGGTCGATGCTTCCGAGATCGGAGCGGGGGCGGTTTTGTCGCAGAAAAGTTCCGACTGCTCAGTGATGAGACCTTGTGCGTTCTTTTCGTGAAAATTTTCGGCCTCCGAGCGAAACTATGATGTTGGTAATCGGGAGCTTTTGGCCATGAAGTGGGCATTTGAGGAGTGGCGTCATTGGCTTGAGGGTGCCAGACATCAGGTGGTAGTTTTGACTGATCACAAGAATTTAATTTATTTGGAGTCTGCCAGGCGCCTGAATCCTAGACAGGCACGTTGGTCGTTGTTCTTTTCCCGGTTTAATTTTGTGGTCTCGTACTTACCGGGTTCTAGGAATGTGAAAGCAGATGCTCTTTCTAGGAGTTTTGAGCCTGACTCTCCTGGGAATTCTGAACCTGCTGGTGTCCTTAAGGATGGAGTGGTTTTGTCTGCTGTCTCTCCAGATTTGCGACGTGCTTTGCAAGAATTTCAGGCGGATAGACCTGATCGTTGTCCGTCTGGTAGACTGTTTGTTCCTGACGAGTGGACCACTAGAGTCATCTCGGAAGTTCATTCTTCTACTCTGGCAGGTCATCCGGGAATTTTTGGCACCAGAGATTTGGTGGCTAGATCCTTCTGGTGGCCTTCCCTGTCTCGAGATGTGCGTGTTTTTGTGCAGTCTTGCGATGTGTGTGCTCGGGCCAAGCCTTGTTGTTCTAGGGCTAGTGGGTTGTTGTTGCCCCTGCCTATTCCGAAGAGGCCTTGGACGCACATCTCTATGGACTTTATCTCGGATCTCCCTGTTTCTCAGAAGATGTCTGTCATCTGGGTGGTGTGTGACCGTTTTTCTAAAATGGTTCATTTGGTGCCATTGCCTAAGTTGCCTTCCTCATCTGAGTTGGTCCCTCTGTTTTTTCAAAATGTGGTTCGCTTGCATGGTATTCTGGAAAACATCGTTTCTGACAGGGGTACCCAGTTCGTGTCTAGATTTTGGCGGGCAGTTTGTGCCAGGTTGGGCATTGATTTGTCCTTTTCGTCTGCATTCCATCCTCAGACCAATGGCCAGACGGAGCGAACTAATCAAACTTTGGAGACTTATTTGAGGTGTTTTGTGTCTGCGGATCAGGATGATTGGGTTGCCTTTCTGCCGTTGGCGGAGTTTGCTCTTAATAATCGGGCTAGTTCTGCCACTTTGGTTTCTCCTTTCTTTTGCAATTCAGGGTTTCATCCGCGTTTTTCATCTGGTCAGGTTGAATCTTCGGATTGTCCTGGAGTGGATGCGGTGGTGGATCGGTTGCATCGGATTTGGGGACAAGTGGTGGATAATTTGGAATTGTCCCAGGAGAGGACTCAGCAGTTTGCTAACCGTCGTCGTCGTGTTGGTCCCCACTTTCGCGTTGGGGACTTGGTGTGGTTGTCTTCCCGTTTTGTCCCTATGAGGGTTTCTTCTCCCAAATTTAAGCCTCGGTTCATCGGTCCTTATAGGATTTTGGAGATTCTTAACCCTGTTTCCTTTCGTTTGGACCTCCCGGCATCTTTCGCTATCCATAATGTGTTCCATCGGTCGTTGTTGCGGAGATATGAGGTACCGGTGGTTCCTTCTACTGAACCTCCTGCATCTGTGCTGGTGGAGGGTGAATTGGAGTACGTCGTGGAGAAGATCTTGGACTCCCGTATTTCCAGATGGAGACTTCAATATCTGGTTAAATGGAAAGGCTATGGTCAGGAAGATAATTCTTGGGTAACTGCCTCTGATGTTCATGCCTCGGATTTGGTTCGTGCCTTTCATAGGGCTCATCCAGATCGCCCTGGCGGTTCTTGTGAGGGTTCGGTGCCCCCTCCCTAAGGGGAGGGTACTGTTGTGTATCCGCTTTTTGGGCTCCCCTGGTGGTTGCTGGTGGTACTGGTGACTTGTTTGCACTTTGCTTCTTCTGTTCACCTGCTTCCATCAGTGTTTGGGAGTTTCCTATTTAGCCTTGCTCTCCAGTCATTTCCTTGCCGGTCATCATTGTAACCAGAGCCTTCGGTTGCATGTTCCTGCTACTAGTCTGCTGATCAGCTAAGTGGACTTTGTCCTTTTGTTTTGTACCTTTTGTCCAGTTTGCAGTTTTTGTAATCCTCTGTAGCTGGAAGCTCTTGCGGGCTGAAATTGCCACTCCTGTGTCATGAGTTGACACAGGAGTCTTAAAGTAATTTCAGGATGGTTTTTGAAAGGGTTTTCAGTTGACCGTGAAGTCCTCTTTTGTATCCTTCTGCTATCTAGTAAGTGGACCTCTCTTTGCTAAATCTACTTTCATACTGTGTATGTCTTTTCCTCTTAATTCACCGTTATTACATGTGGGGGGCTGCTATCATCTTTTGGGGTATTTCCCTAGAGGTAAGCCAGGTCTGTTTCTTCCTCTACCAGGCGTAGTTAGTCCTCCGGCTGGCGCGTGGCATATAGGAAGCCGTAGGTATGCTCCCTGGCTACTGTTAGTTGTGTAGTAGATTTAGCTCACGGTCAACTCGAGTTTCCATCACCCGAGAGCTCGTTCGTTACTTATGTGTTTTTTACGTTCCCTTGCCATTGGGAACCATGACAGCATGACCGGCCCACAAAGTGTTAATTGTTTGGGCTGAAGCAGGAGAAAAAGAAGTGTTGAAGGGAAATTTTTTTTTTTTCTTTCCCTCAGAGTTTTGCTGCCTAGCCCTTAATTGCTGTCTAGCTGCTTCTTACCTCCTCTTAACCCTTGAATGGCTCTGACCTTAGCTGTTTAACATGGATGTCCAGAGTTTGGCTGCAGGTTTAAATAATCTTGCTACGAAGGTTCAAAATTTACAAGATTTTGTTATACATGCTCCTATTTCTGAACCTAAAATCCCTACACCAGAGGTGTTTTCCGGAGATAGATCTCGGTTTTTGAATTTCAAATATAATTGTAAATTATTCCTTTCTCTCAGACCTCACTCCTCAGGAGATCCTGTCCAGCAGGTTAAGATTGTAATCTCTTTGCTGCGAGGTGACCCTCAAAATTGGGCATTTTCATTGGCACCAGGGGATCCTGCGTTGCTCAATGTGGATGCGTTTTTCCTGGCTTTAGGGTTGCTTTATGAGGAACCTAATTTGGAGATTCAAGCTGAAAAAGCTTTGATAGCCCTATCTCAAGGGCAAGATGAAGCGGAGATATACTGCCAAAAATTTCGTAGGTGGTCTGTGCTTACTCAGTGGAATGAGTGCGCCTTAGCGGCAAATTTCAGAGAGGGCCTTTCTGATGCCGTTAAAGATGTTATGGTCGGGTTCCCTGCGCCTACAGGTCTGAATGAGTCCATGACAATGGCAATTCAGATTGATCGGCGTTTGCGGGAGCGCAAACCCGTGCACCATTTGGCGGTATCTTCTGAAGAGACGCCAGAGAAAATGCAATGTGACAGAGTTATGTCCAGAAGCGAGCGGCAGAATTATAGGCGTAAAAATGGGTTATGCTTCTATTGTGGTGATTCTGCTCATGTTATATCGGCATGCTCTAAGCATACTAGGAAGGTTGACAAGTCCATTTCAATTGGCACTTTACAGTCCAAATTTATTTTGTCTGTAACCTTGATTTGTTCATTATCAGTTATTACCGTGGATGCTTATGTGGACTCGGGCGCCGCTCTGAGTCTTATGGACTGGTCCTTTGCCAGGCGCTGTGGGTTTGATTTAGAGCCTCTGGAAGTCCCTATACCTCTGAAGGGTATTGATTCTACACCTTTGGCTTGTAATAAACCACAGTTCTGGACGCAAGTGACTATGCGTATGACTCCAGACCATCAGGAGGTGATTCGCTTCCTTGTGTTGTACAATTTACATGATGTTTTGGTGCTTGGATTACCATGGTTACAGTCTCATAACCTAGTCCTTGACTGGAAGGCTATGTCTGTGTTAAGCTGGGGATGTCGGGGGGCTCATGGGGACACTCCTATGGTGTCCATTTCGTCATCTATTCCATCTGAGATTCCGGCATTTTTGTCTGATTATCGTGATATTTTTGAAGAGCCTAAGATTGGTTCACTCCCTCCTCACAGGGATTGTGATTGCGCCATAGATCTGATTCCTGGCAGTAAATTTCCAAAGGGTCGTTTGTTTAACCTATCTGTACCTGAACATGCTGCTATGCGCGAGTATATTAAGGAGTCCCTGGAAAAGGGACATATTCGTCCTTCTTCATCACCTTTAGGAGCCGGTTTTTTCTTTGTCTCTAAAAAGGATGGCTCTCTGAGGCCTTGTATTGATTATCGTCTCCTGAATAAAATTACAGTCAAATATCAGTATCCGTTGCCTTTGCTGACTGATTTGTTTGCTCGCATAAGGGGGGCTAAGTGGTTCTCTAAGATTGATCTTCGTGGGGCGTATAATTTGGTGCGAATTAAGCAGGGGGATGAGTGGAAGACCGCATTTAATACGCCTGAGGGCCATTTTGAGTATTTGGTAATGCCTTTCGGCCTTTCTAATGCACCTTCTGTCTTTCAGTCCTTAATGCATGATATTTTCCGGGAATATTTGGATAAATTTATGATTGTGTACTTGGATGATATTTTGATTTTTTCTGATGACTGGGAGTCTCATGTTCAGCAGGTCAGGAGGGTTTTTCAGGTTTTGCGGGAGAATTCTTTGTGTGTAAAGGGTTCAAAGTGTGTTTTTGGGGTTCAAAAAATTTCATTTTTGGGGTATATTTTTTCCCCTTCTTCTATTGAGATGGACCCTGTCAAGGTTCGGGCTATTTACGACTGGACGCAGCCTACTTCTCTGAAGAGTCTCCAGAAATTCTTGGGCTTTGCTAATTTTTATCGTCGATTTATAGCTGGTTTTTCTGGCGTTGCTAAACCTCTGACGGATTTGACTAAAAAGGGTGCTGATGTTGCCAATTGGTCCCCTGCTGCCGTGGAGGCCTTTCGGGAGCTTAAGCGCCGCTTTTTGTCTGCCCCTGTGTTGCGCCAGCCTGATGTTTCTCTTCCCTTTCAGGTTGAGGTCGATGCTTCCGAGATCGGAGCGGGGGCGGTTTTGTCGCAGAAAAGTTCCGACTGCTCAGTGATGAGACCTTGTGCGTTCTTTTCGTGAAAATTTTCGGCCTCCGAGCGAAACTATGATGTTGGTAATCGGGAGCTTTTGGCCATGAAGTGGGCATTTGAGGAGTGGCGTCATTGGCTTGAGGGTGCCAGACATCAGGTGGTAGTTTTGACTGATCACAAGAATTTAATTTATTTGGAGTCTGCCAGGCGCCTGAATCCTAGACAGGCACGTTGGTCGTTGTTCTTTTCCCGGTTTAATTTTGTGGTCTCGTACTTACCGGGTTCTAGGAATGTGAAAGCAGATGCTCTTTCTAGGAGTTTTGAGCCTGACTCTCCTGGGAATTCTGAACCTGCTGGTGTCCTTAAGGATGGAGTGGTTTTGTCTGCTGTCTCTCCAGATTTGCGACGTGCTTTGCAAGAATTTCAGGCGGATAGACCTGATCGTTGTCCGTCTGGTAGACTGTTTGTTCCTGACGAGTGGACCACTAGAGTCATCTCGGAAGTTCATTCTTCTACTCTGGCAGGTCATCCGGGAATTTTTGGCACCAGAGATTTGGTGGCTAGATCCTTCTGGTGGCCTTCCCTGTCTCGAGATGTGCGTGTTTTTGTGCAGTCTTGCGATGTGTGTGCTCGGGCCAAGCCTTGTTGTTCTAGGGCTAGTGGGTTGTTGTTGCCCCTGCCTATTCCGAAGAGGCCTTGGACGCACATCTCTATGGACTTTATCTCGGATCTCCCTGTTTCTCAGAAGATGTCTGTCATCTGGGTGGTGTGTGACCGTTTTTCTAAAATGGTTCATTTGGTGCCATTGCCTAAGTTGCCTTCCTCATCTGAGTTGGTCCCTCTGTTTTTTCAAAATGTGGTTCGCTTGCATGGTATTCTGGAAAACATCGTTTCTGACAGGGGTACCCAGTTCGTGTCTAGATTTTGGCGGGCAGTTTGTGCCAGGTTGGGCATTGATTTGTCCTTTTCGTCTGCATTCCATCCTCAGACCAATGGCCAGACGGAGCGAACTAATCAAACTTTGGAGACTTATTTGAGGTGTTTTGTGTCTGCGGATCAGGATGATTGGGTTGCCTTTCTGCCGTTGGCGGAGTTTGCTCTTAATAATCGGGCTAGTTCTGCCACTTTGGTTTCTCCTTTCTTTTGCAATTCAGGGTTTCATCCGCGTTTTTCATCTGGTCAGGTTGAATCTTCGGATTGTCCTGGAGTGGATGCGGTGGTGGATCGGTTGCATCGGATTTGGGGACAAGTGGTGGATAATTTGGAATTGTCCCAGGAGAGGACTCAGCAGTTTGCTAACCGTCGTCGTCGTGTTGGTCCCCACTTTCGCGTTGGGGACTTGGTGTGGTTGTCTTCCCGTTTTGTCCCTATGAGGGTTTCTTCTCCCAAATTTAAGCCTCGGTTCATCGGTCCTTATAGGATTTTGGAGATTCTTAACCCTGTTTCCTTTCGTTTGGACCTCCCGGCATCTTTCGCTATCCATAATGTGTTCCATCGGTCGTTGTTGCGGAGATATGAGGTACCGGTGGTTCCTTCTACTGAACCTCCTGCATCTGTGCTGGTGGAGGGTGAATTGGAGTACGTCGTGGAGAAGATCTTGGACTCCCGTATTTCCAGATGGAGACTTCAATATCTGGTTAAATGGAAAGGCTATGGTCAGGAAGATAATTCTTGGGTAACTGCCTCTGATGTTCATGCCTCGGATTTGGTTCGTGCCTTTCATAGGGCTCATCCAGATCGCCCTGGCGGTTCTTGTGAGGGTTCGGTGCCCCCTCCTTAAGGGGAGGGTACTGTTGTGTATCCGCTTTTTGGGCTCCCCTGGTGGTTGCTGGTGGTACTGGTGACTTGTTTGCACTTTGCTTCTTCTGTTCACCTGCTTCCATCAGTGTTTGGGAGTTTCCTATTTAGCCTTGCTCTCCAGTCATTTCCTTGCCGGTCATCATTGTAACCAGAGCCTTCGGTTGCATGTTCCTGCTACTAGTCTGCTGATCAGCTAAGTGGACTTTGTCCTTTTGTTTTGTACCTTTTGTCCAGTTTGCAGTTTTTGTAATCCTCTGTAGCTGGAAGCTCTTGCGGGCTGAAATTGCCACTCCTGTGTCATGAGTTGACACAGGAGTCTTAAAGTAATTTCAGGATGGTTTTTGAAAGGGTTTTCAGTTGACCGTGAAGTCCTCTTTTGTATCCTTCTGCTATCTAGTAAGTGGACCTCTCTTTGCTAAATCTACTTTCATACTGTGTATGTCTTTTCCTCTTAATTCACCGTTATTACATGTGGGGGGCTGCTATCATCTTTTGGGGTATTTCCCTAGAGGTAAGCCAGGTCTGTTTCTTCCTCTACCAGGCGTAGTTAGTCCTCCGGCTGGCGCGTGGCATATAGGAAGCCGTAGGTATGCTCCCTGGCTACTGTTAGTTGTGTAGTAGATTTAGCTCACGGTCAACTCGAGTTTCCATCACCCGAGAGCTCGTTCGTTACTTATGTGTTTTTTACATTCCCTTGCCATTGGGAACCATGACAGCATGACCGGCCCACAAAGTGTTAATTGTTTGGGCTGAAGCAGGAGAAAAAGAAGTGTTGAAGGGAAATTTTTTTTTTTTCTTTCCCTCAGAGTTTTGCTGCCTAGCCCTTAATTGCTGTCTAGCTGCTTCTTACCTCCTCTTAACCCTTGAATGGCTCTGACCTTAGCTGTTTAACATGGATGTCCAGAGTTTGGCTGCAGGTTTAAATAATCTTGCTACGAAGGTTCAAAATTTACAAGATTTTGTTATACATGCTCCTATTTCTGAACCTAAAATCCCTACACCAGAGGTGTTTTCCGGAGATAGATCTCGGTTTTTGAATTTCAAATATAATTGTAAATTATTCCTTTCTCTCAGACCTCACTCCTCAGGAGATCCTGTCCAGCAGGTTAAGATTGTAATCTCTTTGCTGCGAGGTGACCCTCAAAATTGGGCATTTTCATTGGCACCAGGGGATCCTGCGTTGCTCAATGTGGATGCGTTTTTCCTGGCTTTAGGGTTGCTTTATGAGGAACCTAATTTGGAGATTCAAGCTGAAAAAGCTTTGATAGCCCTATCTCAAGGGCAAGATGAAGTGGAGATATACTGCCAAAAATTTCGTAGGTGGTCTGTGCTTACTCAGTGGAATGAGTGCGCCTTAGCGGCAAATTTCAGAGAGGGCCTTTCTGATGCCGTTAAAGATGTTATGGTCGGGTTCCCTGCGCCTACAGGTCTGAATGAGTCCATGACAATGGCAATTCAGATTGATCGGCGTTTGCGGGAGCGCAAACCCGTGCACCATTTGGCGGTATCTTCTGAAGAGACGCCAGAGAAAATGCAATGTGACAGAGTTATGTCCAGAAGCGAGCGGCAGAATTATAGGCGTAAAAATGGGTTATGCTTCTATTGTGGTGATTCTGCTCATGTTATATCGGCATGCTCTAAGCATACTAGGAAGGTTGACAAGTCCATTTCAATTGGCACTTTACAGTCCAAATTTATTTTGTCTGTAACCTTGATTTGTTCATTATCAGTTATTACCGTGGATGCTTATGTGGACTCGGGCGCCGCTCTGAGTCTTATGGACTGGTCCTTTGCCAGGCGCTGTGGGTTTGATTTAGAGCCTCTGGAAGTCCCTATACCTCTGAAGGGTATTGATTCTACACCTTTGGCTTGTAATAAACCACAGTTCTGGACGCAAGTGACTATGCGTATGACTCCAGACCATCAGGAGGTGATTCGCTTCCTTGTGTTGTACAATTTACATGATGTTTTGGTGCTTGGATTACCATGGTTACAGTCTCATAACCTAGTCCTTGACTGGAAGGCTATGTCTGTGTTAAGCTGGGGATGTCGGGGGGCTCATGGGGACACTCCTATGGTGTCCATTTCGTCATCTATTCCATCTGAGATTCCGGCATTTTTGTCTGATTATCGTGATATTTTTGAAGAGCCTAAGATTGGTTCACTCCCTCCTCACAGGGATTGTGATTGCGCCATAGATCTGATTCCTGGCAGTAAATTTCCAAAGGGTCGTTTGTTTAACCTATCTGTACCTGAACATGCTGCTATGCGCGAGTATATTAAGGAGTCCCTGGAAAAGGGACATATTCGTCCTTCTTCATCACCTTTAGGAGCCGGTTTTTTCTTTGTCTCTAAAAAGGATGGCTCTCTGAGGCCTTGTATTGATTATCGTCTCCTGAATAAAATTACAGTCAAATATCAGTATCCGTTGCCTTTGCTGACTGATTTGTTTGCTCGCATAAGGGGGGCTAAGTGGTTCTCTAAGATTGATCTTCGTGGGGCGTATAATTTGGTGCGAATTAAGCAGGGGGATGAGTGGAAGACCGCATTTAATACGCCTGAGGGCCATTTTGAGTATTTGGTAATGCCTTTCGGCCTTTCTAATGCACCTTCTGTCTTTCAGTCCTTAATGCATGATATTTTCCGGGAATATTTGGATAAATTTATGATTGTGTACTTGGATGATATTTTGATTTTTTCTGATGACTGGGAGTCTCATGTTCAGCAGGTCAGGAGGGTTTTTCAGGTTTTGCGGGAGAATTCTTTGTGTGTAAAGGGTTCAAAGTGTGTTTTTGGGGTTCAAAAAATTTCATTTTTGGGGTATATTTTTTCCCCTTCTTCTATTGAGATGGACCCTGTCAAGGTTCGGGCTATTTACGACTGGACGCAGCCTACTTCTCTGAAGAGTCTCCAGAAATTCTTGGGCTTTGCTAATTTTTATCGTCGATTTATAGCTGGTTTTTCTGGCGTTGCTAAACCTCTGACGGATTTGACTAAAAAGGGTGCTGATGTTGCCAATTGGTCCCCTGCTGCCGTGGAGGCCTTTCGG
Source organism: Ranitomeya variabilis (assembly GCF_051348905.1). NCBI lineage: Eukaryota > Metazoa > Chordata > Amphibia > Anura > Dendrobatidae > Ranitomeya > Ranitomeya variabilis. The sequence goes on along the minus strand of NC_135232.1, from coordinate 227,135,417 downwards.
GAGCTTAAGCGCCGCTTTTTGTCTGCCCCTGTGTTGCGCCAGCCTGATGTTTCTCTTCCCTTTCAGGTTGAGGTCGATGCTTCCGAGATCGGAGCGGGGGCGGTTTTGTCGCAGAAAAGTTCCGACTGCTCAGTGATGAGACCTTGTGCGTTCTTTTCGTGAAAATTTTCGGCCTCCGAGCGAAACTATGATGTTGGTAATCGGGAGCTTTTGGCCATGAAGTGGGCATTTGAGGAGTGGCGTCATTGGCTTGAGGGTGCCAGACATCAGGTGGTAGTTTTGACTGATCACAAGAATTTAATTTATTTGGAGTCTGCCAGGCGCCTGAATCCTAGACAGGCACGTTGGTCGTTGTTCTTTTCCCGGTTTAATTTTGTGGTCTCGTACTTACCGGGTTCTAGGAATGTGAAAGCAGATGCTCTTTCTAGGAGTTTTGAGCCTGACTCTCCTGGGAATTCTGAACCTGCTGGTGTCCTTAAGGATGGAGTGGTTTTGTCTGCTGTCTCTCCAGATTTGCGACGTGCTTTGCAAGAATTTCAGGCGGATAGACCTGATCGTTGTCCGTCTGGTAGACTGTTTGTTCCTGACGAGTGGACCACTAGAGTCATCTCGGAAGTTCATTCTTCTACTCTGGCAGGTCATCCGGGAATTTTTGGCACCAGAGATTTGGTGGCTAGATCCTTCTGGTGGCCTTCCCTGTCTCGAGATGTGCGTGTTTTTGTGCAGTCTTGCGATGTGTGTGCTCGGGCCAAGCCTTGTTGTTCTAGGGCTAGTGGGTTGTTGTTGCCCCTGCCTATTCCGAAGAGGCCTTGGACGCACATCTCTATGGACTTTATCTCGGATCTCCCTGTTTCTCAGAAGATGTCTGTCATCTGGGTGGTGTGTGACCGTTTTTCTAAAATGGTTCATTTGGTGCCATTGCCTAAGTTGCCTTCCTCATCTGAGTTGGTCCCTCTGTTTTTTCAAAATGTGGTTCGCTTGCATGGTATTCTGGAAAACATCGTTTCTGACAGGGGTACCCAGTTCGTGTCTAGATTTTGGCGGGCAGTTTGTGCCAGGTTGGGCATTGATTTGTCCTTTTCGTCTGCATTCCATCCTCAGACCAATGGCCAGACGGAGCGAACTAATCAAACTTTGGAGACTTATTTGAGGTGTTTTGTGTCTGCGGATCAGGATGATTGGGTTGCCTTTCTGCCGTTGGCGGAGTTTGCTCTTAATAATCGGGCTAGTTCTGCCACTTTGGTTTCTCCTTTCTTTTGCAATTCAGGGTTTCATCCGCGTTTTTCATCTGGTCAGGTTGAATCTTCGGATTGTCCTGGAGTGGATGCGGTGGTGGATCGGTTGCATCGGATTTGGGGACAAGTGGTGGATAATTTGGAATTGTCCCAGGAGAGGACTCAGCAGTTTGCTAACCGTCGTCGTCGTGTTGGTCCCCACTTTCGCGTTGGGGACTTGGTGTGGTTGTCTTCCCGTTTTGTCCCTATGAGGGTTTCTTCTCCCAAATTTAAGCCTCGGTTCATCGGTCCTTATAGGATTTTGGAGATTCTTAACCCTGTTTCCTTTCGTTTGGACCTCCCGGCATCTTTCGCTATCCATAATGTGTTCCATCGGTCGTTGTTGCGGAGATATGAGGTACCGGTGGTTCCTTCTACTGAACCTCCTGCATCTGTGCTGGTGGAGGGTGAATTGGAGTACGTCGTGGAGAAGATCTTGGACTCCCGTATTTCCAGATGGAGACTTCAATATCTGGTTAAATGGAAAGGCTATGGTCAGGAAGATAATTCTTGGGTAACTGCCTCTGATGTTCATGCCTCGGATTTGGTTCGTGCCTTTCATAGGGCTCATCCAGATCGCCCTGGCGGTTCTTGTGAGGGTTCGGTGCCCCCTCCTTAAGGGGAGGGTACTGTTGTGTATCCGCTTTTTGGGCTCCCCTGGTGGTTGCTGGTGGTACTGGTGACTTGTTTGCACTTTGCTTCTTCTGTTCACCTGCTTCCATCAGTGTTTGGGAGTTTCCTATTTAGCCTTGCTCTCCAGTCATTTCCTTGCCGGTCATCATTGTAACCAGAGCCTTCGGTTGCATGTTCCTGCTACTAGTCTGCTGATCAGCTAAGTGGACTTTGTCCTTTTGTTTTGTACCTTTTGTCCAGTTTGCAGTTTTTGTAATCCTCTGTAGCTGGAAGCTCTTGCGGGCTGAAATTGCCACTCCTGTGTCATGAGTTGACACAGGAGTCTTAAAGTAATTTCAGGATGGTTTTTGAAAGGGTTTTCAGTTGACCGTGAAGTCCTCTTTTGTATCCTTCTGCTATCTAGTAAGTGGACCTCTCTTTGCTAAATCTACTTTCATACTGTGTATGTCTTTTCCTCTTAATTCACCGTTATTACATGTGGGGGGCTGCTATCATCTTTTGGGGTATTTCCCTAGAGGTAAGCCAGGTCTGTTTCTTCCTCTACCAGGCGTAGTTAGTCCTCCGGCTGGCGCGTGGCATATAGGAAGCCGTAGGTATGCTCCCTGGCTACTGTTAGTTGTGTAGTAGATTTAGCTCACGGTCAACTCGAGTTTCCACCACCCGAGAGCTCGTTCGTTACTTATGTGTTTTTTACGTTCCCTTGCCATTGGGAACCATGACAGGTGTGGTCCAAGTATTGTAAAAGAATACGCCGAACATCCAAGGTGTTGAATCTTCTTTCTTCCAAGTTTGCTGGATTGTGGCAAAAGGTTGGTAGGAAAATCTCTTGAGAACGATGGAAGTCAGAGATAACCTTCGGAAGAAAGGACGGATCAAGACGAAGCACAATTGAATCATCTCTTACCAGGAGATAAGGTTCTCGTGTAGACAAGGCCTGTAATTCACCAATCCTTCTGGCTGAAGTAATGGCTACCAAGAACACGGCTTTATAGGCTAGGTTTTGTGGAGAACAAGAAGATAGTGGTTCAAAGGGTGGACCTGTCAGACCTTGGAGAACTACGTTGAGGTCCCACGGGGGAACTATGACCTGTTTTCTAGGATTCATTCTAGTAGCTGATGTCATGAACCTTTTAATCCAGCGATGACTCGCTAAATCTTGATCAAAGACCGAGCTAAGTGCAGAGACCTGGACCTTGAGGGTACTGGGCCTGAGACCTATTTCCAAGCCTTTTTGTAAAAAATCCAATATGATGGGAATATTAGGCTTGAGGGGGTCTGGAAGGTTAGGCAGACAGAATGAAGAAAACTTTTTCCAGATCTTATTGTAGATGGCGTTGGTCACCGGTTTTCTCGATTTTTGTAGGGTAGCTATGACCGGAATTGATAGTCCTTTAGCCCTTAAAACCTGGGTTTCAGCAACCACGCCGCCAAGCTCCACTTCTGAGGGTCTGGGTGGAGAATGGGACCCTGAGAAAGAAGATTGTGCTTTATCGGCAACATTACTGGACCATCCACTTGTAGTTGAATAATTAGGTTGAACCAACTCCTTTTGGGCCACAATGGAGCTATCAGGATAGTTGGAGTCCTTTCTAGGCGTATCTTTCGTAGAACCTTGGCAAGGATTGGAATTGGTGGAAAAGCATAAGCTAGATGAAACGGCCAATCTTGGGTTAAAGCATCCAACCCCCTGGGATTGTCTCTTGGGTTCAAGGAAAAGAATGTTTCGACCTTTGCGTTCTGGTGAGAGGCAAAGAGGTCGACGTCTGGATGACCCCATCTGTGTACCAACATGTTGAATGTTTGAGGATCCAGGCTCCACTCGCCAGGATGGATTTTCTGGCGGCTTAGATAGTCTGCCTGAACATTTGTAGTTCCCTTGAGGTGGATTGCCGACAGGGATAGTAGGTGCTTTTCGGCCCAAGAAAAGATTCGAGCGGAGATCTTTATTAGACTGAGGGTTCTTGTACTGCCCTGGTGCCTGATATGGGCCACCGTGGTCATGTTGTCCGAGTATATCTGTACATGTTGACCCGAAATCTGATGACTTGCCGCTAGTAGGGTCTCTTCCACAGCTTTGAGCTCCCTGAAATTTGATGATTTCTTGGAAATCGATTGGTTCCACTGACCCTGATAGGGGACATGGTCTACTATGGCTCCCCAGCCCCTCTTGCTGGCATCTGTCTTGATGGTGGTTAGAGGGGACTGAATCCAGCATACTCCTTTCAGAAGGTTCCTGGGCTTCATCCACCATGTTAAAGAGGCTTTCACTCTGCCAGGAGTGTGGATCCTCTTGGTAAGAGTGCCAGGTCGACCATCCCAATTGTCTAGGATGTGGGCTTGGAGAGTCCTTGAGTGAGCTTGAGCCCAAGCCACCGACTGTATGCAGGCTGTCATGGAGCCCAACAGCGACATTCCCTCTCGCAGAGTAGGGGACCTCATCTCTTTGAACTTCCTGATTTTTGTTAGTAGGGGAAGTCTGTGATCGTCCGGGAGGAAGGACATTTGTCTTGCTGAGTCCAGCATTACTCCCAGAAATCTCCTGGTTTTTGCAGGTTGAAGCTGAGATTTTTGTAGGTTCGGAATCCAACCTAGGGATCTCAGAATGTCTAGGGTGGTAGACACATGGGATATCAGGGTTATCTCGGTGGAAGCTACTATCAGAAGATCGTCCAGATAGGGCACTATACAGACACCTTGTTTTCGGATGAATGACACTACTTCTGCCATCACCTTGGAGAACACCCTCGGTGCTGATGAAATACCGAAGGGAAGGACTCCAAACTGATAGTGCTCCACCCGATGATTCCCCTGTATCGCAAACCTGAGATATTTTTAGTGGCTCGGGTGAATAGGGATGTGGAAATACGCATCCTTGAGATCGATGGTAGCCATAAAAGAGTGACGTTCTATCAGAGGAATCGCAGATCTTACGGACTCCATCTTGAACTTGCGATATTTTACGTGCTGGTTCAGACCCTTTAAGTTTATAATAATCCGGACGTCTCCCGAAGGTTTGGGGACCAGGAAGAGTCGGGAGTAGTGTCCTTTTCCCCATTCTGATTGTGGGACTGGGGAAATTACATTTGATCTGATAAGGTTTTTGAGACCTAATGACAGTAGGCTGCGATCCCTTGATGATGGAAGGGAAGTGACTTTTAGACCCTGAGGTGGGGGAGAAATTAACTCTATTAACAGGCCCTCCTTGATGACATTGAGAACCCAGTGGGAGCTGGTGATATCCTCCCACTGATCCACATATTTAGAGAGTCTTCCCCCCACCGGGTCGGAGTCATTGTTTGTCCTGCTGGGACTGTTGCTGCTGCTGCTGTTGCGGGACGAAAATATTTTTTCCCCTACCCTTTGCATAGCTCCACCTGCCGGTTTTTCCTTTGCCTCTTGCTTGAGAGGGCTGAGGTTGTGGGCCACGAAAAAAACGTTTCCTAGGCTGCTTTTGCTCAGGGAGCGCCTTCTTTTTGTCGGTGGCTTTATCGAGAATATCGTCTAGGGCAGGACCAAAGACGTAGTCTCCTTTAAAGGGTATGGTGCAGAGTTTAGATTTAGAGGTGATATCCCCACTCCATAGCTTAAGCCAGAGGGCTCTTCTGGCAGAGTTGGAAAGTACCAGGGATCTGGCGGCGACTCTTACAGATTCCAGAGAAGCGTCTGCCAAATACCCTGTAGCTTTATGCAGAATGGGTAGGGAATCCAAAATCTCGCCTCTTGAGGTACCTTGAGATATGTGATTCTCTAATTTCTCGAGCCAGCAGGAGACGGCTCTTGCCAAACAGGTGGAGGCGACGTTAGCCTTAAGGATAGCTGCAGAAGTTTCCCATGATTTTCTGAGGAGACTTTCGGTTTTCCTATCCATGGGATCCTTCAATTGAGAAGAATCCTCAAAGGGGAGTGCAGTTCTTTTGGCGACTCTAGCCACCTGCACATCGACCTTGGGAATATCTAATTTAAGGTCATCCTCAAGCGGAAATCTATGCTTCATTTCTGAAGGAGTACTGAGACGCCTCTCAGGTAGTTCCCATTCCTGATTAATTATATTGATAATGTTGGCATGAACTGGGAAGCCCACTCTCTTCTCCGATGAAAGACCACCGAACATCTGATCCTGTATGGACTGCGGTACAGGTTCCTCTTCTAGTCCCATGGTATTACGGACGGCAGAGACTAGATCCTCAATATAGTCTGAGGAAAAAAGGTACTTCCTGACCTCAGCTTTGGGTGATACTGGATCCTCCCAGCCAACAGATGAGGCATGAGAGAGATCCGAATCAGAGTCAGATTCCACAACCTGAATCTTCCTCTTTTTAGCCGGGGAATGAGGTTGTGGCCGCGGAGATGGAGGTGGGGGTGGAGGTGTAAAGGCTGCCAGAGAAGATTGTACCTCCTGTTTTACTAGTGAGCGAATCTCATCCAATAGTGATGGCTGCTCAGCTCTTATTATTCTGTCAGTACATGACTGACAGAGTTTCTTGTCCCAGTTAGGAGGACATTTAGTGGAACAGATAGGGCACTTTTTCCTATAGGCACCTTTAGGGGCAGGTTTTTCTCCCTGAAATATATAAAGGGAGAGAGGGGTGAGGACTTCTAACCCCTGCTACACTCCTCCCGGATCCCATCCCTGCAACACTCACAGAGGCAGGGGTGGCGCTGGGCTCCGCAGATACGGGGCATGAAGAACCATCCATACTGAAGGAGATAGCCTTACCTCAGTGGTGGTTCAGCAGGCTTTTATGGACGCCGTCCTAGCACCTGCTCCAGCGATTAATCCCCCTCCCCCTCCAGGATCCAGGTGAGGGAGCTGAGCGGTCCGACACGCCGGCCGGCGAAACCCGGAAGTACCGGCTTCAGGGTGTATGAAGAAACCGGAAGTGACGCGCGCGAGCCTGCCGACGTCACTTCCGGAACGCCGAGCCGACAGCATGGAGGAGGAGGACGCCGGGCAGCTCCAGGAGGAGCCCGGTTAGGGAACCCAGGCCTGCTTTGCCCTCGTGGGGGCGCGGGAAGGCCGGGAGGGGGTCCCGAGGACCTGCGAGCAGGACGACGGGAGCAGCACGAGGAGGAGGCCGGAGGCGACCATGTGCTGCCCGGTTAGACAGGCAGCGCCTGCAAAAGGTACCGTAGTCACCGGCCACTACAGCACATGAAGGAACCTCTCCCTGTCCCATGGGGAACAGGAAAGACACTGGCAAGTGGGAGGTCCTTTTAACCTCTGTGTTTTCTGTTCCCCATTAGGGCAAAGAGACAACCTCCATATGCCGTCGTGGAAGGTGACTGGAGAAAACAACGCTTTATTATCATACTGCCGAACAAAAAGTGGAATAACACGCGATCAAAAAGACGGATATAAATAACCATGGTATCACTGAAAATGTCATCTTGCCCCGCAAAAAACGAGCCACCAGACTGCATCATCAGCGAAAAAATAAAAAAGTTATAGTCCTCAGAATAAAGCGATGCAAAAATAATTATTTTTTATATAAAATAGTTTTTATCGTATAAAAGCGCCAAAACATAAAAAAAATTATATAAATAAGGTATCGCTGTAATCGTACTGACCCGAAGAATAAAACTGCTTTATCAATTTTACCAAACGTGGAAGGTATAAACGCCCCCCCAAAAAGAAATTCATGAATAGCTGGTTTTTGGTCATTCTGCCTCACAAAAATCGGAATAAAAAGCGATCAAAAGATGTCACGTGCCCGAAAATGTTACCAATAAAATCGCCAACTCGTCCCGCAAAAAACAAGACCTCACATGACTCTGTGGACCAAAATATGGAAAAATTATAGCTCTCAAAATGTGGAGACTCAAAAACTATTTTTTGCAATAAAAAGCATCTTTTAGTCTGTGACGGCTGCCAATCATAAAAATCCGATATAAAAAACGCTATAAATAGTAAATCAAACCCCCCTTTATCACCCCCATAGTTAGGGAAAAATAATAAAATTAAAAAAAGTATTTATTTCCATTTTCCCATTAGGGTTAGGGCTGGGGTTGGGGCTAGGCTTTCAGTTAGAACTGGGGAGTTTCCACTGTTTAGGCACATCAGAGGCTCTCCAAATGCGACATGGCATCCCATCTCAATTCCAGCCAATTCTGCGTTGAAAAAGTAAAACAGTGCTCCTTTCCTTCTGAGCTCTCCCGTGCGCCCAAACAGGGTTTTACCCCAACATATGGGGTATCAGCGTACTCAGGACACATTGGACAACAACTTTTGGGGTCCAATTTCTCGTTACCCTTGAGAAAATACAGTTTTGGGGAGCTAAAAAAAACATTTTTGTGGGAAAAAAAATATTTTTTATTTTCACGGCTCTGCGTTATAAACTGTAGTGAAACACTTGGGGGTTCAAAGTTCTCACAACACATCTAGATAAGTTCCTTGGGTGTCTATTTTCCAATATGGGGTCACTTGTGGGGGATTTCTACTGTTTAGGTAAATTAGGGGCTCTGCAAACGCAATGCGACGCCAGCAGACCAATCTATCTAAGTCTGCATTTCAAATGGCGCTCCTTCCCTTCCGAGCTCTGCCATGCGCCCAAACGGTGGTTCCCCCCCACATATGGGGTATCAGCGTACACAGGACAAATTGGACAACTTTTGGGGTCCAATTTCTCCTGTTACCCTTGGGAAAATACAAAACTGGGGGCTAAAAAATAATTTTTGTGGGAAAAAATAGTTTTTATTTTCACGGCTCTGCGTTATAAACTGTAGTGAAACACTTGGGGGTTCAAAGCTCTCACAACACATCTAGATAAGTTCCTTAGGGGGTCTACTTTCCAAAATTGTGTCACTTTTGGGGGGTTTCAATGTTTAGGCACATTAGTGGCTCTCCCAACGCAACATGGCGTCCCATCTCAATTCCTGTCAATTTTGCATTGAAAAGTCAAACGGCGCTCCTTCCCTTCTAAGCTCTGCCATGCACCCAAACAGTGGTTTACCCCCACATATGGGGTATCAGCGTACTTAGGACAAATTGCACAACATTTTTTGCGGTCCAATTTCTTTTCTTACCCTTGGGAAAATAAAAAATTGGGGGTGAAAAGATAATTTTTGTGAAAAAATATGATTTTATTTTTACGGCTCTGCATTATAAACTTCTGTGAAGCACTTGGTGGGTCAAAGTGCTCACCACTAGTGTTGTTGAGCGATACCTTCCGATATTGAAAAGTATCGGTACCGGATTGGATCGGCCGATATTAAAAAAATATCGGATATCGCTAATACCGATACCCATGCAAGTCAAGAGGAGACAGTAAAGGCATAGAGGCCCAATCAAATGGAATAGCAGGAATTAAGGTTTTTTTTTAAGACATTCGGAGTTACAAAGATATTGACTATGTTAAGATTTTTTATATTTTGTCAGATATTGATGTTTCACTAATTCCATGCTCTCCACTTTCTTTTTTACTTCTCCGACACTTTCTTCTTTATCATCATCATCAGCATCTTTTACATCAACTTTTTCTTCACCTTATTCATCTTCTACCTATTATTCTTTTTTGTTACATTCTTCATATTCTTATTATTCAACTATTATTCTTCTTCATATTCTACTTCTTCATCATATTCTTATTTGTGACAGGCATTCCTGTCGTTGAGGAGGAACGGACTCACCCCCATACACTACTTAGTCTTCTTCTGCTTATAATTTAGATAATATCTTTTGTTCTGATGTTTAGTCTTATGCTTAATGTTCTTCTGCTCTTTGTTCTGTAGCTTCTTGTTCTTCTGCTTCTCGGTCTTCATGGTCGTCGACTCCAGGGTCGTCGTCTCTGGGGTCGTCGTCTTCAGGGTGGTCTTCAGGGTCGTCGTCATCTTAGGGGTGGTCTTCAGGGTCTTCGTCTTTAGGGTCTTGAACTTGGAAATGTAGCAGAAGGTACAAGAAGGCTGAGGAAATGCCGAGAACCAGCTGACGGCACTGGAACCCGGATGGCTACCCGAAGGTCCAAGAGCCAATGGAACTACCGAGGACCAGCTGATGGTACTGGAACCCGGTTACTAAGCAGGAGGTACCCGTGCCAGAAAGCACTACCAAGGACCACCTGACGTTGGTGGAACTTGGATACCCAGAAGGAGGCACCTAAGCCAAAGGCTCTGCCCGGAACCAGCTGACAGTACTGGAACCAGGGGGACCTATTCAAGATTGTCTTCCTAAGAACCAGCTAATGGTGCTGGAACTCAGGTAGAAGGTCCACAGGAAAAACAAAAGTTGCTAGGCCGCGAGCCGGCCGTGATTACCGAAAATACACAGTCCTACAGGGGGAGCTTGTCCTATTGGCACTACGGAACCAGCCTTGATTGCCAGTTCCCGAAGCCCACATAGGAAGCACCTAAACTGCAGGCACTATGGAGTCGGCTAACCCGACCTCAACCCGACAGGACAACGAATTGGAGGCCAAGTGACCTTGACACTACCCGGAAACAGATGGCGTGCTGTAACCGGGTTGGGCAGGAGGGAGTACCTGTGCCAAAGACACTTTTGAGCAGCAACTAGCGGTGTTGGAGCCCAGGGACAGCAGGAGCAGGGTAGAGTTATTGCCGCAATACAGCAGGGGCGCAGCTGGCGTTCCTGAACCCCACTAACACAGGAGCGAGTGTTTTTTTCTGTGCAGACAGCACGTCCGAGCAGCAACTAGCGGTGTTGGAGCCCAGGGTCAGCAGGAGGAGCAGAGTGTAGGCCGAAGCCTGCACTCGAGGCACTTTAATATCTGTTTTTGTGTCAGCGTGGCGGTTGCAGGACACATTGCCGGATACACAGCTGGGGATCAGCTGACGTTACTGAAACCCAATAACACGGCAGCAAGTGTTGACTGTGCAAACAGCACTTCCGAGCAGCAACTAGCCGTGTTGGAGCCCAAGGCAGCAGGAGGAGCAGAGTGTAGGCTGAGGCCGAATTGGAGCAAATTGAAAGGGAACCTTTAACCCCCCCCAGGCGTTAGTAACTGAAAGAGCCACCTTGTGCAGCAGTAATGCTGCACAAGGAAAAGATGGCTCTTTTAATTATGCTCCTTGCACACGCTGAACGAAACACTTATCAAATTTTGCTCCTCATACCATGAAACCATCACGGAGGAGGGACTTTCCTTCTTAATGAGACGCAGCACAGCTGTCAAAAAAAACCCCTTGGCGCTGAGCACAGCCTTCTGAGCGTTGCTTTTTAGTGTACCGGAGTCTGCGCTGTTATGTTATCCCTTGGCCATGCACTGTTAGCGCTGCCTGTCTTCTGACATCATTTGATGTCAGCCTGTGCGGTCGCGCTGCCCATGAATCCCAGCCCCGCAGTGTCTTCTGATTTAGGCTACTTTCACACTAGCGTCGGGCCGAGGTTACCGACGCTAGCGTTCTCTGCGCCGCACAACGGGGGCAGCGGATGCATTTTTCCAGCGCATCCGCTGCCCCATTGTGAGGTGCGGGGAGGTGGGGGCGGAGTTCCGGCCGCGCATGCGCGGTCGGAAAAAGCGGACCGTCGGCGGCAAAAAACGTTACATGTAGCGTTTTTTTGTGCCGACGGTCCGCCACAACACGGCGCAAGCACTTTTGCAGGATGCGTTTTTTCGGCCAAACGACGCATTGCAAAAAATGCTAGTGTGAAAGTAGCCTTATTCACACTGCGGGGCTGGGATTCATGGCCTTGCGCAGTAAATATGTTCGCCTCTCACTCATGTCCTTACGCCTCCTTCAGACTGTGCGGCGTCAGCTGATCGCTAATCACATGCCACGACCGTGAAGCCGCACAGTCTGAAGGTGGAAGGAGATGAGTGAGCGGCGAAGATATGAACAGCGCATGCCCATCAATCACAGCCCCGCAGTGAGAATAAATAAGACACTGCGGGGGGTGATCTCGGGCAGGGTGGCCGCACAGGCGCAGCCAGCCTGACAACAAATGATGTCAAGACGGGCAGCGCTAACTGCGCATGGCCAAGGGATAACATAACAGCGCAGGCTCAGGGACAGATTCAAACAACGCTGAGGAGGCGTCGCACGGCGACAAGGGGGTTGCTGCGTGTCATTACAAAGGAAAGTCACACCTCCGGGACGGTTTAACGGTCTCAGGGGACACCTTTTATAAGTGTTTAGTTCTGCGTGTGCAAGGTGACTAACTAAAAGAGACACCTTGTCCAAATGCAGCATTAGTGCTGCACAAGGTGGCTCTTCTAGTTACAAACGCCTGGGGGGGGGGGGGAAAGGTTCCCTTTAATTTCTGTTGTTGTGTCAGCATGGAGGTCGCAGGACACATTGCCGGATACAAAGCTGGGGGATCAGCTGACGTTACTGAAACCCAATAACACGGCAGCAAGTGTTGACTGTGCAAACAGCACTTCCGAGCAACTAGCCGTGTTGGAGCCCAGGGTCAGCAGGAGGAGCAGAGTGTAGGCCGAAGCCTGCACTCGAGGCAGTTTAATATCTGTTGTTGTATCAGCGTGGCGGTCGCAGGACACATTGCCGGATACACAGCTGGGGATCAGCTGACGTTACTGAAACCCAATAACACGGCAGCAAGTGTTGACTGTGCAAACAGCACTTCCGAGCAGCAACTAGCGGTGTTGGAGCCCAGGGACAGCAGGAGGAGCAGAGTGTAGGCCGAAGCCTGCACTGGAGGCAGCTTACTGTCTGTTGTGTCTGCGTGGCGTTTGCAGGACACGTTGCCGGCTACACAGCAGGGGAACAGCCGGCGTTACTGAACCCCACAGACACAGTGGCGAGTGTTTTTCTCTGTGCAGCCAGCACTTCCGAGCACCAACTGGCGATGTAGAGCCCAGGGAATCAAGGAGGAGCAGAGTGTAGGCCGAAGCCTGATTGGAGGAAGTTGAAAGGGAACCTTTAACCCCCCCAAGGCGTTTGTAGCTGAAAGAGCCATCTTGTGCAGCACTAAGTATGCAAAAGGAAAAGTTGGCTCTTTTAATTATGCTCCTTGCAAACGCAGATCTAAACACTTATAAAATGTGTCCCCTCACACGGTGAGACCGTCCCAGGGGTGGGACTTTCCTTCGTAATGGGACGCAGCACAGCCGTCATTCCTACCCCCTTGGTGCAGTGCGCCGCCTCCTCAGCGTTCTTTGATTCTGTCCCAGAGCCTGTGCTGTTATGTTATCTCTTGGCCATGCGCACTTAGCGCTGCCCGTCTTCTGACATCATTTGGTGTCAGGCTGGCTGCACCTGTGCGGACGCGCTGCTCGAGATTCTGCCTCGCAGTCTATTCTGATTTAATCACACTGTGGGCCTGGGATCCATGGGCATGCGCAGTGCATATCTTCACCTCTCACTCCCCTCCTTCAGGCTTCTTCAGACTGTGCGGCGTCACAGCCGTGGCATGCTATTAGGGATCAGCTGTGTTGTGATGCCGCCCATACACCATGCTATATATACAGTAACTGCTGCCGCCCATACACCGTGCCATATATAACTGCTGCAGCCCATACACCGTGCCATATATAACTGCTGCCGCCCGTACACCGTGCTATATATAACTGCTGCAGCCCATACACCGTGCTATATATACAGTAACTGCTTCTGCCCATACACCGTGCTATATACGGTACATATAACTGCTGCAGCCCATACACCGTGCTACTGTATATATAACTGCCGCTGCCCATACACCGTGCCATATATAACTGCTGCAGCACGTACACCGTGCCATATATAACTGCTGCAGCCCATACACCGTGCTATATATACAGTAACTGCTGCTGCCCATACACCGTGCTATATATAACTGCTGCCCATACACCGTGCTATATATAGCTGCTGCCGCCCATACACCGTGCCATATACAGTGGGGCAAAAAAGTATTTAGTCAGTCAGCAATAGTGCAAGTTCCACCACTTAAAAAGATGAGAGGCGTCTGTAATTTACATCATAGGTAGACCTCAACTATGGGAGACAAACTGAGAAAAAAAAATCCAGAAAATCACATTGTCTGTTTTTTGATCATTTTATTTGCATATTATGGTGGAAAATAAGTATTTGGTCAGAAACAAACAATCAAGATTTCTGGCTCTCACAGACCTGTAACTTCTTCTTTAAGAGTCTCCTCCTTCCTCCACTCATTACCTGTAGTAATGGCACCTGTTTAAACTTGTTATCAGTATAAAAAGACACCTGTGCACACCCTCAAACAGTCTGACTCCAAACTCCACTATGGTGAAGACCAAAGAGCTGTCAAAGGACACCAGAAACAAAATTGTAGCCCTGCACCAGGCTGGGAAGACTGAATCTGCAATAGCCAACCAGCTTGGAGTGAAGAAATCAACAGTGGGAGCAATAATTAGAAAATGGAAGACATTCAAGACCACTGATAATCTCCCTCGATCTGGGGCTCCACGCAAAATCCCACCCCGTGGGGTCAGAATGATCACAAGAACGGTGAGCAAAAATCTCAGAACCACGCGGGGGGACCTAGTGAATGAACTGCAGAGAGCTGGGACCAATGTAACAAGGCCTACATAAGTAACACACTACGCCACCATGGACTCAGATCCTGCAGTGCCAGACGTGTCCCACTGCTTAAGCCAGTACATGTCCGGGCCCGTCTGAAGTTTGCTAGAGAGCATTTGGATGATCCAGAGGAGTTTTGGGAGAATGTCCTATGGTCTGATGAAACCAAACTGGAACTGTTTGGTAGAAACACAACTTGTCGTGTTTGGAGGAAAAAGAATACTGAGTTGCATCCATCAAACACCATACCTACTGTAAAGCATGGTGGTGGAAACATCATGCTTTGGGGCTGTTTCTCTGCAAAGGGGCCAGGACGACTGATCCGGGTACATGAAAGAATGAATGGGGCCATGTATCGTGAGATTTTGAGTGCAAACCTCCTTCCATCAGCAAGGGCATTGAAGATGAAACGTGGCTGGGTCTTTCAACATGACAATGATCCAAAGCACACCGCCAGGGCAACGAAGGAGTGGCTTCGTAAGAAGCATTTCAAGGTCCTGGAGTGGCCTAGCCAGTCTCCAGATCTCAACCCTATAGAAAACCTTTGGAGGGAGTTGAAAGTCCGTGTTGCCAAGCGAAAAGCCAAAAACATCACTGCTCTAGAGGAGATCTGCATGGAGGAATGGGCCAACATACCAACAACAGTGTGTGGCAACCTTGTGAAGACTTACAGAAAACATTTGACCTCTGTCATTGCCAACAAAGGATATATTACAAAGTATTGAGATGAAATTTTGTTTCTGACCAAATACTTATTTTCCACCATAATATGCAAATAAAATGATAAAAAAACAGACAATGTTATTTTCTGGATTTTTTTTTCTCAGTTTGTCTCCCATAGCTGAGGTCTACCTATGATGTAAATTAGACGCCTCTCATCTTTTTAAGTGGTGGAACTTGCACTATTGCTGACTGACTAAATACTTTTTTGCCCCACTGTATAACTGCTGCAGCACATACACCGTGCTATATATAACTGCTGCTGCCCATACACCGTGCTATATATAACTGCTGACCACCGCCAGAGCCGCCGCCTCACCCCTACCTTCTGTCTCTTCCCCACTATCCCATAGAATGTAAGTCCGCAAGGACAGGGTCCTCTCCCCTCTGTACCAGTGTGTCACTATAAACCTGTTTACTGTAAATTATATCTATAACTCTGTATGTAACCCCTTTCTCATGTACAGCACCATGGAATTAATGGTGCTATATAAATAAATAATAATAACTGCTGCTGCCCATACACCGTGCTATATACGGTACATATAACTGCTGCAGCCCATACACCGTGCTATAGCTGCTGCCGCCCATACACCGTGCTATATATAGCTGCTGCCGCCCATACACTGTGCTATATATAGCTGCTGCCGCCCATACACCGTGCTATATATAGCTGCTGCCGCCCATACACCGTGCTATATATAACTGCTGCTGCCCATACACCGTGCTATATATAACTGCTGCTGCCCATACACCGTGCTATATATAACTGCTGCTGCCCATACACCGTGCTATATATAACTGCTGCTGCCCATACACCGTGCTATATATAACTGCTGCGGCCCGTACACCGTGCTATATATAACTGCTGCGGCCCATACACCGTGCTATATATAACTGCTGCTGCCCATACACCGTGCTACATATAACTGCTGCAGCCCATACACCGTGATATATATAACTGCTGCCGCCCATACACCGTGCTATATATAACTGCTGCTGCCCATACACCGTGCTACATATAACTGCTGCTGCCCATACCCCGTGCTATATATAACTGCTGCTGCCCATACACCGTGCTATATATAACTGCTGCTGCCCATACCCCGTGCTATATATAACTGCTGCTGCCCATACACCGTGCTATATATAACTGCTGCCGCCCATACCCCATGCTATATATAACTGCTGCAGCACATACACCGTGCTATATATAGCTGCTGCGGCCCATACACCGTGCTATATATAGCTGCTGCGGCCCATACACCGTGCTACATATAACTGCTGCTGCCCATACACCGTGCTACATATAGCTGCTACTGATCTCGTGGACAACGATGAAGCCAAGAACCTGGTGGGCAGTGAGGGAGCTGCCCTCCCCCTATTATCCTGGCCCCCGTATAATTGCCGATGCATACCCCGGTGATCAGTCTCCTCTGCATTGTGCAGGATTTGAATTCTCTCCGCAGCCAATCCCCGCGCCCTTGCTAATAAGCCCCGCCTCACTAGTGAGCAGTGCCCTCCTTCTTCCTAGCTTTATTGACACCACGACAATGTTTACATCGCAGGACGGAGGATGGCTGGGTCTTCCGCTGCTCGGCGCGGCAGCGGCTAGCCAGGTCAGTGATTAACCCTTTCTATAACATATTATGGTGAAGGCCGGGAGCCGCCGTTTTCCTCTCAGTGAAAAGCTATTGTCCTATAAGGAAAGCGTCTGCCTCCTGGCATGTGCCGTGTGGCTCCTATGTCCCCGCTGCCTGACTGCTGTGCCGGTGCCGCAGCGCCATGGTGTGCAGTGCCTGGCTATGACTGGTGTGCAGTGCCTGGCTATGACTGGTGTGCAGTGCCTGGCTATGACTGGCTGTCACTGCGGCAGCCAGCACACACTCTGCACAATAGTGATGGGTAGTTCGGGAGTGAGTAGTTCAAAATGAACTAATCTTCAGCGTGAACTAGTTCATCTAGTTCACCATCCTGACAGAGATTAGTTCATTATGAACTAAACAGGAAGTGGGAGGAGACAGAGAGTGATCCCTCGTACAGCTCCTCACACTGAAGATCCCTGGTCTCACACTTGCTCTTTATAGCTCCTGATGCTGGAAAAGAAGGTAGTAAAACACTATACCACACATCAAATACAAATATAATAGTAATAATAAAAACTGAAATTGTACAGTAGACAGACACAGCTCATGTGTGTATGAGAGAGTGATTCTGTGGTGGGGTTCATGCCCCTCACCAGTCTTTGTGATAAGATCAGCCTCCTGTAGAGGATCAGCCTCCTGTAGAGGATCAGCCTCCTGTAGAAGATCAGTCTTGCTAAAATCTTTACCACTGGCTCCTGTTCTGTTCTCAGGATGCTGAACGGCTTCTCAGCTCCCTCATACGCAATCATTATTAGTCAGTACTCTACACTAATACAGGCAGGGGAACTGCTGCTGGGCTCAGTGAGATGCATCACGTTGAACTAGGCTGTCCTGAGTCATTCTCAACAGAACATCTAGTTCAGCAGTTCATATAGTTCATTTAGTTCACAGGTCACATGATGCATTTCCAGTGCTCTGGGACACACAGCAGCTGAGCAGCACTGGGAGGCTTGAATATTTCACAAAGAAAGAAAGAAAAGAAATTACTAAGGCTACGTTCACATTTGTGTTGCGTCGGCCGCAGGTTCGGCGACGCATGCGTCATGCGCCCCTATGTTTAACATGGGGGCACATGGACATGCGTTGTTTTGCGTTTTGTGACGCTTGCATCTTTTTTGGTGCACGCGTCAGGGCGCAGAGGACGCAACAAGTTGCATTTTTTTTGCGTTGAAAAAATGAACGCAAGCGTCACAAAACGCAGCGTTGTGCATGCGTTGTTCGTGCGTTGCGTCGCCGACGCAGCACCGAACAACGCAAATGTGAACGTAGCCTAACTTGAATAAATAACTTGAATTTTTTTTTCTCCAGACTGGGTAGTACCCCTTTAACAAGAGTTTGTTATGTAATGATCAGATGTATTAACTATTTCTGATAATTTTAACAAAACTATAACTCATCCTAGGAGCCACAGCTTCTGTGTAACGAACTAGAACTGATCCATCTCTTCTCAGCAGAATCCAGAGAAATACTGAACTAAATGAACTAAATGAACTAATCTTTTGAACTAATCTTTTCAGTGAACTAGTTCATGGTGAACTAATCACCAAAATGAACTAGATTTCCCATCACTACTGCACAGTACACGACGTCCTGTGTCCGTGATGACACGTCTCATTCTCCCGCCGGCGTCGACTTTGTGAGGCTGGAGAAAGAGGCGGGTCTGGCGATGATTGACGGTTGTCATATCCAACTAGAAGCGAGTGTGATTGTCAAAATTCTAGATAACATCTGTTAGACCAATGGGAGGAGCAGAGTGGTCCAAAGGGGGTGGGGGAATACCGACATAAGGGGGCAGAATACTGTTGAAGACCTCAATGCTTGCTTCGTGCTTGTCATTCCAGAGCTTCCTTGAAACCCCGCCTGTGGTCTGGAGTCAGACGAGACCATGATTTTTGCTATATACATGAATACTGTATACAGCACAAGCGATCAGACGATTGCGGCTTCAAGTCCCCTAAGGAAACTATCAAGAACACTGAAAAGTAAACTAAAAATGTTTTACAAAAATATGTGGAAAAAATGTATACAGCTGTCTGGCAAAAAATAAGACCACCACATCAAATCCCTGTCATGGGCAGCCCAATCTCCAGACCTGAACCCAACTGAAATCCTCTGGAATGTAATCAAGAGGATGATGGATAGTCACAAGCCATCAACAAAGAAGAACTGCTTACATTTTTGTGCCAGAAGCAGTGTGAAAGACTGGTGGAAAGCATGCCAAGACGCATGAAAGCTGTGATTAAAAATCATGGTTATTCCACAAAATATTGATTTCTGAACTCTTCCCGAGTTAAAACATTAGTATTGTTGTTTCTAAATGATTGTTTTTTTGCGTTATTTGAGGTCTGAAAGCACTGGGTTTTTTTTTGTTTGTTTTTAAACTTTGTCCATTTTTCTTTGTCAGAAAAAAATACAAAAATTATTGATTGGAATTTCGGAGACATGTCAGAAGTTTATAGAGTAAGGCTGGTTTCACACTTGCGTTTTGATCTGCAGTGTTTTAAAAAAAAACGCATGTGGTGAAAAAACGCATGTAAACGCGGCAAAACGCCGCGTTTTTTAGACGCATGCGTTTTTGCATGCAGAAAAAAACGCGGCGTTTTGCCGCGTTTACATGCGTTTTTTCCTGCGTTTGCGTTTTTTAAACGCATGCTGAGAAGTGTGTGACAGCTGCCAATCTTCAAAATCAACTAGAAAACCCACTATAAACAGAAATAGCTAGGGTTAGGGTTAGGATCCCTAGTAACCCAAGGGATCCTAACCCTAACCCTAGGGATCCTAACTCTAACCCTAACCCTAGGGATCCTAACCCTAGGGATCCTAACTCTAACCCTAACCCTAGGGATCCTAACCCTAAGGGTTAGGATCCTAACCCTAAGGGTTAGAGTTAGGATCCCTAGGGTTAGGGTTAGGATCCCTAGGGTTACTAGGGATCCTAACCTTAGGGTTAGGTTTAGGGTTAGGATCCCTAGTAACCCTAGGGTTAGGGTTAGGGTTTTCTTGTTTTTTCTTGTGTTTAGGGTTAGGGTTTTCTTGTTTTTTCTTGTGTTTTCTTGTGTTTTTCGGTAAAAACGCATGCGTTTACATAGACAGCAATGCATTTTTTTTGCCGCGAATAAACGCATGCGTTTTTTTTGCGGCAAAAAAACGCCGCTAGAAATTACTACATGTTGCATTTCTGCAAATGAACGCACGCGTCAAAAAACGCATGCGTTGCCGAAAACGCGTCAAAACGCACACTAAAAAACGCATGCGTTTTTTAATGTTAAGTATAGGGAAAAAAACGCTTGCGTTTTTTAGCGCTAAAACGCTGCAGATCAAAACGCAAGTGTGAAACCAGCCTAAAAGAACAATTTACATTTTACTCAAAAACGTACCTATAAAGAGAAAAATCAGACAAAGTGAACATTTTGCAGTGGTCTCTTAATTTTTGCCACAGCTGTATATAAAAGCTCAAATCACCCTCCTTTTCCCCCCCGTAAAAACAGAGATAATAAAAAAATACACATATGTGGTATTGCTGCATTCAGAAAAGGCATTCAAAAAAATTACTGAAGTTGGCCCAAATCTGGTGCTCCAAAACTTGACAACGATAATAATGTACTGGAGATGGTGGAGGGTGAAAGCAAAAGTACTTACTATGAAGTCTGGAAGGGTGCCCCGGCGTCCCTCTGCCCCGACGCGCGTTTCGCGTTAGCTTCTTCTTATTATCGTTGTCAAGTTTTGGAGCACCAGATTTGGGCCAACTTCAGTAATATATTGCTATGGTGCCATAAAATGGATATATACAGCTTCAAAATATGAAGATGTTCTAAAGATGAGTTGGTGGGTGGTAATCTTAGCACCTTACATATTTGCACACACTTAGTCTGGATAGGAAGTATACCCCAGGCTATATAGTCCCTCTTTTGTGGATTTGTTGTACCCTCAGTAACATGTAGTTAAATGTATTTTATATGTTTTATCATGGTTTTTCAATAAAATTGTTGTTTTATCAAGTACCATAGTGGTGATCAATTTATTGTTTGGTCACACTGGTTGTGAATCATATAAATATAGGTACTCTACCCACATATGGAAAGGGTATTCCAAATGATTATGAGCAATTTCTTGTGAATAAATAAATGTTTGGTATTGTGATAATCTTATTGATGAGGAGAATCATATTGCGATGTTCTTTTTTAACACACAATGTACATTGTAAAATAATTCTCAATAAGCAATGTCAGAATTGTTTTTTTTTTTCCACAATTTCTCCCCATATACATCCAGCAAAAAGTGAGGCTTACAAGACTACAGTTTTAAAGGGAACCTAATACCTTAGTAATCTCTCTGTTTTCGTATGTCAATCACCCCGGTCCGATGGGCAGTGCCTAATCGCTGTCTCTCCCCCTGCCCTTCGCCATGTTAGACATAACTAGATCTGTGAATACCACAGATTCTGGTTAGTTTCTGCGGTTGCGCATTCAATTAGCCTCTAGCGCCTGCGCAGTATGCTTTGACTAACTGTGGGCAAAGCATGAAATCATTATTGCGCATGCGCCGGCTTTTGACCCTATGCTCTGTTCCCCGGAAGCATAGAAACACTTCCAGGGCTCAGAACGTCTAGGAAAATGCCGGCGCATGCGTAATAATGAGTTAAATGCTTTGCTCACTGTTGGGCAAACCATACTGCGCACGCGCGAGACGCCACTGGAATTGCGCAGTCGCAGAAAACTACGCAAAAGCAGGAAAGAAGATTTGTAGAGCAAAGCCGGAGGTGGGGAGAATTGGCGATTAGGCCCTGCTAATCAGTGACTGACATACGAAAACAGAGAGATTACTAAGGTATTTTGGCAGCAAAGGTGGGGAATCGGGGGATATGAAACATACTGATGTAAAGCTGAGCTCAGGCCCTATTGAACCATATTTTTATCTCATATCGAAAAAACAGGGTGACAGGTTCCCTTTAATTATATTATATTAAAATAGACGAAATATAAAATATCACCTAGTTAGGGCAATAGGACTCACACAAATAGAGGGAAACTAAATGAAACTGACAATAATTCAGTTCCTACTAGACGTACTATAAGGCTACTTTCACACTTCCGTTTTTTGGTGTCCATCGTGGTGCAGCAAAATGACGTATCGACGGACGTCATGAAAATAGGGGAAAACGTGTGCGACGGATCCAGTGTAATGACGGATCCGTCGTACAGAAATTCCGGGTATGAAATGTCAGGGGACGAGAGAGAGAGGCTTATTGGCTTCCATTCTAGTGAACGACGTATGATGCAGGATCCGTCGCTACACGTTTTCCCGACTCAGACAAAAAACGTTACATTGAACATTTTTTCCAGATGACGGTCCGCCAAAACACGACAGATCGTCACACGACGGATGTGACGTGTGGCCATCCGTCACTAATACAAGTCTATGGGAAAATGCAGGATCCTGCTAATTTTTTTGCCGGATCCTGCATTCTCAAAAATCGACGGATTGTGACGGGAGCTGAAAGACGGAAGTGTGAACGTATCCTGCGCGGTCGGAAATGGCGGTCCCGACGCACGAAAAAACATTACATGTAACTTTTTTGGGGCCGACGCTTCCAGTGTGCGACGCATGGACATACGTCGCAATGCGACCGCTAATGTAAGTATATGGGCAAAAAAACGCATCCTGCGGGCACGTTTGCAGGATGCATTTTTTTGCTACAGCTGCACATTGCCACATATTCCAAACGACGCTAGTGCGAAAGTAGCCTAAGCCTGTATGAGACTGACGATGGATCAGTTTTGAAACTGACAGTGGTTCAGTTTTCACTAAATATCATAGACCTGAATGAAACTGACCGTGGCTTAATTTTCGCTGTACGTGCTATAAATTAGAATAGGACTGGCAGTAGTTATATTTTTTT
The DNA here is from genome assembly GCF_051348905.1 of Ranitomeya variabilis. Taxonomy (NCBI): domain Eukaryota; kingdom Metazoa; phylum Chordata; class Amphibia; order Anura; family Dendrobatidae; genus Ranitomeya; species Ranitomeya variabilis. Next base: position 227,112,795 of record NC_135232.1, on the reverse strand, counting down.
ATTTTATTTTTTTCTAGAATTACTAAAAACTAGAATGAAACTGACAATGGTTCAATTTGCACTCAAAGTGGTATGTACACCTGTAATTAAACTTAACACCGCATTGACAGCAATTCAAATTGTGAACCTGATAGTGATTCAGTTTCCTTTTCTCATGTGAGGCTGAGAGTGGTTTAGCTCACATACATATCAAATCCCAATGTCATTATTCTGTATATAGTGTCAGTATTTTCAAACATATACCTTTATTTGGCAGGAAAATACATTGGAAACAGTTTCACCCAAATCTTGATTCAAAGCGAATAGTCATTACAGCAGACATCCATCTTGTATACCATTTAGCCAGGTGGAGCTTGCTGAAAGCCCTAGATAGTTCTCGGTGTTCTGAGTGGACCCTAGACCCCTTAGCTCACGCTCTAACAAGGGCAGACCACAGATAGCCCTTGCAGTGAACTAGCCCTCAAAAGCATGTGCCTCCCGATACGTTTCTCCCTTTCGGCTTCTTCAGGGGAGATAAATGCACACTGGATTCCTTACTTATAAGCCATCTCTATGGGCAAGTAGGTTACAGGAAATTGAATAAAGTTGATACTTTAGTATCTGTGATCCAATGCCCTAGTCCATAGAAATCCACATTTTTCTTATTTGTAAATGAGCTGTCAGAGGTTGTCCACTACTTTATCATTGATGACCTTTATGATTGATGAGGTCATCAATGTCTGCTCAGTCCGGGTCCAATACCCGTCACTCCTGCCCATCAGCGGTTCTCGGTATTAGCGGCCGATGTCTCGAATGCTCAATTGCAGAGCTGCTCTGTCTTCTGATAGTGGCCGAGGCTGGGTACTGTATATCCACTTCCTATTGATTTGAATAGAAGGCGGATGAGCAATACCCAGCCACGTCCACTATCAGAATATGGAGCAGCTCCCTCAACGAGTTTTTATGGCCTGAGGCCGCCGACACAAATAATAGCTGATCGGCAGGGGTATCGGACCCCGACCGATCAGACATTGAATACCTATCCTAAACATAGGTCATTATAATGGGAATTGTGGAACCATTATGCCATGGTACGAGGAGAGCCTAGGGGGGCATGACTAGGTGAGCTCCTGACTCTTCACTAGAGCCCCTGATGGTGGGGTTAGGCTCGGCTCCCTCTGGGCACCAGGTGCTACTCCAGGACGGACCTCAGAAGCGTGGCAGATGACTGCAAAGCACAGGTAGCTGTAACAGCTCGGTAGAAGAGTACAGATACATACAAGCACTGTAGGAAGCACTGTAGGAACACAGCAACAACAGATGCAGATGGGTACTGATGGTATATAGATGACAACTGCCATGTGCAGGTGGGTCCGACTGATGTACAGACTGATACGGCAGGTACAGTTGGGTCCGGCTGATATGCAGACTGGCACGGCAGGTGCAGGCTGTTCCGGCTGATATGCAGACTGACAAGGTAGGTACTGGCACGGAGGTTAGGGACGAACAGACACTAGGGGAACTAGCAGGAACTAACGGTCAGAGAATTAGCAAGCATGTTGGGAACAAACTAACAAGGTTGCACAGGAACCTCCATGCAGGTGGAGATGCCTTAAATAATAAGTGTCTCTAAGCCGTTGGCTGGGGACACTTTAGGACAGCACGCGCGACCCCTTTAAGAAGTAGGGAGGACGATTGTTTCCTAAGCACAGTGCCCGGGGATCTGTGCGCAGTGCATGTACCCTGGTCAGCAGCCATAGAGGAAGGATGAAGACTAGGGGCCGCGGTAGTGAGTGAATCAGTGTACCTGCCGGGGGAGAGGAACAGCATGCAGGGACGCCTGCGCTACACTCATCAATGATAAAGTAGTGGACAATCTCTTTAAGATCTATGGGCCTCCAGAGCTTATATTAAATGATAGGGGGAGCTACCAGTGTGATATGTAATGACTGAGCCTTGTCTACTGACCTACATGTCTCAAACTGGTAATACACTTTATTTTAAAATAATCTCTGGAGGCAGATTATCATGCAGATCCCTGTCCAACCCATAGATCTTAACTGCTAATTTACATATAAAGAAAAACGTTGGTTTCTCTGGAATAAAACTCTGGATCACAGATATCAAGGTATCATTTTATTCAACTTTCTATTACCTACATACCCATTTAGATGATTTGGGAAGGTTGATGGTACTGATAGATTGCCTTTAACCCCTTAGTGACAGAGCCAATTTGGTACTTAATGACAGAGCCAATTTTTACAATTCTGACCACTGTCACTTTATGAGGTTATAACTCTGGAACGCTTTATCAGATCCTGCTGATTCTGAGATTTTTTTTTCGTGACATAATGTAATTCATGTTAGTGGTAACATTTCTTCGATATTACTTGCGATTATGAAAAAAATGGAAATATGGCGAAAATTTTTAAAATTTTGCAATTTTCAAACTTTGTATTTTTATGCCCTTAAATCAGAGAGATATGTCAAGAAAAATAGTTAATAAATAACATTTCCCACATGTCTACTTTACATCAGCACAATTTTGGAAACAATTTTTTTTTTGTTAGGGAGTTATAAGGGTTAAAAGTTGACCAGCAATTTCTCATTTTTACAACACCATTTTTTTTTAGGGACCACATCACATTTGAAGTCATTTTGAGGGGTCTATATGATAGAAAATAACCAAGTGTGACACCATTCTAAAAACTGCACCCCTCAAGGTGCTCAAAACCACCTTCAAGAAGTTTATTAACCCTTTACGTGCTTCACAGGAACTGAAACAATGTGGAAGGAAAAAATGAACATTTAACTTTTTTTTGCAAACATTTTACTTGAGAACCATTTTTTTTTATTTTCACAAGTGTAAAAACAGAAATTTAACCATAAATTTTGTTGTGCAATTTCTCCTGAATACGCCGATACCCGATATGTGGGGGTAAACCACTGTTTGGGCGCACCGCAGAGCTTGGAAGTGAAGGAGCGCCGTTTGACTTTTTCAATGCAGAATTGGCTGGAATTGAGATTGGATGCCATGTCACGTTTAGAGAGCCCCTGATGTGCCTTAACAGTGGAAACCCCCCACAAGTGACACCATTTTGGAAACTAGACCCCTTAAGGAACTTATCTAGATGTGTGGTGAGCACTTTGAACCCCCAAGTGCTTCACAGAAGTTTATAACGTAGAGCCGTGAAAATAAAAAATCTAATTTTTTCTACAAAAATGATCTTTTTGCCCCCAAATTTTTATTTTCACAAGGGTAACAGGAGAAATTAGACCACAAAAGTTGTTGTCAAATATCTCCTGAGTACGTCGATACCCCATATGTGGGGGTAAACCACTGTTTGGGCGCACCGCAGAGCTTGGAAGAGAAGGAGTGTCGTTTTACTTTTTTCAATGTAGAATTGGCTGGAATTGAGATCGGATGCTGTGTCGCGTTTGGAGAGCCCCTGATGTGCCTAACCAGTAGAAACCCCCCACAAGTGACCCCATTTTGGAAACTAGACCCCCATGGAACTTATCTAGATGTGTGGTGAGAACTTTGAATGCCCAAGTGCTTCACAGAAGTTTAATGCAGAGTCGTGAAAATAATTTTTTTTTTTTTTTCCACAAAAAAGATTTTCTAGCCCCCAAGTTTTTATTTTCACAAGGGTAAGAAGAGAAATTGGACCCCAAAAGTTGTTGTCCAATTTGTCCTGAGTATGCTGGTACCCCATAAGTGGGGGTAAACCACTGTTTGGGCGCACGGCAGAGCTCGGAAGGGAAGGAGCGCCGTTTTGGAATGCAGACTTTGATAGAATGGTCTGCGGGTGTTATGTTGCGTTTGCAGAGCCCCTGATGTACCTAAACAGTAGAAACCCCCCACAAGTGACCCCATTTTGGAAACTAGACCCCCCATGGAACTTATCTAGATGTGTGGTGAGAACTTTGAATGCCCAAGTGCTTCACAGAAGTTTATAATGCAGAGTCGTGAAAATAAAAAATATATTTTTTTCCCACAAAAAAGATTTTTTATCTCCCAAGTTTTTATTTTCACAAGGGTAACAGGAGAAATTGTACCGCAAAAGTTGTTGTCCAATTTATCCCGAGTACGCTGATGCCCCATATGTGGGGGTAAACCACTGTTTGGGCGCACGGCAGAGCTCAGAAGGGAGGGAGCACCATTTGACTTTTTGAGCGCAAAATTGGCTGTCGTGTTTGGAGACCCCCTGATGTACCTAAACAGTGGAAACCCCCCAATTATAAATCCAACCCTAACCCCAACACACCCCTAACCCTAATCCCAACCCGATCCATAATCCTAATCACAACCCTAACGATAATCACAACCCTAACCCCAAAACAACCCTAATCTCAACCCTAACCATAACCCTAATCAAAACCCTAAATCCAACACACCCCTAATCCTAATCTCAACCCTAACCTCAAACCTAACCCTAATCCCAATACACCCCTAACCCTAATGCCAACCCTAACCCTAATACCAACCCTAATCCAAACCCTAACCCTAATCCCAACTCTAACCCTAACTTTAGCCGCAACCCTAGCCCTAACTTTAGCCCCAACCCTTGCCCTAACTTTAGCCCCAACCCTAACCCTAAATTTAACCCTAACCCTAACTTTAGCCCCAACCCTTACCCTAGCCCTAAGGCTACTTTCACACTTGCGTCGTGTGGCATCTGTCGCAATCCGTCGTTTTGGACAAAAAAACGGATCCTGCAAATGTGCCCCCAGGATGCCTTTTTTGCCCATAGACTTGTATTGCTGACGGATGGCCACACGTCGCGTCCGTCGTGCACTGGATTCGTTGTGTTTTGGTGGACCGTCGTCACAAAAAAACGTTCAATGTAACCTTTTTTTTGTACATCGCGTCCACCATTTCCGCACATACGTGGCCATAACTCTGCCCCCTCCTCCCCAGAACATAGACTGGGCAGCAGATGCGTTGAAAAACTGCATCCGCTGCCCACGTTGTGCACAATTTTCACAACGTGCGTCGGTACATCGGGCCGACGCATTGCGACGGCCCCGTACCGCCGCAAGTGTGAAAGAAGCCTAACCCTAGCCCTAAATTTAGCCCCAACCCTAACCTTAACCCTAATTTTTGCCCCAACTCCTCTCTCCTGCCGGCCGATGAAGAAGCCGGCGGACAGGAGGGGACGCAGAAGGACCCAGGGACAACGGTAAGTATGATAGGGTCCCCGAATCCCCCTATTTCTCTGTCCTCTGATGTGCGATCACATCAGAGGACAGAGAATGACAGATTGCTTTTTTTTTTTTTTTTTGCGACCGCCGGTAAACAGTTAATTACCGGCGTTCGCAAAACAGGGGTCGGTAAAAACCGACCCCGATCATGTTCTTTGGGGTCTCGGCTACCCCCGGCTGCCGAGACCCGAAAGATCCTCCGGGTGCCGGCCGGCGGGCATACTACACATGCGCCCGCCATTTTTTTTGCCGGAAAAAGATGGCGGCGCCCATCGGGAGCCACGAGGAGCACCGGGGGAGACAGGTGAGTATTGGTGGGCTATCGTGGACCTCATTTCTCTGTCCTCTGATGTGCGATCACATCGGAGGACAGAGAAATTAAATGGGAAATTGCGTGTTGTTTTTTTTTTTTTTGGCCATCGCCGGTAAACGGCAACTCAGTGGGTCGGTAAAAAATCCCCGAATCATGTTCTCTGGGGTCTCGGCTACCCCGGCAACCGAGACCCCAGAGAAAATCCGACTCTGGGGGGCGTTATTCACTTTTTAAGTTTAAGTACCCTTAACTGGCCTTTAAGTACCCTTAAGTGGTTTAAGTACCCTTAACTGCCGCCGTTAAAAGGCGTATCGGCGGTCGTTAAGGGGTTAAGAAACCGTTTTTTTGTTTGTTTGTTTTTTTTTTTACAATAAAAGTCTGGGACGTTAATCTATATATATAATTGTCTAAGGGTCACTTCCGTCTGTCTGTCCTTCTGTCTTTCTTTCTGTCTGTCTGTCACGGATATTCATTGGTCGTGGCCTCTGTCTGTCATGGAATCCAAGTCGCTGATTGGTTGTGGCAAAACGCCCACGACCATTGCCACAACCAATCAGCAACGCGCACAGTCCGGAACAAAATGGCCGCTCTTTACTCCCCGCAGTCACTGCCCGGCGCTCGCATACTCCCCTCCGGTCGCCGCTCACACAGGGTTAATGCCGGTGGTAACGGACCGTGTTATGCCGCGGGTAACTCACTCCGTAACCGCCGCTATTAACCCTGTGTGTCCCCAATTTTTTACTATTGACGCTGCCTATGCGGCATCAATAGTAAAAAAAATGTAATGTTAAAAATAATAAAAAAAACAAAAAACCTGCTATACTCACACTCCGTAGTCCGCCGAGCCGCTCGCACCGGCCGCCATCTTCCGTTCCCGGCGCTGCATTGCGAAATTACCCAGAAGACTTAGCGGTCTCGCGAGACCGCTAAGTGTTCTGGGTAATTTCGCTATGCATCCTGGGAATGGAAGATGGCCGGCGCGAGCAGCTCGGCGGAGCTTCGGTGGATCCCAAGCGTCGGTAACCGCTTCATGGATCCAGGCGCCAACGGAAGGTGAGTATATAACTATTTTTTATTTTAATTCTTTTTTTTTTTTTTTAACAGGGATATCATGCCCACATTGCTATATACGTGGGCTGCGCAAAATACAATGTGGGCTGGGCAATATACTACATGGGCTGGGCAATATACTACGTGGGCTGCACAATATACTACATGGGCTGCGCAATATACTACGTGGGCTGGGCAATATACAACGTGGGCTGCGCAATATACAACGGGCTGCGCAATATACTAAGTGGGCTGCGCAATATACTAAGTGGGCTGCGCAATATACTAAGTGGGCTGCGCAATATACAACGTGGGCTGCGCAATATACAACGTGGGCTGCCCAATATACAACGTGGGCTGCGCAATGTACTGCGTTGGCTGCGCAATGTACTGCGTTGGCTGCGCAATGTACTGCGTTGGCTGCGCAATGTACTGCGTTGGCTGCGCAATGTACTGCGTGGGCTGCGCAATGTACTGCGTGGGCTGCGCAATGTACTGCGTGGGCTGTGCAATATACTTCGTGAGCTGTGCTATACACTACGCATACATATTCTAGAATACCCGATGCGTTAGAATCGGGCCACCATCTAGTAGTATATAAAGGAGATAATAGATTCAGGTCGAGCCCGTTGCACACCACCCAGGGCTGTGGAGTTGGTAAGTCATGGCTCCGACTCCTATATTTTTCTAATTTCTGTAGAAATGGCCACTAAGTAATAATAGCAAATTTACTATAATAAATCACTGTTTTTCTTAATTATAAATAGGGCCTCATAATAGTAGATCATAAAAGGTATTTATTAATTTATTTAATTATTATTAATGTGAGGAATTGAAGTTGTGGGTTGTTATAATCATCTAGGCAGGTTAATGATGCTATTTTTTTATTCCTTACTACAAGATCTCCTCCCGGGGCCGATAGTCCCACTGCCCCCGTATCAGGCGATACTCACTGCCTCACAACTTTTGGTTGGCCCACAGATTTCGTATATCCCACCAATATGGTCTGTAGTCATAGTCCAGGCTCCTCCAGACGACAAATAACACAACCTACGCCCATGTATCCAGGAGAAACAATCGTTAAGAAAGTTTGTGAAATCCTGATGACCGATCCCTCAAGTGTAGCAGGGGGATGCAGTTCAGCCGCTAACCAATCTCCAAAACTCGATAGGCCATCCATCCATTGCTCCAGGACCTCAGCCTAGATCCTCGCCCCTCAATGTGACTCCAACTACTGCCTGACTAGACATGTGGCATCTTTTCCTACCTCCCCCTTAACCCCTTCACCCCCAAGGGTGGTTTGCACGTTAATGACCAGGCCAATTTTTACAATTCTGACCACTGTCCCTTTATGAGGTTATAACTCTGGAACGCTTCAACGGATCTTGGCGATTCTGACATTGTTTTCTCGTGACATATTGTACTTCATGATAGTGGTAAAATTTCTTCGATATAACTTGCGTTTATTTGTGAAAAAAACGGATATTTGGCGATTTTCCAACTTTGAATTTTTATGCCCTTAAATCACAGACATTTGTCACGCAAAATACTTAATAAGTAACATTTCCCACATGTCTACTTTACATCAGCACAATTTTGGAACCAAATTTTTTTTTTGTTAGGGAGTTATAAGGGTTAAATGTTGACCAGAAATTTCTCATTTTTACAACACCATTTTTTTTTAGGGACCACATCTCATTTGAAGTCATTTTGAGGGGTCTATATGACAGAAAATACCCAAGTGTGACACCATTCTAAAAACTGCACCCCTCAAGGTGCTCAAAACCACATTCAAGAAATTTATTAACCCTTCAAGTGTTTCACAGGAATTTTTGGAATGTTTAAATAAAAATGAACATTTAACTTTTTTACACACAAAATTTATTTCAGCTCCAATTTGTTTTATTTTACCAAGGGTAACAGGAGAAAATGGACCCCAAATGTTGTTGTACAATTTGTCCTGAGTACGCTGATACCCCATATGTGGGGGTAAACCACTGTTTGGGCGCATGGCAGAGCTCGGAAGGAAAGGAGCGCCATTTGACTTTTCAATGCAAAATTGACTGGAATTGACATGGGACGCCATGTTGCGTTTGGAGAGCCCCTGATGTGCCTAAACATTGAAACCCCCCACAAGTGACACCATTTTGGAAAGTAGACCCCTTATGGAACTTATCTAGATGTGTGTTGAGCACTTTGACCCAACAAGTGCTTCACAGAAGTTTATAATGCAGAGCCGTAAAAATAAAAAATCATATTTTTTCACAAAAATTATCTTTCGCCCCCATTTTTTTATTTTCCCAAGGGTAAGAAAAGAAATTAGACCACAAAAGTTGTTGTGCAATTTGTCCTGAGTACGACGATACCCCATATGTGGGGGTAAACCACTGTTTGGGCGCATAGCAGAGCTCGGAAGGGAAGGAGCGCTATTTTACTTTTCAATGCAAAATTGACTGGAATTAAGATGGGACGCCATGTTGCGTTTGGAGAGCCCCTGATGTGCCTAAACATTAAAACCCCCCACAAGTGACATCATTTTTGGAAAGTAGACCCCCTAAGGAACTTATCTAGATGTGTTTTGAGAGCTTTGAACCCCCAAGTGTTTCACTACAGTTTATAACGCAGAGCCGTGAAAATAAAAATTCCTCTTTTTTTTTACAGAAATGATTTTTTAGCCCCCAGCTTTGTATTTTTACAAGGGTAACATAATAAATTGGACCCCAAAAGTTGTTGTCCAATTTGTCCTGAGTACGCTGATACCCCATATGTGGGGGGGGGACCACTGTTTGGGCGCATGACAGAGCTCGGAAGGGAAGGAGCGCCATTTGGAATGCAGACTTAAATGGATTGGTCTGCAGGCGTCACGTTGCATTTGCAGAGCCCCTGATGTACCCAAACAGTAGAAACCCCCCACAAGTGACCCCAAATTGGAAACTAGACCTCCCAAGGAACTTATCTAGATGTGTTGTGAGAACTTTGAACCCCCAAGTGTTTCACTACAGTTTATAACGCAGAGCCGTGAAAATAAAAATTATTTATTTTTTTTCACAAAAATGATTTTTTAGCCCCCAGTTTTGTATTTTCACAAGGGTAACAGGATAAATTGGACCCCAAAAGTTGTTGTCCAATTTGTCCTGAGTACGCCGATACCCCATATGTTGGGGTAAACCCCTGTTTGGGTACACGGGAGAGCTCTGAAGGGAAGGAGCACTGTTTTACTTTTTCAATGCAGAATTGTCTGGAATTGAGATCGGATGCCATGTCCCGTTTGGAGAGCCCGTGATGTGCCTAAGCAGTGGAAACCCCCCAATTATAACTGAAACCCTAATCCAAACACACCCCTTACCCTAATCCCAATGGTAACCCTAACCACACCCCTAACCCTGACACACCCCTAACCCTAATCCCAACCCTATTCCCAACCGTAAATGTAATCCAAACCCTAACTTTAGCCCCAACCCTAACTGTAGCTTTAACCCTAGCCCTAACCCTAGCAATAACCCTAGCCCTAGCAATAACCCTAGCCCTAACCCTTACCCTAGCAATAACCCTAGCCCTAACCCTAACCCTAGCAATAACCCTAGCCCTAACCCTAACCCTAGCCCTAACCCTAATGGGAAAATGGAAATAAATACATTTTTTTTTATTTTTTTTATTTTTCCCTAACTAAGGGGGTGATGAAGGGGGGTTTGATTTACTTTTATAGCGGGTTATTTAGCGGATTTTTATGATTGGCAGCCGTCACACACTGAAAGACGCTTTTTATTGCAAAAAATATTTTTTGCGTTACCACATTTTGAGAGCTATAATTTTTCCATATTTGAGTCCACAGAGTCATGTGAGGTCTTGTTTTTTGCGGGACGAGTTGACGTTTTTATTGGTAACATTTTCGGGCACATTACATTTTTTGATCGCTTTTTATTCCGATTTTTGTGAGGCAGAATGACCAAAAACCAGCTATTTATGAATTTCTTTTGGGGGAGGCGTTTATACCGTTCCGCGTTTGGTAAAATTGATAAAGCAGTTTTATTCTTCGGGTCAGTACGATTACAGCGATACCTCATTTATATCATTTTTTTTATGTTTTGGCGCTTTTATACGATAAAAGCTATTTTATAGAAAAAATAATTATTTTGGTATCGCTTTATTCTCAGGACTATAACTTTTTAATTTTTTTGCTGATGATGCTGTATGGCGGCTCGTTTTTTGCGGGACAAGATGACGTTTTTAGCGGTACCATGGTTATTTATATCTGTCTTTTTGATCGCGTGTTATTCCACTTTTTGTTCGGCGGTATGATAATAAAGCGTCGTTTTTTGCCTCGTTTTTTTTTTTTTTTCCTCACGGTGTTTACTGAAGGGGTTAACTAGTGGGGCAGTTTTATAGGTTGGGTTGTTACGGACGCGTCGATACTAAATATGTGTACTTTTATTGTTTGTTTTTTTTTATTTAGATAAAGAAATGTATTTATGGGAATAATTTATTTATTTTTTTTCTTTATTTAGGAATTTATTTATTTATTTATTTTTTTACACATGTGGAAAAATTTTTTTTTTACTTTTTTACTTTGTCCCAGGGGGGGACATTACAGATCGGTGATCTGACAGTGTGCACAGCACTCTGTCAGATCGGCGATCTGCTGTGCAGGGCTGCAGGCTTACCAAGCGCCTGCTCTGAGCAGGCACTCGGTAAGCCACCTCCCTCCCTGCAGGACCCGGATGCCGCGGCCATCTTGGATCCGGGACCTGCGGCGAGGAGGGAGGTAGGAGACCCTCGGAGCAACGCGATCACATCGCGTTGCTCCGGGGATCTCAGGGAAGCCCGCAGGGAGCCCCCTCCCTGCGCGATGCTTCCCTATACCGCCGGTACACCGCGATCATGTTTGATCGCGGTGTGCCGGGGGTTAATGTGCCGGGGGCGGTCCGTGACCGCTCCTGGCACATAGTGCCGGATGTCAGCTGCGATATGCAGCTGACACCCGGCCGCGATCGGCCGCGCTCCCCCCGTGAGCGCGGCCGATCGCCTATGACGTACTAGCCCGTCGGTGGTCATACGGGCCCACCCCACCTCGACGGGATAGTACGTCAGATGTCAGAAAGGGGTTAAGGTACCTTCACACTAAGCGACTTTACAACGATAACGATAGCGATCCGTGACGATGCAGCGTCCTGGATAGCGATATCGTTGTGTTTGACACGCAGCAGCGATCACGATCCCGCTGTGAGATCGCTGGTCGTTGCTGAAAGTCCAGAACTTTATTTCGTCGCTGGATCTCCCGCTGACATCGCTGAATCGGTGTGTGTGACACCGATCCAGCGATGTCTTCACTGGTAACCAGGGTAAACATCGGGTTACTAAGCGCAGGGCCGCGCTTAGTAACCCGATGTTTACCCTGGTTACCATTGTAAAAGTTAAAAAAAAAAACACATAGTCACATTCCGGTGCCCGGCGTCCGCTTCCCTGCACTCCTCCTGCATCCTGTGTAAGTGCCGGCCGTGAAGCAGAGCGGTGACGTCACTGCTCTGCTCTGTGGGAGATGCCGGAGGTGTTCGGCGCTGACACAGGATGCAGGAGTGCAGGGAAGCGGACGCCGGGCACCGGAATGTGAGTATGTGTTTTTTTTTTTACTTTTACAATGGTAACCAGGGTAAACATCGGGTTACTAAGCGCGGCCCTGCGCTTAGTAACCCGATGTTTACCCTGGTTACCAGGGGACTTCGGCATCGTTGGTCGCTGGAGAGCCGTCTGTGTGACAGCTCTCCAGCGACCACACAACGACTAAACAGCGACGCTGCAGCGATCGGCATCGTTGTCTGTATCGCTGCAGCGTCGCTTAGTGTGAAGGTACCTTTACACATATTGTTTAAGCTCAAAGAATGTTCCATAAACCCATCACCTGGAATGTATATGAGAACCCCTGTGGTGACGGCTCCCTTGGGTCTACTATCCCCATCCAGACTCCACAATAGGCCTAGTTGCTGGGAGCATAATATCTTGAGACCCTGAGATACTGATGAGATTAATAGAATGATTGCTTTACATTTACCTTTAGCAATCTCCTGTCTGGCCTTATGTATACATAAGATCCAACCAGCAAGTCACTAAATGGAAACAAATGCCTAATAAAGTACAGCAATAAGATCAACGTAACCATTGCTCCGTCCTGGAAAAAGGCTGCAACCCGTACAGCCATGGACTTCGCTCTATGTGCATTGGTCCTATAGTCTTTAGTCCGTGGCCAGCTCTTCACAATTAGCAATATAAACATGTCTATAATTCCTAATAAAATATTTAGGCAATATTAATAACTGCTGATCATTATCATTTTCTTTTTAAAGCTCATAGTGACTACATTTCTACTGTCTCCAGCCAAAACTAGCTTCGACTTAGACTCAAAGCCCTGATACACCCAGAAATGGATACGTGGTGGGCATCTCTCCATACACTTGTTTAGGAGTTTCTAAAATGGCAAATAATTTTTTTTTTTATAAACTCACTTATAAATGGATGAATAGATCCTTTAGCCTATGCTTTGTAGTCAGCTTCTCTGTCCGCCATGACAGAGCAGATACACCTTTTCTCCGGATGTTTTATTTCTGTTATCCTTGCTTCTCTCTTTTTAGGGTAGCATGTGTTTTCATTTACTCATTTGTCTGCCCTATCACCTTTCAGGTGCGGCCTTATATACTTTCCCCCTCCTGGTATTTCCTGCTGGTGATAGTCTCATTTGGATGCCCAGCCATATTGCTGTATTCAGTGAAAGACCATCTAGGGTTTATTGCTTTGCTGTTTATGTTCTTTACCCTGCACCTATCTTTTGTTTCTTTTTAAATGTGGGAGGCATATTCTCTTATTTTGTATTTCTTAGTTTAACTCCATCTGAGATCTCTTTCTATTTCAGGACACTTTCCTTTCGGTAGGTAATTTGCATTCTGCTTTGTAATCTGGTTCTTTAGGAGGAATGTGAAGTGCTAGATGGCCTTTCAGACAGCATAGGTCCGAGTTGCCATTGTCTAGTCTGTGGTTAGCATTATCATAGCTCACGCAGGGTATGCAGGGTCAAGATGTCTAGCCTGTACAGGAACCGGCTGGGTTAGTTGCAATTTTTAGTGTGTTAGCTATTTTACCTGAGTGAGCTGCTACACTGTCATAACCAGGGCCGCTGTCAGGGCATTACTGCCCTGACTGGCGTATGGGGCCCGATGAACAGAGGGGGCTCACATCGGGCACCGTCTCTTCTGCCGATGCAGTTTCTGAACCTGCGTCCCAGATCGCACAACAATAGTTAAAAGCTGCCAGCCAATTGGAGGCTGGCAGCTGATGTCAGCGTGCACGTCACCGGCGTATGACGTCATTTTCATTCGTCTGCGAGTGCGCGCAGGAACTACGAAGAAGGAATTTCGCCGCAGGAGCGCAGCCAGGTAAGGAGAAAGGTGTTTTTTGTGTTTGTTTTTTTTAAATTATTTATTGAAAGCGGCCCCGGGCAGGATGGGAGACACAGGGGGCGGGAATGGAGACACTGGGGCAGGAATGGAGACACTGGGGCAGGAATGGAGACACTGGGGCAGGAATGGAGACACTAGGGCAGGAATGGAGACACTAGGGCAGGAATGGAGACACCGGGGAAGGAATGGAGACACCGGGGAAGGAATGGAGACACTGGGGCAGGAATGGAGACACTGGGCAGGAATGGAGACACTGGGGGCAGGAATGGAGACACAGGGGTGTTGTGAATTCTGCTTTTGGGCTCCCTCCGGTGGTTGTAGGTGGTAATGCAGTTGCCCCTGAGTTGCAGTCCTGGTCAGGTGTATCTGCTGATTGCAGTTCTGACTGGGGTATTTAGGCGTGCAGGATTCATTTGTCCTTGCCAGTTGTCAATTGTTGTTGGGAGGTGTTGGACCTCTGCTTGGTTTTTCCTGCCTTTCTGCCAAATCAGCAAAGATAAGTGTCTGTTTTTTTTTCCCTGTGGCACACATGCTATGTGCTTCACAATTCAGTGCTATTCTTTGTGTTTTCTTGTCCAGCTTAGATTGTGTCAGTATTTTCTCAGTCTTGTTGGATTCTCTGGAGTGGCAGATATACATTCCATGTCTTTAGTTAGATTGTGGAACTTTTTGTGTTATCTGCTGTGGATATTTTTGGAAGGGTTTTAATACTGACCGCCTAGTAATCTGTCCTATCCTTTCCTATTTAGCTAGAGTGGCCTCTTTTGCTAAATCCTGTTTTCTACCTGCGTGTGTCTATTCTTCTCCTACTCACAGTCATTATTCGTGGGGGGCTGCCTATCCTTTGGGGGTCTGCTCTGAGGCAAGGTAGCATTCCTATTTCCATCTATAGGGGTATTTAGTCCTCCGGCTGTGTCGAGGTGTCTAGGGTTTGTTAGGCACACCCCACGGCTACTTCTAGTTGCGGTGTTAGTTCAGGATTTGCGGTCAGTACAGGTTCCACCGACTCCAGAGAAAGTTCCATGCGGCTCCAAGGTCACCAGATCATAACACAGGGGGCAGGAATGGAGACACGGGGCAGGAATGGACACACAGGGGGCAGGAATGGACACACAGGGTGCAGGAATGGAGACACATCAGGAATGGAGACACGGGGCAGGATTGAGAAACGGGCAGGATGGAGACATGGAGCAGGATGTAGACATATAGTGCAGAATGGATACGATAGAGACAGATGGAGCAGGATCATGGGACAGATGGGGCAGGATCATGGGACAGATGGGGCAGGATGAGACATCACATGGGGCAGAATGGATACTCATAAGAGCAGGAAGGGAGAACATATGGGGCCAGGATGGGAGAACATATGGCTGGAGCCAGGAATGAGACACATGGGGGCGCAGGATGGGGAAAATATTATCATAGGGGCTAATTAAGGGATATTATTACTGCAGTGATGTATTTATTTTATTTTTTGAGGATACTGTTTTAAATGGGGGGGCAGTCCTGTTACTGTGTAGAGCGACACTATGTTGCCTCTTTTTTTTTCTTCATCTGGTGTAGTGTAGAAGTTGGGAAAAAAATTAAGTAATGTGTTCTGCAAGCGGTGCTCTAGATATCTGTGTTATTTTCTGCAGAGACGAGCCCTGGCTGGGAGAAGTGATGGCTTTCTGTGCTGGATGAAGATGAAAAGTGAAGATGAAGGACTTCATCTAGAGACATCACTGGTGAGTCAGTGTGTTACCTGTACACTGACACTATACACTGTATACCTATATACAGAGGTCGTGTGTACAATGTCACCGGTGATCACTGTATTACCTTTACACTGACACTAAATACAGACCTCCTGTGTATAATGTCACCTTTAATCACTGTATTACCTGTACACAGGCACTGCATACTAAGTACAGATTTCCTGTGTATAATGGCACTTATGGTGATATTAGTATTGTGTTTTTTTTATTAATGATCAGTATTGTAGTATTCACTCACTATGTGGTGGTAATATGTTGTCCGGTCATGGTGTGGCGGTATTTGTTCCTTGTATGTGCTGTTATTTGGTGTTATTTGGTCACTATGTGGTGGTAAAATGTGGTCTGGTCATGGTGTGGTGGTATTTGTACCTTGTATGTGGTATTATAGGTCACTGTGTGGTGGTAATATGGTGTCTGATCATGGTGCCATGGTATTTGTTCCTTGTATGTGATATTATTGGTCATTTTAAAAATTGAAAAATAAATAAAAATATACATAAATTGTATTGTATATTTTAACTAATGTTTAATAGAGTAGAGTAGGGCCCGGGCCAAAACAGTCTACCTTGTTGTGGTGGTGGTTTAAAAAAATCTTTTGGCCAAAACAAAAGCTGCTGGCTATATGTGTGATCTGGTGATGGGAACTGTTAATGTGTGATTGGTGAGGACGTGGTGCAGATGTGGAGGACGTTGGTGCAGATGTGGGGTGGAACCTGGGTGGAGTCTCAAGGGGGCCCCGAACATTTTGCCACTATGGGGCCCCGAAATTCCTAGTGGTAGCCCTGGTCATAACACACACATTTATGGCATATAAAACACAGACATTAAAAAACATTGCTAATGAGTGATGGCTTTCACATACAAGGAGCACAATAACCAATAAAAAAAAATCTCAGTCCACAATATATTCTAATAATTGGTGACTCAGAAATTTGCTAAGATTTGGTTTTCCTGGTGTGCGTCTGAGGGCACTATATGGATTGTAATTGTCTCATTCTCCACGGAGAATTAATGAGAATATGCTGTATTTTAGATTTCTTTTATGCCTTTTTTCCATTCAGCTTTCTCTTTTTCTGATGTGGCTAAAAATTAGATTGATTCAAAACAGCTCCAGTTGTATACAAAGCTGAGGATTCCAACAATATGGAAACTTTATTTTTCTTCCTCCACAGTGTATAATATGAACATGGAGACTTCGGAAATTGTACAATCACCACAAGAACTTGCAGAGCCATCAGAAGTTTGCACTGAACATCAAGCGGATAGGTAAACTTTTCTCATGTCATCAGTTGTCAAAAATGGGCAATGTCCAACAACCTTTGTATGTATTGTCCTCCTGTGGTACCTACAGTGTCGTGCCCTGACTTACCAACAGACCTTGCACTAGATATTTTACAGCAGGGTAAAGTACTCCTCTTTGCAATTTTGAGGGGTATTTTTAACCAGGCAGAAGTACGTAATTTGCAGACGCTCAAACTTGTAATAAGTAGGTATGTCCACAATGCCACTATCGCTGCACGTTAACACTAGTGACTTAGACAATGAGCATTTATTAGCATAAAACGAATTAATCATTAAAGGGGTTGTCCGTTACTCTCTTGGATCTCACAGTCCCCTGATCCACAAGGTTAGAGGAGGTGGGTTTTTATAAAGCTGGGAAATTTGCATCACCTAGCCTTTCCTAACAATGATAGTGAACAAGCCGTAACTCTTTGACCTTGCAGGTGGCAGTAATCAGCTCTACCTGCCCAGAAATTGTAGGCTTAGCCCGAGAGTGACATGTTTTGTCCATAGTTGTAAGCTGGTGGCCCAAGGGTGGCATGTACGGTAGTGTAGGACCCATCAGAGGGAGATCACCTTGCCGTGGTTGATGGGCACATATGAATTGGCCAATTTATGCACTAAGAATCTTCATTTCATCTATTACTGTAAGTTTTATGAACAAAATTTTTTTGAAAAAATATGTTTGAGAAGTATAATTCATATTGAATATTTGTTTGTGTTTTCACATGGCCTAGATTCATGCACATGTGCTGCTGTGTTCTTTTTCTATCTCTCTCTCTCTCTCTCTCTCTCTCTCTCTCTCTCTCTCTCTCTCTCTCTCTCTCTCTCTCTCTCTCTCTCTCTCTCTCTCTCTCTCTCTCTCTCTCTCTCTCTCTCTCTCTCTATATATATATATATATATATATATATATATATATATATATATACATACAAAGACATACACAGTTCTGGCAAAAATTAAGAGACCACTGCAAAATTTTCAGTTTGTCTGATTTTTCTCTTTATAGGTATATTTTTGGGTAAAATGTAAATTGTTCTTTTATTCTTTAAACTACTGACAACATGTCTCCGAATTTCCAAGCAATACATTTTGTATTTATTTTCTGAAAATGAGAAATGGTCAAAATAACAAAAAAATGCATTGCTTGCTAATGTTTTAACTCAGGAAGAGTTAAAAGATCAATATTTTGTGGACTAACCATGATTTTTAATCACACCTTTCATGTGTCTTGGCATTCTTTCCACCAGTGTTTGGCTACGTTCACATTTGCGTTGTTGTGTGTTGCGTCGGCGACGTATTGAGGACGCAACGCACAACGCATTGTTTTGTGACGCATGCGTCCTTTTTTTGCATGATTTTGGACGCAAAAAAAATGCAACTTGCTGCGTC
This sequence comes from Ranitomeya variabilis, assembly GCF_051348905.1. NCBI lineage: Eukaryota > Metazoa > Chordata > Amphibia > Anura > Dendrobatidae > Ranitomeya > Ranitomeya variabilis. Next base: position 227,094,372 of record NC_135232.1, on the reverse strand, counting down.
CTCTGTGCCCTGACGCGTGCGCCCAAAAAGACGCATGCGTCACAAAACGCAACACAACGCATGTCCATGCGCCCCCATGTTAAATATAGGGGCGCATGACGCATGCAGCGACGCTGCAGCGCCCGACGCTGCGGCGCACAACGCAAATGTGAACGTAGCCTTACACACTACTTCTGTCGCAAAAATTTAAGCGGTTCTTCTTTGTTTGATGGCTTGTGACTATCCATCATCCTCTTGATTACATTCCAGAGGTTTCCAATGGAGTTCAGGTCTGAGACTCTGCGGTGCTGACGTGAATATATTTGCACATTCTAGCGCCGAGACTGGGGCAGAGGAGTGCAGTGGCATAGTAAAGCGAGGGGCAGTGGTGGGGGCGGTTGAAAGACGTTATGCAGAGAGGCAGTGTGGGAGAGATATGGAAAGGGGCAGTTTGAAGGGATATTTTGGAGAGGGTCAGTGTGGGTGGGTGGATATTTTGGAGAAATGCAAGGAGGGTACAGGAAAGGAGAAAGTCAGCTCACTGATTTCAGATGCACCTTTTAAGATGAAATTCAGCACGCCGAGCCGCCTTAGGCCAGGTCGTGGAGGCAGTGCAAACGTAAACAAAATTTTTCCAGTCATGATAGGTACAATTGTAGATAAAGTTGCACATTTTTTTGGTACATTTTGCTGTTTATTAAAGGATACAGGGGACCCACAGAAAAAAAACAAGGCGTTCTGGCTATTGAACCTTAGTCATGGTGTATTTGTGAAGGATATAGACACCTGTGTGCATAATTATGATTAATAAAGAGTCAATAATTAACACTATATTGTATCGAACAAATAAAGTGAGAAGATAAAATAAACTTAATAAAAAACATTAATGATCAATGGTAAACTGCTAATTACCGTATATTGCAAAATTAGATCTTGTCTTATGTCTATTCTTTGTGGGACCCCAGTTTGCCTTGAATATCCAAAACTGTTCAAAATTTTTCTTCTCAAGTCCCCACCTCGGAACGGTTTATATACTTTTTCTATGCCCATAAATTGTATGCATTTAGTGTCCCCATTGGTACCTGTGAAAAGTGCCTAGAAACCGCTGAAATATTGACTGCTTCAGAACTAATCACATCAGACAGGTGCCTTCTAATGCTTTTTTTAAGTACAAGGATGACAAAGCCTCAGCGACTAAATTAGTCTCCAAATCTCCAAAACCTATACAAAGATAATATGCAACCTGTTAGATAGACACACAAGGCAAATAAATAAAAGTATTAACCCACATACGAGAATGAGTGCAAAAAAAGTAATGTTCTGGTCGGAGGGCGTGATGACGTCATGTATGTGCGCCCTCTGCCTGAATAGTCACAGTGCAGAGAGCCGGAAGATGGCGACGGTGAGGAGCAGAGCAGCGATGAGAGGTATTTTGTTTTTTTTATGTTTGGAGCATTATACAGTGGGGAAAAAAAATTGTCAGCCACCAATTGTGCAAGTTCTCCCACTTTAAAAAGATGAGAGAGGCCTGTAGTTGAAAGTCAAAATGAGAAAACAAATCCAGAAAATCACGTTGTTTGATTTTGCAAGATTTATTTTGTAAATCATGGTGGAAAATAAGTATTTGGTCACCTAAAGACATGCAAGATTTCTGGCTCTCACAGACCTGTATCTTCTTCTTTAAGAGGCTCCTCTGTCCTCCACTCATTACCTATAGTAATGGCAGGCACCTGTTTGAACTTGTTATCAGTATAAAAGATACCTGTCCACAACCTCAAACAGTCACACTCCAAACTTCACTATGGTGAAGACCAAAGAGCTGTCGAAGGACACGAGAAACAAAATTGTAGCCCTGCACCAGGCTGGGAGGACTGAAACTGCAATAGGCAAGCAGCTTGGTGTGATTAAATCAATTGTGGGAGCAGTGATAAGAAAGTGGAAGACATACAAGACCACTGATAATCTCCCTCCAAGATCAGCTTCTTCCCCTGTTCAGAGGTCACTGGTACCGCTCATTAAAGTAATGAATATGGACTCCACTCCCATAGGGGTGGAGCCGCATATTCATTACTGTAATGAGCGGGACCATGTGACCGCTCACTACAGGAAGAAGCTGCCGCGCCCGGAGACCGTGGGACATGCAGGGACCGCGTAAGGAGCGCTGGGAGCAGGTGAGTATTTCATATTCACCTTTCCGCGTTCCACCGACGCTCCGTCTTCCCTGTCCTCTGCTGTGACTGTTCAGGTCAGAGGGCGCGATGACGTATTAGTGTGCGCGCCGCCCTCTGCCTGAACAGTCACTGCGGAGAGACGGGACGCTGAGGAGCAGCGGGCAGCAACGAGAGGAGAGTATGTCATTTTTTTTTTAGTGCAGCAGCATTACATGTGGCACAATGTTATATGGAGCATCTATGGGGCCATAATGAACTGCATGGAGCATTATATGGGGCATCTATGGGGCCATAATGAACTCCATGGAGCATTATATGGGGCATCTATGAGGCCATAAAGAACTGCATGGAGCATTATATGGGGCATCTAAGGGGCCATAATGAACTGCATGGAGCATTATATGGGGCCATAAAGAACTGCATGGAGCATTATATGGGGCATCTATAAGGCCATAAAGAACTGCATGGAGCATTATATGGGGCATCTATGGGGCTATAATGAACTGCATGGAGCATTATATGGGGCATCTATGGGGCCATAATGAACTGCATAGAGCATTATATGGGGCATCTATGGGGCCATAAAGAACTGCATGGAGCATTATATGGGGCATCTATGGGGCCATAAAAACTGCATGGGGCATCTATGGGGCCATAAAGAACTGCATGGAGCATCTTATGGGGCCATAATGAACTGCATGGAGCATTATATGGGGCTCCCGATTCAATATGGATATTCAAAAACACTTAACCTACTGATGTCTCAATTAATTTTACTTTTATTGGTACCTTTTTTTATTTTTGACATTTACCGGTGGCTGCTGCATTTTCCACCCTAGGCTTATACTCGAGTCAATAGGTTTTCCCAGTTTTTTGTTGCAAAATTAGGGGGGTCGGCTTATACTCGGGTCAGCTTATACTCGAGTATATACAGTACTTATTTTCCACCATAACTGGCAAAATAAATCTTGCCAAATCAGACAATGTGATTTTCTGGATTTGTTTTCTCATTTTGACTCTATAGTTTACCTATGATGTCAATTACAGGCCTCTCTCATCTTTTTAAGTGGGAGAACTTGCACAATTGGTGGCTGACTAAATACTTTTTTTCCCCACTGTAGCTAAAGAAGTAGAAAGCAAAACTGGGGTGATTGTTTCCCATTACACAATATGGCGTACACTGCAGAGGAATGGCATGCGTTGGTGTTGTCCACGAGGAAATCTCTCCTAAATCCCAGAAATGTGAGCCCATCCACCAAACGTCAAGGTAATCTCAGATCGGATGGGTCCCTGACCTGACTGCCTAGTGTGAACACTTACCTATGGCTAATAACATGGTAAAGCCTGCATTTATAGGAAGGTCGGAACCAACTGTGTTTGGATGTAATTAAAATCACAGCATCAACTCTTGATTCCCTCATTGAGGCTGTCAATCATGCGCTAAAGGTTGATGATGACCCTAATTCAGCTCTGGATCACGCGGTTTCCTTTACGAGAACCAAGCGATCCCATAAGGTGTTCGCCTCTCATCCAGATTTCCTAGAGATAGTCCGGCGACACAGGGAGCGACCGGATAAACGCTTTACTGGTAAAAAGGCCCTGGAATCGAAGTATCCCTTTTCCGCTGATCTCGTCAAAGATTGGATGGAACCACCTCTGGTACATCCTCCTCTATCTCGTTTGGCTACCAAAACGCTTTTATCTGTACCTGACGGGGCTTCAATTAAAAATCCCACAGATTGCCAGTTAGATTCTCTGGCTCGCTCGGTGTATGAAGCCTCAGGTTCCTCCCTATCTCCTTCCTTCGCTGCGGCATGGGTCGCCAAAGCAATGGTTTTCTGGGCAGAGGCTCTTGCAAAATCCCTTCAGGACCAGGCTCTTCCATCTGAAGTGGCGGATCTCGCCAAACAAATCGCCATAGCTGGAGATTATGTGATGTATGCGTCATTAGACGCAGCAGACTGTGCGGCAACTGCGGCTTCAAACGCCATCACCATTAGGAGAGCTATTTGGCTTAGAGAGTGGCGCGCGGATTCCTCCTCAAAAAAGTCTCTGATTTCCCTTCCCTTTCAGAGCGGACGTCTGTTTGGAGAAAAATTAGACCAGCTTATTTCCGATGCTACAGGAGGGAAAAACAAGTTTCTCCCTCAACACAGGCCTAAAGTTGCCTTTCAGCGCCAGCAACATTTTCATTTTCGGCCCTTTCGCAGTAGCCCTGTCTGGTCCAACTCCACAGCCACGTCCAGATCAAAATGATCACTACGCACAGACAGAGACTCTCGGCCTTCTTACAGACCGAATCAGTCCTGGCGAGGTAAGCCTAGGCAACCCAGAACCAGTGGATCCAGGCCTTCCAGATTTCCTTCACAATGACTCGGGGAGAATTCCAGTCGACACCACCAAAGTATGCGTACGCCTGCTTCTTTTTCAACACTTCTGGCTTTCCGTCATTCACGATGAATGGGTCAGAGACCTGGTGTCTTATGGTTACAAAATAGAATTCTCCGGCTCCCATCCAGCACGTTTTTTTCCCTCTCATCTCGTTTTTTCGGGGGCTCAATCTCGCGCCCTTCACCGTGCCATCGAATCCCTCCGCCAAATTGGGGTCATTGTTCCGGTTCCAGAACACGAGAGATTCAGAGGTTTTCACTCAAACCTCTTAGTCATGCCAAAAAAGGACGGAACGGTGCGCCCTATTTTGGACCTGAAGCTCCTAAACAAGTATGTAAAGGTACGGCACTTCAGGATAGAATCCCTCCGGTCAGTCATCTCCTCAATGGAGAGAGGGGAGTTCCTAGCATCAATAGACATCAAAGATGCTTATCTTCATATCCCTATCTTCCCGCCACATCAAAGGTTCCTCCGTTTCGCCATCCTAGAGGACCACTTTCAATTCACGGCCTTACCCTTCGGTCTTGCCACTGCGCCCAGGGTATTCACAAAGGTCATGGCGGCTGTCATGGCCATTCTTCACTCCCGGGGAGTGGTCGTGTTGCCATACTTAGACGACCTTCTGATCAAAGGAACCACAGGCACCACATATCTCCGCAACAATGACCTATGGAACACATTGTGAATGGCAAATGATGCTGGGACGTCCAAACGAAATGACACAGGGTTGAGGATCTCCAAAATCTTATAAGGACCGATGAAACGAGGCTTGAACTTAGGAGAGGAAACCTTCATCGGAACATAACGAGAAGACAACCTGTTGTGAATCCGCTTTTTGGGCTCCTGTTGTGAATCTGGATTCTGGGCTCCCCCGGTGGCTACTGGTGGAATTGAACTGGTGTCTTCATCTTCTCTGTTCACCTGTTCCCATCAAGATGTGGGAGTCGCTATATAACCTTGCTGCTCTGTTAGTTGCTTGCCGGTCAACAATGTTATCAGAAGCCTCTCTGTGCTTGTTCCTGCTCCTAGACAACTACTAGATAAGTTGGACTCTAGTCCATGTTTGTTTTTGCATTTTTGTTCCAGTTCACAGCTGTAGCTTCGTTACTGTGTCTGGAAAGCTCTTGTGAACAGGAATTGCCACTCTGGTGTTATGAGTTAATGCCAGAGTTTTAAAGTAATTTCTGGATGGTGTTTTGATAGAGTTTTTTAGCTGACCATGAAAGTGTCCTTTCTGTCTTCTGCTATGTAGTAAGTGGACCTCAAATTTGCTAAACCTATTTTCATACTACGTTTGTTATTTCATCTTGATTCACCGCCAATACATGTGGGGGGCCTCTGTCTCCTTTCGGGGTATTTCTCTAGAGGTGAGCTAGGACTAATATTTTCCTCTGCTAGCTTTATTTAGTCCTCCGGCTGGTGCTGGGCATCTAGAATCAACGTAGGCATGCTACCCGGCCACTGCTAGTTTTGCGTTAGGTTTAGTTCATGGTCAGCTCAGTTTCCATCTTCCAAGAGCTAGTTCCTATATATGCTGATGCTATGATCTCTTGCCATTGAGATCATGACAGTTTGACCGGCCCACTAAAGGGTTAAAATCCTTGGCTGAGAAAGGAGAGAAATAAGTAGTCTGCTGAAATTTTTTTTTTTTTTTTTTTTTTTCTCTCCTTTGAATGGCTCTGTGTTCACCTGTTTGCAATGGATCTTCAGAGTGTAACTGCAGGTTTGAATAATCTCGCCACGAAGGTACAAAATTTGCAAGATTTTGTTTGTCATGCACCTGTATCTGAGCCGAGAATTCCTTTGCCGGAATTTTTCTCGGGGAATAGATCTGGGTTTCAGAATTTTCGAAATAATTGCAAATTATTTTTGTCCCTGAAATCTCGCTCTGCCGGAGATCCTGCACAGCAGGTCAGGATTGTGATTTCCTTGCTCCGGGGCGACCCTCAAGACTGGGCTTTTTCATTGACACCAGGGGATCCTGCGTTGCTCAATGTGGATGCGTTTTTTCTGGCCTTGGGGTTGCTTTATGACGAACCTCATTTGGAGCTTCAGGCAGAAAAAACTTTGATGTCCCTATCTCAGGGGCAAGATGAAGCGGAAATTTACTGCCAAAGATTCCGTAAATGGTCTGTGCTTACTCAGTGGAATGAGTGCGCCCTGGCGGCGACTTTCAGAGAGGGTCTCTCTGATGCCATTAAGGATGTTATGGTGGGGTTCCCTGTGCCTGCGGGTCTGAATGAGTCCATGACAATGGCTATTCAGATCGATAGGCGTTTGCGGGAGCGCAAACCAGTGCACCATCTGGCGGTGTCCACTGAGAAATCGCCAGAGAGTATGCAGTGTGATAGAATTCTGTCCCGAAGTGAGCGGCAGAATTTTAGACGGAAAAATGGGTTGTGTTTCTATTGTGGTGATTCTACTCATGTTATATCAGCATGCTCTAAGCGCACTAAAAAGCTTGGTAAATCTGTTTCCATTTGCACCTTACCGTCTAAGTTTATTCTATCTGTGACCCTGATTTGCTCTTTGTCATCTATTACCGCGGACGCATATGTCGACTCTGGCGCTGCTTTGAGTCTTATGGATTGGTCCTTTGCCAAACGCTGTGGGTATGATTTAGAGCCTTTGGAGACTCCTATTCCTCTGAAGGGGATTGACTCCACCCCATTGGCTAATAATAAACCACAATACTGGACACAAGTAACTATGCGTATTAATCCGGATCACCAGGAGATTATTCGCTTTCTGGTGCTGTATAATCTACATGATGATTTGGTGCTAGGATTGCCTTGGCTGCAATCTCACAACCCAGTCCTCGACTGGAAAGCTATGTCTGTGTTGAGCTGGGGATGTAAGGGGGCTCATGGGGATGTACCTGTGGTTTCCATTTCATCATCTATTCCCTCTGAAATTCCTGAGTTCCTGTCTGACTATCGTGACGTCTTTGAAGAATCCAAGCTTGGTTCGTTACCTCCGCACCGAGAGTGCGATTGTGCCATAGATTTTATCCCGGGTAGTAAATACCCAAAGGGTCGTTTATTTAATCTGTCTGTGCCTGAACATGCTGCTATGCGTGAATATATAAAGGAGTCCTTGGAAAAGGGACATATTCGTCCATCGTCATCTCCCTTAGGAGCCGGTTTTTTCTTTGTGTCAAAAAAAGACGGCTCTTTGAGACCATGTATTGATTATCGGCTTTTGAATAAAATCACTGTTAAATATCAATACCCATTGCCGTTGCTGACTGATTTGTTTGCTCGCATAAAGGGGGCCAAGTGGTTCTCTAAGATTGACCTTCGTGGGGCGTATAATTTGGTGCGAATCAGGCAGGGGGATGAGTGGAAAACCGCATTTAATACGCCCGAGGGCCACTTTGAGTATTTAGTGATGCCTTTTGGTCTTTCAAATGCTCCGTCAGTTTTCCAGTCCTTTATGCATGATATTTTTCGCGATTATTTGGATAAATTTATGATTGTGTATCTGGATGATATTCTGATTTTTTCGGATGACTGGGACTCTCATGTCCAGCAAGTCAGGAGGGTTTTTCAGGTTTTGCGGTCTAATTCTTTGTGTGTGAAGGGTTCTAAGTGTGTTTTTGGGGTACAGAGGATTTCCTTTTTGGGATATATTTTTTCCCCCTCTTCCATTGAAATGGATCCTGTCAAGGTTCAAGCTATTTGTGATTGGACGCAGCCCTCTTCTCTTAAGGGTCTTCAGAGATTTTTGGGCTTTGCTAACTTTTATCGTCGATTTATTGCTGGTTTTTCGGATATTGCTAAGCCATTGACCGATTTGACTAAGAAGGGTGCTGATGTTGCTGATTGGTCCCCTGATGCTGTGGAGGCCTTTCGGGAGCTTAAGCGCCGTTTTTCCTCTGCCCCTGTGTTGCGTCAGCCTGATGTTGCTCTACCTTTTCAGGTTGAGGTCGACGCTTCTGAGATCGGAGCTGGGGCAGTGTTGTCGCAGAAAAGTTCTGACTGCTCCGTGATGAGGCCTTGTGCCTTCTTTTCCCGTAAATTTTCGCCCGCTGAGCGGAATTATGATGTTGGGAATCGGGAGCTTTTGGCCATGAAGTGGGCTTTTGAGGAGTGGCGCCATTGGCTTGAGGGGGCCAGACATCAGGTGGTGGTATTGACTGACCACAAAAATTTGGTTTATCTTGAGACCGCCAGGCGCCTGAATCCTAGACAGGCGCGCTGGTCATTATTTTTCTCTCGGTTTAATTTTGTGGTGTCATACCTACCGGGTTCTAAGAATGTTAAGGCGGATGCCCTTTCTAGGAGTTTTGAGCCTGACTCGCCTGGTAACTCTGAGCCCACAGGTATCCTTAAGGATGGAGTGGTATTGTCAGCCGTTTCTCCAGACCTGCGGCGGGCCTTGCAGGAGTTTCAGGCGGATAGACCTGATCGTTGCCCACCTGATAAACTGTTTGTTCCTGATGATTGGACCAGTAGAGTCATCTCTGAGGTTCATTCTTCTGCGTTGGCAGGTCATCCTGGCATTTTTGGTACCAGGGATTTGGTGGCAAGGTCCTTCTGGTGGCCTTCCCTGTCACGAGATGTGCGAGGCTTTGTGCAGTCTTGTGACGTTTGTGCTCGGGCCAAGCCTTGTTGTTCTCGGGCTAGTGGATTGTTGTTGCCCTTGCCTATTCCTAAGAGGCCTTGGACGCACATCTCGATGGATTTTATTTCAGATCTGCCTGTTTCTCAGAAGAGGTCTGTCATCTGGGTGGTGTGTGACCGTTTCTCTAAGATGGTCCATTTGGTTCCTCTGCCCAAGTTGCCTTCTTCTTCCGAGTTGGTTCCTCTGTTTTTTCAAAATGTTGTTCGTTTGCATGGTATTCCTGAGAATATCGTTTCTGACAGAGGGACCCAATTCGTGTCTAGATTTTGGCGGGCATTCTGTGCTAGGATGGGCATAGATTTATCTTTTTCGTCCGCTTTCCATCCTCAGACGAATGGCCAGACTGAGCGGATTAATCAGACCCTGGAGACATATCTGAGGTGTTTTGTGTCTGCTGACCAGGATGATTGGGTTGCTTTTTTGCCATTGGCGGAGTTCGCTCTCAATAATCGGGCCAGCTCTGCCACTTTGGTGTCCCCGTTTTTCTGTAATTCGGGGTTTCATCCTCGATTTTCCTCTGGTCAGGTGGAATCTTCGGATTGTCCTGGAGTGGATGCTGTGGTGGAGAGATTGCATCAGATCTGGGGGCAGGTGGTGGACAATTTGAGGTTGTCCCAGGAGAAGACTCAGCTTTTTGCTAACCGCCGTCGTCGTGTTGGTCCTCGTCTTCGTGTTGGGGACTTGGTGTGGTTGTCTTCTCGTTTTGTCCCTATGAGGGTCTCTTCTCCTAAGTTTAAGCCTCGGTTCATCGGCCCGTATAAGATATTGGAGATTCTTAACCCTGTTTCCTTCCGTTTGGACCTCCCTGCATCCTTTTCTATTCATAACGTTTTTCATCGGTCATTATTGCGCAGGTATGAGGTACCGGTTGTGCCTTCCGTTGAGCCTCCTGCTCCGGTGTTGGTTGAGGGTGAGTTGGAGTACGTTGTGGAGAAAATCTTAGACTCTCGTGTTTCCAGACGGAGACTCCAGTATCTGGTCAAGTGGAAGGGATACGGCCAGGAGGATAATTCTTGGGTGAATGCATCTGATGTTCATGCCTCTGATCTGGTTCGTGCCTTTCATAGGGCCCATCCTGATCGCCCTGGTGGTTCTGGTGAGGGTTCGGTGCCCCCTCCTTGAGGGGGGGGTACTGTTGTGAATCTGGATTCTGGGCTCCCCCGGTGGCTACTGGTGGAATTGAACTGGTGTCTTCATCTTCTCTGTTCACCTGTTCCCATCAAGATGTGGGAGTCGCTATATAACCTTGCTGCTCTGTTAGTTGCTTGCCGGTCAACAATGTTATCAGAAGCCTCTCTGTGCTTGTTCCTGCTCCTAGACAACTACTAGATAAGTTGGACTCTAGTCCATGTTTGTTTTTGCATTTTTGTTCCAGTTCACAGCTGTAGCTTCGTTACTGTGTCTGGAAAGCTCTTGTGAACAGGAATTGCCACTCTGGTGTTATGAGTTAATGCCAGAGTTTTAAAGTAATTTCTGGATGGTGTTTTGATAGAGTTTTTTAGCTGACCATGAAAGTGTCCTTTCTGTCTTCTGCTATGTAGTAAGTGGACCTCAAATTTGCTAAACCTATTTTCATACTACGTTTGTTATTTCATCTTGATTCACCGCCAATACATGTGGGGGGCCTCTGTCTCCTTTCGGGGTATTTCTCTAGAGGTGAGCTAGGACTAATATTTTCCTCTGCTAGCTTTATTTAGTCCTCCGGCTGGTGCTGGGCATCTAGAATCAACGTAGGCATGCTACCCGGCCACTGCTAGTTTTGCGTTAGGTTTAGTTCATGGTCAGCTCAGTTTCCATCTTCCAAGAGCTAGTTCCTATATATGCTGATGCTATGATCTCTTGCCATTGAGATCATGACAGGCTCCCCTCGTGGTTGCTGGTGGTACTGGTGACTTGTGTGTGCTTTGCTGTCTCAGTTCACCTGCTCCCATCAGTGTTTGGGAGTTTCCTATTTAGCCTTGCTCTCCAGTCATTTCCTTGCCGGTCATCATTGTAACCAGAGCCTTCGGTTGCATGTTCCTGCTACTAGTCTGCTGATCAGCTAAGTGGACTTTGTCCTTTTGTTTTGTATCTTTTGTCCAGTTTGCAGTTTTTGTTATTCTCTGTAGCTGGAAGCTCTTGCGGGCTGAAATTGCCACTCCTGTGTCATGAGTTGACACAGGAGTCTTAAAGTAATTTCAGGATGGTTTTTTGAAAGGGTTTTCAGTTGACCGTGAAGTCCTCTTTTGTATCCTTCTGCTATCTAGTAAGTGGACCTCTCTTTGCTAAATCTACTTTCATACTGTGTATGTCTTTTCCTCTTAACTCACCGTTATTACATGTGGGGGGCTGCTATCATCTTTTGGGGTATTTCCCTAGAGGTAAGCCAGGTCTGTTCCTTCCTCTACCAGGCGTAGTTAGTCCTCCGGCTGGCGCGTGGCATTTAGGAAGTCGTAGGTATGCTCCCTGGCTACTATTAGTTGTGTGGTAGATTTAGCTCACGGTCAGCTCGAGATTCCATCACCCAGAGCTCGTCCGTTATTTTTGTGTTCTGATGTTTCCTTGCCATTGGGAATCATGACAGTATGACCGGCCTGTGTTAAAGTTATTGGCAGAAGAAAGGAGAGAAAAAAGAAGTCTGTAGATTTCCCCCCCCTATGCTTGCTCCATAGTTGGATCAGTTGTATTTCAGCTCTAATTACAGCCTTTGCCTTTCTCTCCTTATAATCCTTGAATGGCTCTGAGCTCACATGTTTAAAGATGGATCCTCAGAGTTTGGCTGCAGGTTTAAATAATCTTGCTACGAAGGTTCAAAATTTACAAGATTTTGTTATACATGCTCCTATTTCTGAACCTAAAATCCCTACACCAGAGGTGTTTTCCGGTGATAGATCTCGGTTTCTGAATTTCAAATATAATTGTAAATTATTCCTTTCTCTCAGACCTCACTCCTCAGGAGATCCTGTCCAGCAGGTTAAGATTGTAATCTCTTTGCTGCGAGGTGACCCTCAAAATTGGGCATTTTCATTGGCACCAGGGGATCCTGCGTTGCTCAATGTGGATGCGTTTTTCCTGGCTTTAGGGTTGCTTTATGAGGAACCTAATTTGGAGATTCAAGCTGAAAAAGCTTTGATAGCCCTATCTCAAGGGCAAGATGAAGCTGAGATATACTGCCAAAAATTTCGTAAATGGTCTGTGCTTACTCAGTGGAATGAGTGCGCCCTAGCGGCAAATTTCAGAGAGGGCCTTTCTGATGCCGTTAAAGATGTTATGGTCGGGTTCCCTGCGCCTACAAGTCTGAATGAGTCCATGACAATGGCTATTCAGATTGATCGGCGTTTGCGGGAGCACAAACCCGTGCACCATTTGGCGGTATCTTCTGATGAGACGCCAGAGAAAATGCAATGTGACAGAATTATGTCCAGAAGCGAGCGGCAGAATTATAGGCGTAAAAATGGGTTATGCTTCTATTGTGGTGATTCTGCTCATGTTATATCAGCATGCTCTAAGCGTACTAGGAAGGTTGACAAGTCTATTTCAATTGGCACTTTGCAGTCCAAATTTATTTTGTCTGTAACCTTGATTTGTTCATTATCAGTTATTACCGTGGATGCCTATGTGGACTCTGGCGCCGCTCTGAGTCTTATGGACTGGTCCTTTGCCAGGCGCTGTGGGTTTGATTTAGAGCCTCTGGAAGTCCCTATACCTCTGAAGGGTATTGATTCTACACCTTTGGCTTGTAATAAACCACAGTTCTGGACGCAAGTGACTATGCGTATGACTCCAGACCATCAGGAGGTGATTCGCTTCCTTGTGTTGTACAATTTACATGATGTTTTGGTGCTTGGATTACCATGGTTACAATCTCATAACCCAGTCCTTGACTGGAAAGCTATGTCTGTGTTAAGCTGGGGATGTCGGGGGGTTCATGGGGACATACCTTTGGTGTCCATTTTGTCATCTACTCCCTCTGAGATTCCGACATTTTTGTCTGATTATCGTGATATTTATGAAGAGCCTAAAATTGGTTCACTCCCTCCCCACAGGGATTGTGATTGCGCCATAGATCTGATTCCTGGCAGTAAATTTCCAAAGGGTCGTTTGTTTAACCTATCTGTACCTGAACATGCTGCTATGCGCGAGTATATTAAGGAGTCCCTGGAAAAGGGACATATTCGTCCTTCTTCATCACCTTTAGGAGCCGGTTTTTTTCTTTGTCTCTAAAAAGGATGGCTCTCTGAGGCCTTGTATTGATTATCGACTCCTGAATAAAATTACAGTCAAATATCAGTATCCGTTGCCTTTGCTGACTGATTTGTTTGCTCGCATAAGGGGGGCTAAGTGGTTCTCTAAGATTGATCTTCGTGGGGCGTATAATTTGGTGTGAATTAAGCAGGGGGATGAGTGGAAAACCGCATTTAATACGCCTGAGGGCCATTTTGAGTATTTGGTAATGCCTTTCGGCCTTTCTAATGCACCTTCGGTCTTTCAGTCCTTAATGCATGATATTTTCCGTGAATATTTGGATAAATTTATGATTGTGTATTTGGATGATATTTTGATTTTTTCTGATGACTGGGAGTCTCATGTTCAGCAGGTCAGGAGGGTTTTTCAGGTTTTGCGGGAGAATTCTTTGTGTGTAAAGGGTTCAAAGTGTGTTTTTGGGGTTCAAAAAATTTCCTTTTTGGGGTACATTTTTTCCCCTTCTTCTATTGAGATGGACCCTGTCAAGGTTCGGGCTATTTATGACTGGACGCAGCCTACTTCTCTGAAGAGTCTTCAGAAATTCTTGGGCTTTGCTAATTTTTATCGTCGATTTATAGCTGGTTTTTCTGGCGTTGCTAAACCTCTGACGGATTTGACTAAGAAGGGTGCTGATGTTGCCAATTGGTCCCCTGCTGCTGTGGAGGCCTTTCGGGAGCTTAAGTGCCGCTTTTTGTCTGCCCCTGTGTTGCGCCAGCCTGATGTTTCTCTTCCCTTTCAGGTTGAGGTCGATGCTTCCGAGATCGGAGCGGGGGCGGTCTTGTCGCAGAAAAGTTCCGACTGCTCGGTGATGAGACCTTGCGCGTTCTTTTCTCGAAAAGTTTCGGCCGCCGAGCGAAACTATGATGTTGGTAATCGGGAGCTTTTGGCCATGAAGTGGGCATTTGAGGAGTGGCGTCATTGGCTTGAGGGTGCCAGACATCAGGTGGTGGTTTTGACTGATCACAAGAATCTGATTTATTTAGAGTCTGCCAGGCGCCTGAATCCTAGACAGGCACGTTGGTCGTTGTTCTTTTCTCGGTTTAATTTTGTGGTCTCGTACTTACCGGGTTCTAGGAATGTGAAGGCAGATGCTCTTTCTAGGAGTTTTGAGCCTGACTCTCCTGGGAATTCTGAACCTGCTGGTGTCCTTAAGGATGGGGTAGTTTTGTCTGCTGTCTCCCCAGATCTGCGACGTGCTTTGCAAGAATTTCAGGCGGATAGACCTGATCGTTGTCCGTCTGGTAGACTGTTTGTTCCTGACGATTGGACCAGTAGAGTCATCTCGGAAGTTCATTCTTCTACTCTGGCAGGTCATCCGGGAATTTTTGGCACCAGAGATTTGGTGGCTAGATCCTTCTGGTGGCCTTCCCTGTCTCGAGATGTGCGTGTTTTTGTGCAGTTTTGCGATGTGTGTGCTCGGGCCAAGCCTTGTTGTTCTAGGGCTAGTGGGTTGTTGTTGCCCTTGCCTATTCCGAAGAGGCCTTGAACGCACATCTCTATGGACTTTATCTCGGATCTCCCTGTTTCTCAGAAGATGTCTGTCATCTGGGTGGTGTGTGACCGTTTTTCTAAAATGGTTCATTTGGTGCCATTGCCTAAGTTGCCTTCCTCATCTGAGTTGGTCCCTCTGTTTTTTCAAAATGTGGTTCGCTTGCATGGTATTCCGGAAAACATCGTTTCTGACAGGGGTACCCAGTTCGTGTCTAGATTTTGGCGGGCAGTCTGTGTCAGGTTGGGCATTGATTTGTCTTTTTCGTCTGCATTCCATCCTCAGACCAATGGCCAGACGGAGCGAGCTAATCAAACTTTGGAGACTTATTTGAGGTGTTTTGTGTCTGCGGATCAGGATGATTGGGTTGCCTTTCTGCCGTTGGCAGAGTTTGCTCTTAATAATCGGGCTAGTTCTGCCACTTTGGTTTCTCCTTTCTTTTGCAATTCAGGGTTTCATCCGCGTTTTTCATCTGGTCAGGTTGAATCTTCGGATTGTCCTGGAGTGGATGCGGTGGTGGATCGGTTGCATCGGATTTGGGGACAAGTGGTGGATAATTTGGAACTGTCCCAGGAGAGGACTCAGCAGTTTGCTAACCGCCGTCGTCGTGTTGGTCCTCACCTTCGTGTTGGGGACTTGGTGTGGTTGTCTTCCCGTTTTGTCCCTATGAGGGTTTCTTCTCCTAAATTTAAGCCTCGGTTTATCGGTCCTTATAGGATTTTGGAGATACTTAACCCTGTGTCCTTTCGTTTGGACCTCTTTCGCTATCCATAATGTATTCCATCGGTCGTTGTTGCGGAGATATGAGGTACCGGTGGTTCCTTCTACTGAACCTCCTGCTCCTGTGCTGGTGGAGGGTGAATTGGAGTACGTTGTAGAGAAGATCTTGGATTCCCGTATTTCCAGACGGAGACTTCAATATCTGGTTAAATGGAAGGGCTATGGTCAGGAAGATAATTCTTGGGTAACTGCCTCTGATGTTCATGCCTCGGATTTGGTTCGTGCCTTTCATAGGGCTCATCCAGATCGCCCTGGCGGTTCTCGTGAGGGTTCGGTGCCCCCTCCTTAAGGGGGGGGTACTGTTGTGAATCCGCTTTTTGGGCTCCCCTGGTGGTTGCTGGTGGTACTGGTGACTTGTGTGTGCTTTGCTGTCTCAGTTCACCTGCTCCCATCAGTGTTTGGGAGTTTCCTATTTAGCCTTGCTCTCCAGTCATTTCCTTGCCGGTCATCATTGTAACCAGAGCCTTCGGTTGCATGTTCCTGCTACTAGTCTGCTGATCAGCTAAGTGGACTTTGTCCTTTTGTTTTGTATCTTTTGTCCAGTTTTCAGTTTTTGTTATTCTCTGTAGCTGGAAGCTCTTGCGGGCTGAAATTGCCACTCCTGTGTCATGAGTTGACACAGGAGTCTTAAAGTAATTTCAGGATGGTTTTTTGAAAGGGTTTTCAGTTGACCGTGAAGTCCTCTTTTGTATCCTGCTGCTATCTAGTAAGTGGACCTCTCTTTGCTAAATCTACTTTCATACTGTGTATGTCTTTTCCTCTTAACTCACCGTTATTACATGTGGGGGGCTGCTATCATCTTTTGGGGTATTTCCCTAGAGGTAAGCCAGGTCTGTTCCTTCCTCTACCAGGCGTAGTTAGTCCTCCGGCTGGCGCGTGGCATTTAGGAAGTCGTAGGTATGCTCCCTGGCTACTATTAGTTGTGTGGTAGATTTAGCTCACGGTCAGCTCGAGATTCCATCACCCAGAGCTCGTCCGTTATTTTTGTGTTCTGATGTTTCCTTGCCATTGGGAATCATGACAACAACCATACCAAATCCCCCACACGAAGTCGGGGACCCACACAGCGCCGGCGGTTAGCAAAGCGCTGAGCCTTCTCTTGTGACAACGTCAAATTGTCCACTACGTGGTTCCAAATCCGCTGCAATCTATCCACCACAGAATCCACCCCAGGACAGTCAGAAGGCTCAACCTGACCTGAGGAAAAATGAGGATGAAAACCAGAATTGCAAAAAAAAGGCGAAACCAAAGTAGCAGAACTAGCCCGATTATTGAGGGCGAACTCAGCCAATGGCAAAAAAGTCACCCAATCATCCTGATCAGCAGAAACAAAACATCTCAGATAAGTCTCCAAGGTCTGATTAGTTCGTTCAGTTTGGCCATTCGTCTGACGATGGAAGGCCGATGAAAAAGATAATTCAATGCCCATCTTAGCACAAAAGGACCGCCAAAATCTGGACACAAACTGGGATCCTCTGTCAGACACAATATTCTCAGGAATACCATGCAAACGAACCACATTCTGAAAAAACAGTGGAACCAAATCGGAAGAGGAAGGCAGCTTAGGCAAGGGCACCAAATGGACCATTTTAGAAAAACGATCACAAACCACCCAGATAACAGACATCTTCTGAGAGACTGGAAGATCCGAAATAAAATCCATGGAAATATGCGTCCAGGGCCTCTTCGGGACAGGCAAAGGCAAAAGCAATCCACTGGCACGAGAACAGCAAGGCTTGGCCCGAGCACAAATCCCACAGGACTGCACAAAGGAACGCACATCCCGTGACAAGGAAGGCCACCAAAAGGACCTAGCCACCAAATCCCTGGTACCAAAATATCATCCAGGTACCCAATCATAAACCTATCCAGATACTCTTGGAAGATGTCGTGCATGAAGGACTGGAACACAGAAGGGGCATTAGAAAGCCCAAAAGGCATCACCAAGTACTCAAAATGGCCTTCGGGCGTATTAAATGCTGTTTTCCATTCATCGCCCTGCTTTATACGCACAAGATTATACGCTCCACGAAGATCTATCTTGGTGAACCAACTGGCCCCCCTAATCCAAGCAAACAGATCGGACAACAGTGGCAAAGGATACTGAAATTTGACCGTGATGTTATTTAGAAGGCGATAATCTATACAGGGTCTTAGAGAACCATGCTTCTTGGCCACAAAAAAGAACCCCGCACCCAAAGGGGACGAGGACGGGCGAATATGCCCCTTCTCCAAAGACTCCTTGATATAACTCCGCATAGCGGCATGTTCTGGTACAGACAAATTAAAAAGTCGTCCCTTAGGGAACTTACTACCAGGAATCAAATTTATGGCGAAATCACAATCCCTATGAGGGGGTAGGGCACTGGACTTGGGCTCATCAAATACATCCTGGTAGTCCGACAAAAATTCAGGGACTTCAGAAGGAGTAGAGGAAGCAATTGACACCAAAGGAGCATCGCCATGAATTCCCTGGCAACCCCAACTTGACACAGACATTGCTTTCCAATCCAGGACTGGATTATTGAGCCTGCAGCCATGGCAGACCTAACACGACAACATCATGCAAATTATGTAACACAAGAAAGCGAATCACCTCCTGATGTGCAGGAGTCATGCACATGGTCACTTGAGCCCAGTACTGAGGTTTATTCTTGGCCAATGGCGTGGCATCAATTCCCTTTAGTGGAATAGGGAATTGCAAAGGCTCCAAGATAAAACCACAGCGCCTGGCAAAAGACAAATCCATCAAATTCAGGGCAGCACCTGAATCCACAAAAGCCATAACTGAGTAGGATGACAGAGAGCAAATCAAAGTAACAGACAAAATGAATTTAGGCTGTACAGTACCAATGGTGACAGACTTAGCGAAGTTTTTTGTGCACTTAGAACAATCTGAGATAACATGAGCAGAATCACCACAGTAAAAGCACAACCCATTCTGACGTCTGTGATTTTGCCGTTCAATTCTGGTCAGAATCCTGTCACATTGCATAGACTCAGGCTTCTGCTCAGAAAATACCGCCAGATGGTGCACTGGTTTGCGCTCCCGCAAACGCCGATCAATCTGAATGGCCAAAGACATTGACTCATTCAGACCCGCAGGCGTGGGGAACCCCACCATAACATCCTTAATGGCTTCAGAAAGACCCTTTCTGAAAATCGCTGCCAGGGCACACTCATTCCATTGAGTGAGCACAGACCATTTCCTAAACTTCTGACAATAAACCTCTGCTTCATCCAAACCCTGGGAGAGAGCCAGCAAAACCTTTTCTGCTTGGTCTACCAGATTAGGTTCCTCATAAAGCACTCCAAGCGCCAGAAAAAACGCATCCACATTTTGCAATGCAGGATCTCCTGGCGCCAGAGAGAATGCCCAATCTTGAGGGTCACCACGCAACAAAGAAATAATAATTTTAACTTGCTGAACCGGATCACCAGAGGAACGAGGTCTCAGAGAAAGGAATAATTTGCAATTATTTTTAAAGTTCAAAAACCTAGATCTGTCTCCGGAGAACAGCTCAGGATAGGTATCTTAGGCTCTGACATAGGACTGTGATCTACATAATCCTGAATGCCTTGTACCCTAGCAGTGAGATGATCCACACTAGAAGACAGACTCTGAAGGTCCATAGCTGCAGCTGAATTCTGAACCACCCAGAGATTAAGGGGAGGAGAGAGGCTAGACACACTGCAGAGGAAAAAAAAAAAATGAACTCAGGATTTCTCTTATCCCTCTTTTGCGATGCATTAACTCTTTACTGGCCTGCTGTACTGTTATGATCCGGTGGTAGGATCACCAAACTGACCTGATAGGTAAACCTGAATAGTAGGACTAGCTCCGGGAATGTGGGAACTATACCGACCGCAATCCTGAACCTATCCACACACACTAAAGGCAGCCTTGGAGCGTTACCTAAAAACCTAGACGCCTCTTCACAGCCTAAGAAACTGGCTACCCCTAGAGAGAAAGCAAAGCCTCACTTGCCTCAGAGAAATAACCCCAAAGTTTAGACAGCCCCCCACAAATAATAACGGTGAGTTAAGGGGAAAATACAAACGTAGGAATGAAAAACAGGTTTAAGCAAATGAGGCCCGCTAACACTAAATAGACAGAAGAAAGCAAGGGGTCTGTGCGGTCGGTACAAAAACTATCAAAAACTATCCACGCAGAAAGTACAAGAACCCCCACACCGACTCACGATGTGAGGGGCGCACTCTGCACCCCAGAGCTTACCAGCAAGCGAAAAATCACATATAAGCAAGCTGGACTGAACACATCATATACTGAGAAACATATTCAAGGAAACAATGAGCAAAAAGAACTAGCAAGACTTAGCTTCTCAGAAAGAGACAGGTCACCAGGGAGATCCAGGAGAGGTCAGAACCAGTACTGAATACAACGACAGCAGGCAACAAGTAAAGGTCCAGGTGGAGTTAAATAGGAACCAGCATAGCAGGAAATGAGGCAGCTGAGCCCAGCTCCAGACCCGCAGTATCGCTAAAGGCCACCAGAGGGAGCCCAGACGGAATTCACAACAGTGTCCGCCAATGTGGCGAAGGAGAAATAGGGATTTTTGTGTACTCACCGTAAAATCCTTTTCTTCGAGCCACTGATTGCGGGACACAGCACCCACCCTGTTAGCCTTACGGCTCATTACTCTTTTGGTTCTTGACTTTCTCTGACATGTTATACTCTATTGTTATGTAATATATTGTTATTAATCTCCTACTGCTTTTGCACTGAACTGGGTCTCTGGAAGCCAGCATGAGGGTGTATACTGCAGGGGAGGAGCTAACCTTTTTTGTCTCAACTTAGTGTCAGCCTCTTAGTGACAGCAGCATAACACCCATGGTTCTGTGTCCCCCCAATGAGTGGCTCAGAGAAAAGGATTTTACGGTGAGTACACAAAAATCCCTATATTGACTGCAAGTGCAGTGAATATTCATTTCTCTTTAGCAGCGGGTACAGGAGTTAGCCGCACCCGCCTGCTCCTGCCTCCTGTGACCCAATGCTCCGCCGCTGCTGCTCAGCTTCTGGCTTTGATGGCACCAAACGGGGGCCTTCAGCTGGTCCACATCTGCTATGATATCCCATCAGATTGTGTTTTGGAGGCTATTTAAATGCCATTGTCAGTAATTTACAGCTGCATTTAAATGGTTAACAGCAGCAATCATAGCCCATATGAAGCAGGCTTAGCTGCTAAGCATACAGTCTTTAGCGACTTATAACTAAATTGTTTATGATAGGTCGTTAAGGGGTTAAAAGGAACCTGACAGCAGGATCTACCTCTACAAGGTATTAGGTAGGAGTGCTTTTTCTGCCTTCTGACACCATTTTGAATGATTCCTATGCTATCACTAATCGCTTCTTCAGTACTTTAAAACCATAACAGGACTCATCCAGGACCGCTGTTAACCATTCGAACACTTTTGTGAAGTCCACTGAACCATGATTGACAGCCTGTGCTGGGAGGAGGAAAAAGGGAAATCCCTCTTCTCCCTGCACAAACTGGCATTTACTAAGCCATTTTATTAACCATCTGAAGCCTATTTTATATTAGGAAAATCTTTAAATTATTCTAGAATTATGTGATATTTCTTTTGTTTTGTCTTGTCCTTGGAGTTTAGGAGCGAATCAAGTAAAGAAGGAGATCTGCCCGGAAGTTCTTTCCAGTGCAATGACTTACAGACGTCTTTTTCACAAAATCTGTGCATCGCTGATCAGACTGATCTAGAAGCCAAAAAAAGTTGTGAGGTATAATAATACTTCAATTTTTTAGGTTGACCTTTAAATGTCTCATATGTGGATCTTTACCTATCAGGAGAAGGAGGTTTCTTGGCTGTTTTTCAAGGAAATCTGTCACCAGGTTTCTGAAAGCAGCATAATGTTGGGCTTGCTGTTCATAAAATCACTATTTTATCTGCTGTGGATCTAGCTATTGTCTGAATGCTGAGCTCTGTATAACCCCGCCCACACCACTGATTGGTAGCTTTTTGCTTACCTTGTACTTGGGCAGAAAGCTGCCAATCAGTGGTGTGGGAGGGGCTATACTAAGTGAATGAACATGCTTGACTACCTGTCAGCAGGTTTACTATTTCTCTAATGATAATCTCCTTCTGATAAAACAGTGATTTTATCAAAACTACACTTATCAGTCCAGTAAGTGACACATCAGGGTCTCTGTCTCTGCATTATGCTGCTCTCAGATTAGGTGACTAAAACTTGGTGACAGATTCCCTTTAAGAGGAGACTCGCTTGTTTTATAAGAGGAAGAGCAAAGAATAAAGTATATTAGAGCAATGGCAAGCTATACCAGTCCTCTCTTAGTAGACATTTTAGGCTCTCTCGTGCTGCTATGGTGGAGTCAAGGGTCTATATTTCTCTCAAACTAAGTTATGGCATATCTGATATTCATGTTGTCACTCGCAATTAAAGAGTAACTGTACTTTTAAAATAGCTTTTCACCATAAGCTGTCCATGTGTCTTCACCAGCTTTGGCCATTATATGATTTGCCCTCTGTGCTTTCACCAGCTTTCCCCTCTGCAGGCTCTGTTTATAATTTGCATTTTACTTTGAGCTGATAGGATGAAGCTAGCTGATGTAATCTCTCCAATACACAACCCAGCAAAATGATGGATTACTGCTTTTTATTTCTTAGTTAGCACACAGAGTAGCAGCATGGAGGAAATTGCACAGCAGTAATGTTAATCCAGGATTGAAGGGAAGCAATAGACTGGTTAGAAAGCTCAGCACGATCTTTCTGTGTCTCTCTCTGCTTATTTTCTGATGATGCTCCTTACTTCCTCCCTTTTCCTAAGAGTATAATGTGTAGCCTAAAACTCATTGTACTGACGGTCTGACTTGTCCTGAGCAAGATGGTGTTGAGTGTATTACAAATTCAGGTGCGAGGTGAGAGAAATAAGTGGCTGGTGGAGAAAGAAGCAGAATTCTCTGATAAGATATATTGCAAAGTCTCTTATATTCACATGTACCTTTAATGTATGCAAAACTGCGAGTTTCTTTATAAGAGAAGTGCATGTGCTTAGGGCCGGTTTTAGGCAAAGTGGGGCCCCAAATGCTAACATATTGCACATCACACAGAAACATTTTGGTTGTATTTACATGCGCTGAGTTCAGGCCCCTAAACGAGTGTGATCGACAATATTGAAATCGTTCAACGCGTGTTTCCCGCCCTCTTTCCACTGTCTGAGAAAGAATGATGGGGACAGAACAATCACTAATAGATCACTAACAGATCACCATACAGTATCATGTTATCAGCAGCACATCTACAGTTTACACCAGCGATGTGCTGCTGAGAACAATCCAATCACTCGATGAATATGCAGCATTTTGCTTGTTTAGTATAATACATCCCATAGTCCTCCATATATTATAATGTGCACCACAGTCCTCCATATTGGAAAATGCAAACCGCATAGTCCTCCATATAATATAATATGCCCCATAGTCCTCCATATAGTATAATACACTCAGTCCTCCATATGGTATTATACACTTCCCATAGTCCTCCATTTAGTATAATACACTCCTCATAGTGCTCCATATAGTATAATGCACCGCCATAGTCATCCATGTAGTACAATTCACTTCCCATAGTATAATGCACCCCATAGTTCTTCATATAGTATAATGTATTCCCCATAGTCCTCGATACAGTATAATGCAGCCCACATATAGTATGATGCAGCCACCCCATAGAGCATAATGCAGCCACCTCACAGAGTATAATGCAGCCACCTTTCATAGTATAATGGTATAATGCAACCTCCCCACAGAGTATAATGTAACCCCCCCCATAGAATATAATGCAGCCTCCCTCATATAATATAATGTAGCCCCCTCATAGAATATAAATATAATACAGCCACCCATAGAATATAATGTAGCCCCATCAAAGAGTATGATGCAATCCTCCCTCATAAAATCTAATACAGCCCCCCAGAGAATATAATGTAGACCCCATAGAATATAATACAGCCCACCTCCCCATAGTATATAATGTAGACCCCATAGAATATAATGTACCCCCATAGTATATAACAAAGCCTCCCCATAGAATATAATGTACCCCCCCATAGTATATAACACAGCCACATATTATATAACACAGCCTCCTCCCTAGAATATAATATACCCCCCATAGTATATAACACAGCCTCACCCATAGAATACAGCTCTGGCAAAAATTAAGAGACCACTGCACAATTTTCAGTTTGTCTGATTTTTCTCTTTATAGGTATATTTTTGAGTAAAATGTACAGTAAATTCTTCTTTTTTCTATAAACTACTGACAAGATGTCTCCGAAGTTCCAAGCAATAAGTTTTGTATTTATTATCTGAAAATGAGAAATGGTCAAAATAACAAAAAAATGTATTGCTTGCAGACCTCAAATAATGCAAAAAAAACAAGTTCATAATCATTTAGAAACAACAATACTAATGTTTTAACTCAGGAAGAGATCAGAAATCAATATTTTGTGGAATAACCATGATTTTTAATCACAGCTTTCATGCGTCTTGGCATGCTTGTCACCAGTCTTTCACACTGCTTTTCCGTGACCTTATGCCACCCCTGGTACAAAACTTTAAGCAGGTCTTCTTTGTTTGATGGTTTGTGACTATCCATCTTCCTCTTGATTACATTCCAGATGTTTTCAATGATTGGGCTGGCCATGACAGGGATTTGATGTGGTGGTCCTTCATCCACACCTTGATTGACCTAGCTGTGTGGCATGGCGCATTGTCCTGCTGGAAAAACCAGTCCTCAGAGTTGGGGAACATTGCCTGAGCAAAGGTAGTAAAGCTAGAAAAAAGCCTTTTATCAATGAGAAGCAAAGGAGAGCCAGGCTGAAGTTTGTCAAAGACCATAAGGATTGAGCCATAGAGGACTGGAGTAAGGTAATCTTCTCTGATGAGTCTAATTTTCAGCTTTGCCCAACACCTGGTCGTCTAATGGTTAGACGGAGACCTGGAGAGGCGTACAAGGCACAGTGTCTTGCACCCACTGTGAAATTTGGTGGAGGATCGGTGATGATCTGGGCATGCTTCAGAAAGGCTGGAATTGGGCAGGTTAATCTTTGCGAAGGACGTATGAATCAAGCCGCATACAAGGTTATCCTGGAAAAAAACAGTTGATTCCTTCTGCTCAGGCAGTGTTTCCCAACTCTGAGGACTGTTTTTTTTCCAGCAGGACAATGCGCCATGCCACACAGCTAGGTCAATCAAGGTTAAAAATCATGGTTATTCCACAAAATATTCATTTCTGAACTCTTCTTGAGTTAAAACATTAGTATTGTTATTTCTAAATGATTATGAACTTGGTTTTTTTTGCATTATTTGCGGTCAGCAAGCAATGCATTTTTTTTGTTATTTTGACCATTTCTCATTTTCAGAAAATAAATACAAAATTTATTGCTTGGAACTTTGGAGACATGTTGTCTGTAGTTTATAGAATAAAAGAACAATTTACATTTTACTCAAAAATATACCTATAAAGAGAAAAATCAGACAAACTGAAAATTGTGCAGTGGTCTCTTAATTTTTGCCAGAGCTGTATAATATACCCCCCCAATAGTATATAACACAGCCTCCCCATAGAATATAATATACCCCCCAATAGTATATAACACAGCCTCCCCCATGGAATATAATATACCCCCCAATAGTATATAACACAGCCTCCCCCATAGAATATAATATACACCCCAATAGTATATAACATAGCCTCCCCTATAGAATATAATATACCCCCATAGTATATAACACAGCCTCCCCCATAGAATATAATATACCCCATAGTATATAAAACAGCCTCCTCCATAGAATATAATATACCCCCCCATAGTATATAACACAGCCACATAGTATATAACACAGCCTCCCCCATAGAATATACAGGTCCTTCTCAAAAAATTAGCATATAGTGTTAAATTTCATTATTTACCATAATGTAATGATTACAATTAAACTTTCATATACTATAGATTCATTATCCACCAACTGAAATTTGTCAGGTCTTTTATTGTTTTAATACTGATGATTTTGGCATACAACTCCTGATAACACAAAAAACCTGTCTCAATAAATTAGCATATCAAGAAAAGGTTCTCTAAATGACCTATTACCCTAATCTTCTGAATCAACTAATTAACTCTAAACACATGCAAAAGATACCTGAGGCTTTTAAAAACTCCCTGCCTGGTTCATTACTCAAAACCCCCATCATGGGTAAGACTAGCGACCTGACAGATGTCAAGAAGGCCATCATTGACACCCTCAAGCAAGAGGGTAAGACCCAGAAAGAAATTTCTCAACAAATAGGCTGTTCCCAGAGTGCTGTATCAAGGCACCTCAATGGTAAGTCTGTTGGAAGGAAACAATGTGGCAGAAAACGCTGTACAACGAGAAGAGGTGACCGTACCCTGAGGAAGATTATGGAGAAGGACCGATTCCAGACCTTGGGGAACCTGAGGAAGCAGTGGACTGAGTCTGGTGTGGAAACATCCAGAGCCACCGTGCACAGGCGTGTGCAGGAAATGGGCTACAGGTGCCGCATTCCCCAGGTAAAGCCACTTTTGAACCATAAACAGCGGCAGAAGCGCCTGACCTGGGCTACAGAGAAGCAGCACTGGACTGTTGCTAAGTGGTCCCAAGTACTTTTTTCTGATGAAAGCAAATTTTGCATGTCATTCGGAAATCAAGGTGCCAGAGTCTGGAGGAAGACTGGGGAGAAGGAAATGCCAAAATGCCTGAAGTCCAGTGTCAAGTACCCACAGTCAGTGATGGTGTGGGGTGCCATGTCAGCTGCTGGTGTTGGTCCACTGTGTTTCATCAAGGGCAGGGTCAATGCAGCTAGCTATCAGGAGATTTTGGAGCACTTCATGCTTCCATCGGCTGAAATGCTTTATGGAGATGAAGATTTCATTTTTCAGCACAACCTGGCACCTGCTCACAGTGCCAAAACCACTGGTAAATGGTTTACTGACCATGGTATTACTGTGCTCAATTGGCCTGCCAACTCTCCTGACCTGAACCCCATAGAGAATCTGTGGGATATTGTGAAGAGAAAGTTGAGAGACGCAAGACCCAACACTCTGGATGAGCTTAAGGCCGCTATTGAAGCATCCTGGGCCTCCATAACATCTCAGCAGTGTCACAGGCTGATTGCCTCCATGCCACGCCGCATTGAAGCAGTCATTTCTGCCAAAGGATTCCCGACCAAGTATTGAGTGCATAACTGAACATTATTATTTGATGGTTTTTTTGTTTGGTATTAAAAAACACTTTTATTTGATTGGTCGGGTGAAATATGCTAATTTATTGAGACAGGTTTTTTGTGTTATCAGGAGTTGTATGCCAAAATCATCAGTATTAAAACAATAAAAGACCTGACAAATTTCAGTTGGTGGATAATGAATCTATAGTATATGAAAGTTTAATTGTAATCATTACATTATGGTAAATAATGAAATTTAACACTATATGCTAATTTTTTGAGAAGGACCTGTATACCCCCCATAGTATATAGCACAGTCCGCATAGTATATAACACAGCCTCATAGTGTATAGCACAGCCCGCATAGTATATAACACAGCCCGCATAGTATATAGCATAGCCCGCACAGTATATAACACAGTCCGCATAGTATAAAGCACAGCCCACACAGTATATAGCACAGCCCGCACAGTATATAGCACAGCCCGCACAGTATATAGCACAGCCCGCACAGTATATAGCACAGCCCGCACAGTATATAGCACAGCCCGCACTGTATATAGCACAGCCCGCACAGTATATAGCACAGCCCGCACAGTATATAGCACAGCCCGCACAGTATATAGCACAGCTCGCATAGTATATAGCACAGCCTGCACAGTATATAGCACAGCCCGCATAGTATATATCACAGCCCGCATCTCCTTCCCCCCCCCCCCCCCCCGAGAATGGCCCCACAGTCCAGTACTCACTCTTACAGTGAAAAGAAAAACACACTCCTCACCTCTCCTCGTGCCCGCGCTGCTTCCTGCTCCTGTCTCAGCGGCTGCACTTCCTGGCACACAGTGAGTGCGCGAACGTCATCGCACACCCGCAGTGTCAGAGGCAGAGCGGGGAATGATGGGAGAGGGAGTGTCGGCGCTGGCGGCAGGTGGGCCCCCCTGCCTCACAGGGGCCCCATAGCGGCTGCGTGATGTTTTGCTAGCTGGGGACCCCTGGTGGAGTGGGGGCCCTAGGCAGCTGCCTGGTCTGCATGCCCCGAATGCCGGCCCTGCATGTGCTGTGCATATATTCACAATGTTGGTGTTATGTTGCTCAGTATTTAGGGTATCCTATATGCAAAAACTAGGTTAAGATTAGCAGTCTGTTTAGAGATCTGTTTTATCAAAATTCTTGCATAATAATGCAAACTTTTTCATTCTTACCTTGAAAACATGATCTTCAGTATTCTAAATTCTCTTCTAGGCTCGATGGTCACAGTTGTTTCAACTGGTTGAACGTCAGTGTCAAGAACACATAGATGCCCAGCAAGAGCAGTTTAACCATCAGCTACAGGTGAAGCAGGAAGCTTTGTTACTATGTTTTTTTGCAATGTTTTTTAAAGTGTCTACTGAGAAGTTTTTAAAAGGTCTAGGATTGCTCTAGTTATTGGATGTCCAAGTTTCCTCTAAATCTAGAATTGTGAATATACAATCTTGAGTATTAACTTTACATCTATAAGGGGAATGCGACTGGTGTTTTCCAACACTTATACGTACAATTGCCATGAGGCAGGAAAAACTTCTTTGTCCCTTAATAAAATCCTTAAGTAAAATGTAAATTGTAATATTGCACCAATGAACAAAATATTATATACTTATTGCTAAATTGCTTTTTAAACATTCTTATGTCTGTTCTAAGCAGTCTAATGGTTTTTTTTTAGCTACTTAAAGGGAACCTATCACCCCGTTTTTTAAAAATTAGATAAAAATAGTGTGAAATAGGGGCAGAGCTGGGCTTTACATTAGTGCCTTTTTGGTGCCTTTACACCCCCGTTAGGCTGCCAAAATACCTTTGTGAAGTGGCCGTTTTGTCCTGTCACTCAAGTTGGTCAGGTCGGATGGGCGTGGTCACAGCGCTGTTTCTCCCCCAGATCAGGCTCATCATTACATTGGTGGCGTAGTGGTGTGCGCATGTCCAAAGCGAAGATCCACTGCCCAGGAGATTCAAAACAGCGCGGTCTACGCTATTCGCCGTTTACCGGTGGGCGCGGCCATCTTTCCTGTGGCCGCGCGTGCGCAGATGGAGCACTCTGCTGCCCGTGGCTTCAGGAAAATGGCCGCCGCGATCTCCATCTGCGCACTCGCGGAATCCCGCTGCCATTTTCCTGAAGAGAAACAGTGCTGTGACCACGCCCATCCGACCTGACCAACTTGAGTGACAGGACAAAACGGCCACTTCACAAAGGTATTTCGGCAGCCTAACGGGGGTGTAAAGGCACCAAAAAGGCACTAATGTAAAGCCCAGCTCTGCCCCTATTTCACACTATTTTTATCTAATCTTTAAAAAATGGGGTGATAGGTTCCCTTTAAATTTAAAAAAATAATTACTCCCCTCCCAGACTGTTGCTGATCGTTCACACTTGCTTTTTTGTCCCCATAAGGGCTGCTGCCGTCACATTCTGTTTGAGTTGTTTTCTTTTGGCCAAAATTTAAAGAATGCAGCTGATCAGCGGTCACCAATTGTCTGCAGCTGCCACATCCCCTTTAAATGTTAATGGCATGATACCTGTAGTGCCAGACCAAGATTTGAGTATGCAATTTTTTTTATTGTTGTTATTATTATTTTAATTTTTTAATCATAGAATTGCAAATTATAATCCTAAAAGGCTACAATTTAGCTATTATTCTGCAACTTTTCAGTGTCTTATCATAGAATGTTAGAGTTGGAAGGGACCTCCAGGGTCATCGTGTCCAATCCTCTGCTCAAAGCAGGATTTACTAAATCATCCCAGACCGATGTCTGTCCAGCCTCTGTTTGAAGACGTCCATTGATGGAGAACTCACCACCTCTCGTGGCTGCCTGTTCCACTCATTGATCACCCTCACTGTCTTATTTTAATTCAAACCATCACTACTATTTAGATTACATACATGCTCTATCCTAATAATATAGAATGCTATCCATAGTGACTTCATGATATGCAATAATATCCATGGTGATTTCATGACTGCATTGCCTGCACCATAGCATCCTGCAAGTAGGTGAACCATTGATGTAACCATGCCAGATACGTCAGTATATCAGGTCCGAAATACTGGCTTGCATTTGGATATAGAATGGGCTGCCAAATCAGAGATTGAAAGTTTAGCATTTTTATAATGTTGGCACAATGCAGATATGCTTGGCTTTCATAGCCGTCTAATGTATGAGTTGGCATGCTTCCATCTATTTCCATGGAATATGTTCAGCTATCTTCACTATAGCTTATCATAAAGGGTAAAATCAGTTTTTTATATGTTTTTTTTTCTAATATTTTTTTCTTAAATCCTGTTTGGTCTGTTTTCTTCTTTTTCCGTGTGCCTATTTATATAATGTTAGTGTCATTACGCAAAGGTTAATGTTTCTGCTTCAGCGATCTCATGCTTGACTTGTCATCCCCGTAGTGGCTTACATTCTTTAAGCTTTGCAGCTTGTTTCACATTTTGGCTGATATGCAAAAAAATTAAAAATTTGCAACAAATTCTATTTTTTTATGACATTACCCAGAATGACTTTGTATTTTTATGCTATTTCTTTATGAAATTTTAATAATATTTTTCCACTGATTACTCTCCATTTTCAGCTCATTCGAGATGACATAAAGCACTTGGCCCATTTACAAGGAGGCAGCTTTCCTTGGAGTTATGAAGCAAGCAGTGCCGTTTTACCTGTGACATACGACACTCATTCTTTAAAACCTCAGGATGAGCAGCAACATACACAACATGAAGAAAGGGGGAAGAACACAAGCAACCCACTCCATCTGTTTAGAGAACTTGATATTCATCAAATAGCTTTTATTACACAGGAACATTTTTTGGAGAACACGTCCGTCAGCAGCGGCTATGGGACACATTCTGCCTCTGAGCCAAATGCTTGTTTAAGCAGCTGCAGTCAATATACCTCAAGGGAGACAAGACTGCCTACAAAACAGACTTTACAAGAATGCAGGACTGAGTCTAGGAGACCGCATGATTTAAAGCACGTGCCTGCAGAAAGCAAGATATCATTTAAACAGCTACCTAGTACAAGGTGGCCTCTGAAATCCTCTGAGGGGCATTTATCAGGGCATTCACAATCTCATTTAAGCTGTGATAAAAGTACTGCCTGCAGCGGTAATCAGCCAAACAGGTATGTGATGCAAATGTTTTCATTGACTTGTCTATAAGAAAATTGTGCAAATGTTAAATACCTTTGAATCCACTATGTTTGTGACCCTGTGAGCAAGGCACTTGGAAGGTAAGCACATAAATAAATAACGCTTGTGAGAAAGCATATTCACAGTGACATATCCACAATAGGATACATCTGGAAACATTAGATGTCTCCTTTGGAGTAATTGCATGTGAGCCCCCCTATACCAGCGAGAGAGTATAGAGGCCATGGGATAGCTATTCTGTCCATAAAAAACCGCTGCAAGCATATTATATATTTTTTGCTTGTCCTGGAAGTAGTTGTAGTAATGTGTTGCTTAATGCAGATCTGCCGTAAGTAGGTGTAGCATACTATGTGCACAGGTCCAGGCTCTTACTACACAATCACACCAAAATGATGGTGCCATTTGCTAAGTGTAGCTATCGGAGAATACACTGGACTTATAGTTCATTAGTCTGGTATATGTATGAGGAGAATGCTGTCCGTCTCCCCTATCATTGAGGATTTATGACCTGATGCTAATGTATCAGTGTACACAGCGGCTATAAATTAATGGGATTAGGCCGAGAACGCTCCAGACTCATAACTAAAAGGCTTTTGTTCCTGGTCTATTCTTTGATCACTGCTATTAGTCAAACATATTGCTGTGGCTAAGGGTACTATCACACAGTGCAATTTTGATCGCTACGACGGTACGATTCGTGACGTTCTAGCGATATCCATACGATATCGCAGTGTCTGACACGCAGCAGCGATCAGGGACCCTGCTGAGAATCGTACGTCGTAGCAGATCGTATGGAACTTTCTTTCGTCGCTTGATCACCCGCTGACATCGCTGGATCGTTGTGTGTGACAGCGATCCAGCGATGTGTTCGCTTGTAACCAGGGTAAACATCGGGTAACTAAGCGCAGGGCCGCGCTTAGTAACCCGATGTTTACCCTGGTTACCAGCGTAAACGTAAAAAAAAAAAACAGTACATACTCACATTCCGGTGTCTGTCCTCCGGCGTCTCAGCTTCTCTGCAGTGTGAGCGCCGGCCAGCCGGAAAGCGAGCACAGCGGTGACGTCACCGCTCTGCTTTCCGGCTATGGTGCTTACACAGTGGAGAGAAGCAGAACGCCGGGGGACAGACACCGGAATGTAAGTATGTACTGTTTGTTTTTTTTACGTTTACGCTGGTAACCAGGGTAAACATCGGGTTACTAAGCGCGGCCCTGCGCTTAGTAACCCGATGTTTACCCTGGTTACCCGGGGACTTCGGCATCGCTCCAGCGCCGTGATTGCACAGTGTGACCGCAGTCTACGACGCTGGAGCGATAATCATACGACGCTGCGACGTCACGGATCGTGCCGTCGTAGCGATCAAAATTGCACTGTGTGACAGTACCCTAACAAGAGCACAGACCTGTAGGTATATTCATCCTAAATTGGTCTTCATAGTCCGAGGATAGATTCACTGTAAGCAGTTTCCTGTGATGGTCCTTTTAAGGTTCTACTTCCTGGAATCTACACAATTTCTAAAGTTGTTTTTCATTATTTATATATTTTTTTTCTTGCTTTATTTTACTGATGTGTTTGGAATTATGTAATAATTGTCTTTCACAGCTTTGACCATTGCTGGCATTTATTTTGTACTAATAGATCACTGACAACTTGGGCTCAGAAGATCAAAAGCACGCATAGTAAAAAGTCTACCAAAATGGACCAGATTCCGGCTCATTCAGCTGAGCTACAATCTCCTTCTGAACAAGATGTAAGTTATCCATGAAATCACTTGTTTCATTCAGTAAGTGATTAATTGGGTTCGTCTAAATACTGTTAATATACTTTTGCTGACACCAATTTAAAGAAACGCAAACATATTGAAATCTCATGATGAGCCCTGGAGCTTCAGGATTAGTGTGCATTTCCGCAGGTCGACCTGTGGCACTTAGGCCTCTTTCACACTTCTGTTTTTACAATCTGCACAGGATCTGTGAAAATGTTGAAATGACGGATCCTGTGCAGATTGTAAAAAACGGGTGCACTGGGCCCGTTTTTCTGATGGACCCGTCGAGGCTTATGTGCACCTGTTGTGTATGCATCTTCGCAGTGGTTTTCTGCTGTGAAAACGCATGCACAAAACAACCCATGTAAAAACTAAAAAAATTTTTTTTTAAAAAAAAATCACAATATTATCACCTTCCGGCGTCCCGCGCAGCGTTACCGATGCTCCCGGCAGCTGGCGTTCCCAGTAATGCCTTGCGTTACAATGACCTCTGATGACGTAGCGGTCTCGCGTGACCGTGATGTCATCGGGTCATTTCGCAAGGCATTACTGGGAACAGCAGCTGCCGGGAGCATCTTAAGCATCGGTAACGCTGCGCGGGACGTCGGAAGGTGAGAATATTGGTATTTTTTTTTTTTTAACATTATATCTTTTTACTATTGATGCTGCATAGGCAGCATCAATAGTAAAAAGAGAGAGAGCGAGAGAGAATTTACCTGACTGGAAATTCTTCCACGCATGCTCAGTATCAAAAGAAGGAACCCGTCGCTGGATTCCTGCTTTTAATAGTCAGTGACGGATCCTGCGTCCATAGGCTTCCATTATAGCCAACAACGGGCAGCGCAGGATCCGTCGCTGAGCGATTTTCCGACGTGCAGAAAAAAACGTTCCTCTGTGTGTTGTCTCCGCCCGACCGACAGCAATTTTACGACAGATCCAGTGCACGACGGATGTAACGGATGGCCATCCGTCACAATCTGTCGCTAATACAAGTCTATGGGAAAAAACAGGATCCAGCAGAAAAATTTGCTGGATCCGTTTTTTTCAAAAATCGACGGATTTCGACGGGAGCTAAAAGACGGAAGTGTGAAAGAGGCCTTAACGATTGCCAATCAGATACTTGCTTGCTTGCTGATCAGCAGTCATTTAGTAGCCTGTCTACACAGGCAGACCCGACTGAATGATTTGTAATGAATGTATAATTCAGTATATGTTGACCGCCATTCTTAGTAGTGCAAGTCCTGTTTGTACAGGACAATGTGCTGATGAAAATGAACAATGATCCTTTGCACAGCAGAAAAGATCATATAATTTGATGAATGAGCGTGTGCTCATTCGTTGGGTGATCGGCAGGCACTTTAGAGTGCTGTCTAGGAATACTCATTCATGATAATAATGAAGTATCAATTGAGCCTAGGACTGTAAGAAAGTCCTTAATGAGAGCTGGAAGAGCCGGGAAAAATATGGGGACAACTTCTTTTTTCAAGCCGTGACTGAGGTTTATTCGGAGATTTCGCAGCAGGACAGCACATGGATAGTCAGAGAAATAAAGCATGTGAGCACGAACAGGAGTCCAGACAGCCAAAGTATCGCTGGGATATCTGGCCGATGTTCTGGCCATGGTGTGGCACGGTGGCAGAATGGCGATGGAATGGCCATGTTGTGGCACGGCAGCAGGTTGGCGATGTAATGGCCCCGAACAACAGTAACAGGGGCTTTTTATACAGACAAAGAAAGCTCATTGCGGCAAGAAGGGCGTATACATGATAACATCATACTGCAGAGAAAACATATTCTCATTCACGGACAAAACAATAGTTAAATGTAATGACTTTGAGGCTCCTTTACCCAAACTCCATTAGAACTCGTAAATCTCCATGTTCCTCTTAGTAACTGTCATTGTTCACTTAATACACTTATTTATTATCATATGTTTACCCTTTTTCTATTATCTTGTTGCCTAGCAGCTGATCCAATTGACCTGTGTGTATGTCCACTATACCTGCTAATGGCCATGATCTCATCTTGTGTCTCCAATCTGTCTATGACTTTCAGAAGTACATCTTAGAATTAGATGGTTCCTAACTTTGCACAAGATGGCTGCTAGAGCCAACATGGCTGTTCAATATGTTATGACTGAGCATTCTCTTACAAGGACCATGGCAAATTTTAAAGAAGTTATCCAGGACTTTGGGGTTTTCTGCCCATGGGGCTAAGAGCTTACTCGCAGGGTTAGTTGCTAACTACCTGCATGTTCTGCCCTGCAATGATCTGTCCCAGCTCAGAACGGTTACGGACGGGTACTTGCTGCAATTATCCTGCTTCTGGTGGTGTCACATCAACTTAGTAGCTTCCACTCCCCTCAGCTCTGTCAACGGCATAGCTGCTGACATCATGCTGATTGACAATCAGCTCCCTACTGCATACCTCTTGAGAGCCAGCTGTCAATCAGCATGACATTAGCAGTCATGCCCCGTCCACAAATCAGACTGGAAATTAAAAAGCTGCTCTGTTGACTTGGAGTCAAATGAAGCCAGAGAATTGCCATCTGAGATAGAACACAGGGCAGAACAGGCAGGTAGTTAGCAGTCACCTGCCGGTAAGTTCTTAACCCAATCTCCTCCCCCCAAAAAAACAAAGTCTTGGATAAGAGGTGAATCCATACAACCCAGAAATGCAGTCGAATTTTCCTGCAAATTCGTGGTGGAAATATTCAAGAAGTTATCTAATATATAAAGCTGAATGTGTGTATGTATGTATGTATGTGTGTGTGTATGTCCGGGATTGGCATCTGCACCGTCGCAACTACAGCCACAAAATTTTGCACAGTCACACGTCTGGACCCTGAGAGCGTCATAGGCTATGTTGTGAGGTGAAATTTTAACCCCGCGCATTCCAATTCACCAAACAATTTTGCCTCTATCTACATAATGGGGAAAAAGTGAAAGGAAAAGTGTTGGAGGCAAATTGACAGCTGCCAGATGTGAACAAGGGGGACTTAAAGAGTGAGAGCGATGGCGCCAAAGAGTATATACCGTACAGTTGCTAAGGTGGGGCCCCGACATGGGATACTCACCACACACGGGGATATGAACACACACACAAAATGTGCCACACACTACCACGTGCTTGAACACATATACCACCCTCAGCACACATTTCACCACACATACACCAACCTCACCACATAAAAGTCGAAACACAAAAGTCGCCGCTCAAAACTCACCACGCGCAAAACTCGCCACATGCAAAACAACCTTCCCCTGATGAAGACGCTCTAGCAGCGTCGATACGCGTGGGGCCTTGGTCCCCCTTTATGGACTCTCTTTGGTAATCTCTATATGCACTTTAGCTTTGTTATTTGCACAGTTTGGATATTTTCATGGCCATGCCTATCCACACCAGGATTAGGGAAATCAGTATAAACTTTTGTACGCATTAGGATTGGGGCAGACCTGAGATACGTCATAGGGTCTAGGACTCTTTTTCCACCTTTTCATTTACGTTTTGATATAGGGTCTGTTACTGATAAGTATGTTGACTATTTATTATGCAAACTGGTAGCTCAAGGCTGAGGTTGGCTGGCAGTATAGGCTGTTAACTATTTGATGTCTATGTACTATTTATACACACCTGTATTTACTTTGTATATACCTATACTGGTCCGGT
The DNA here is from genome assembly GCF_051348905.1 of Ranitomeya variabilis. NCBI lineage: Eukaryota > Metazoa > Chordata > Amphibia > Anura > Dendrobatidae > Ranitomeya > Ranitomeya variabilis. The sequence goes on along the minus strand of NC_135232.1, from coordinate 227,057,854 downwards.
GTTTTGTTATTCAAGATTATGTAGGGGGGACCTGGGTTGGTCTTTTCTTTTAAATGTTTTTATACTATGTGTCCTTGTTGTTGTCCTTTGTGATTTCATGTTTAATAAAAGTTAATATTGATGGTTGATCCCACTGTTGTGCATATCTTTGTTCTTTGCCCAGTTCTCATATGTTGTTATATGCACGTGGTTGATCCCTTACTTACTATTATTGTGCGGTGCCCGCCATTTCTCTTTTCTTGTTCATGCAAAACTAGGCTCACGCAAAACTCGCCATACGTGCAAAACTCACCTCATGGAAAACTCGCCACACGCAAAACTTGCACACGCGGAAAAATTGCCACATGCACAAAAGTTACAACACATGCAAAAGTTGTCTCACGCAAAACTTGCACATACTCGAAACGCACCACACATAAAACTCACCACGCGCAAAACTCGCCATGCGCGAAACTTGCTGCACACAACTTGTTAGACTAACCTGTCACATGCAACTCGACACACAAAAAGTTGCTACACGCATATCGCCACACAAAACTCATCTCACAAAAAGTCGCTAAATGCATGTCGCCACACGCAACTCAACACACACAACTTGACACATGAAAATCGCCCTAAAACACAGACAAGTCTGGTATTATCCTTCAAAAATAAAAATCTGATTAGTAAGCAGACAAACTACAAGAACAACAACTGTTCCATATAGGAAATACGGCAGCTGTCAGTCACATGACCTGTCTATTATGTGTATGTGTGAGCTAATATATACTGCCAGGGGGGAGGGCTTCCTGTTGGCTGGGGATTTATCAGGCTGCCAATTTAGCTTACAAATACTGGGGTAAAAATACTGAGCAAATAACGTGTGAACGAGGTCTAATACAGGAGGAGATGACACACAGATATATACTATATACAGGAGGAGATGACACACAGGTATATACTATATACAGGGGAGATGACACACACATATATACTATATAGAGGGGAGATGACACACAGATATATACTATATACAGGAGGAGATGACATACAGGTATATACTATATACAGGAGGAGATGACACATATATACTATATACAGGGGAGATGACACACAAGTATATACTATATACAGGAGGAGATGACACACTGGTATATACTATATACAGGAGGAGTTGACATACAGGTACGTACTATATACAGGAGGAGATGACATATAGGTACATACTATATACAGGGGAGATGACACACAGATATATACTATATACAGGAGGAGATGACACAGGTGTATATACTATATACAGAGGAGATGACACACAGGTATATACTATATACAGGGGAGATGACACATGTATATACTATATACAGGAGGAGATGACACACCGATATATACTATATACAGGAGCAGATGACACACAGGTATATACTATATACAGGAGGAGATGACACACAGGTATATACTATATACAGGAGGAGATGACACACAGGTATATACTATATACAGGAGGAGATGACACACAGGTATATACTATATACAGGAGGAGATGACATACAGGTACATACTATATACAGGGGAGATGACATACAAGTATATACTATACACAGGAGATGACATACAGTTATATACTATATATAGGAGGAGATGACATACAGGTATATAGTATATACAGAAGAGATGACATACAGGTATATACTATATACAGGAGGAGATGACACATAGGTATATACAATATACAGGAGGAGATGACATACAGCAGGTATATACTATTTACAGGGGAGATGACATACAGGTATATACAGGAGATGACATACAGGTGTATATTATATATAAGGGAGATGACAAACATGTATATACTGAGGGGAAAATGAGAGGTGTGAGGTGAAAATGAAAAGGTGTGAGTGCAAAATGAGAGGGGTGAGGGAAAATAGTGGAGTGATCGGAAAATGACAGATGTGAAGTCGAAATGACAAGTGTTAGGGGGGAATGAGAGGAGTGAGGGGGGAATGAGAGGAGTGAGGGGGAAAATGAGAGGTGTAAGGGAGAAAATGAGAGATGTGAGGGGGAAAATGAGAGGCGTGATGGGAAAATAAGAGAAGTGAGGTGCTATAACTAACCACAGATATTTACTATGCCCAGGCATCGCCGGGCTCTTCAGCTAGTATGTATATATATATATATATATATCCACATATGAATTACACTCTTTTTTTTTCCTTTCTCTGATTTTCAGCTTGAATACACAGATGGTTCATCAAATACATTTTACCTCAACAATCGGACAGAAAGTGCAAATTCTTTATGTTCAGGTGGATCTGGTAAATATGTCACTTGTTTTGTTGTCTTTGGCTAAAAATTAATTAAACCATCAGATTGTGTGCATGAAGTTTGTTATCTTTGTAGGCTTTACATACTGGATGATGGATGAAAAGGAGATGTACCATCCTTTACCTGAGAACTTTGAAACTGGATTATCAAAACTTTTTTCTCCCAAAGAGGTATTCATTCTATATATTATGGTTCTATGTGTTTTTAAGCTTTATAGTGTATGCTGTGGGTTTATAAGCAGACAACGTGGTGAATTACAGGCTTACAAATGTTAAAGTCCTTTTGCATTGTTTTAAGCGAAAACATCAATGGAAAGAATAAGTGGAGAGAAAAAAAGATACATTTATTATAAAATCCCAAATATTTATTAAGCAATCACATGGTAAATTCCCTTCATACAAATAAGGCTACGTTCACATTAGCGTTGTGCGACGCAGCGTCGGGCACCGCTGCGGCGACGCATGCGTCATGCGCCCCTATATTTAACATGGGGGCGCATGGACATGCGTTGCACTTGCGTTTTGTGACGCATGCGTCACTGCGGCGCACGCGTCGGCGCAGAGGATGCAGCAAGTTGCATTTTTTGTGCGTCCAAAATCAAGCAAAAAAAGGACGCATGCGTCACAAAACAATGCGTTTTGCATGCGTTGTGCGTTGCGTCGCCGACGCAACACACAACAACGCAAATGTGAACGTAGCCTTAGATGGTTGTTGGCTGAACTATCTCAGCCAACACCCCCATACATAGAAGTGCTCACTCAGCCGAGCTCTCCTGTGTTCTCTATGAGAAAGCCACTGTTTGACACGTCGGACGGCTCCCCCATGCACATTAGACCATCGTCCAAAATCGTTGATGTTGACGGGATGAGCCGACATTAGTCTAATGACTTTAGGGCTCCTTATTGAGAACATCTAATGATCAGTATGTGCATGAAAGGCACTGGAACTTAACAATTTATGGCCTATCTATCAATTACTGATCGGTGGTGGTGCTGAGTGTCAGCTTCCCTACTGATCTGATATTCCTGGCCAGAGAACTTGTTGGAGACTGCCTTCTTCACTTGGTGGAATTTGTGAAAAATCCTTTCCGTAAAACTGGGGGACGATGATACCATTGGGTCATTAATTTGTTTCTTAGTACCTGGAGGAGAATATTATCTTGTAGACTTATTTTTACATTCTTTTTCCAATCCAATTTAGTGTTGAACTATATTGTGTGGCTGACCATCAGGCTTAAACTCTACCTGCCCACAGAGGCCAATATCCACATCCACACAATTTTCTTTCATAATCATGTGGACATTAGTTGAGGTGGACATTAGTTGAGGTGGACATTCTGCAGTGTGACCAGCCACACTGCATGGTCTCACCTTTAGAAAGATAGGTAAGGTTTGAGGAGAGACAGTTGTGCATATATAAAAAGGACTTTCTGTCATGTTTTGTACTGTGTCAATACTGTTCCTTGTTGTTTTTTATGTTTAAGCCTGAAGAAGTGAGGATTCCCTCTTTAACAGATATATATCACCAGAAACAAAGAGAGCGTGAACAGTTTTCAGGCTGGGAACCTTTGTCTCCTTCTGAGCACACTCATCCTCCAGAGGTAAAAGACACATTCACAAACAAGTCTGGGTATAGTAAAATATTATGGCCATTCTGTTCAACTTTAGGTAAATCTGAATGGTTGTGACGCTGAAGATCAGAACAAGTTTTTTCAGCATGCAGGAGTGATAAGGTCATTATATACTAACCAATGGTGGATTTCCTACTTCAGCTCCGATAACATATCTGTGTCGCTCAATTCTGTTCTTCTGCTCCGTCATAGAAGTAAAACAACAAAAACAACGGCAGTGCTGGTTCTGTTTCATGATGGATCAACTGCGCCATACAGACCCTATTGACTATAATGGGGTTCATTGAGTTTCTGTCATAGTGCTTTTACCAAACCAAACAACACTGAATGTTTGATGACTTATGCAACAGAGACTGCAGCATGGGATTTTTGTTTAATTCCTAGTTAAAACAGCAGCAAGTACATGTTATTTTTATACCAATTTCAGAAAAAGAAGAAAAAAAGATATGCTTTGCTTGAAATTTGGAAAAAGGCCTCCAGTACTTTTCGATTTTGACTTTTAGGCTGAGTTCACACGTAGCAGAATTGCCGCGGAAATTTCCACGGCAATTCTGCGCCTCCTGCCGCGGGTATATCGCATGCAGAATTTGCATGCATATACCCGCAGAAAACTAGCGTTTTGCAAGCATAATTAGCTTGCAGAATGCTAGCGTTTTCCAAGCGATCTGTAGCATCGCTTGGAAAACTGTTTGACAGGTTGGTCACACTTGTCAAACATAGTGTTTGACAAGTGTGACCAACTTTTTACTATAGATGCAGCCTATGCAGCATCTATAGTAAAAGATATAATGTTAAAAAAAATAAAAAAAAGGTTATACTCACCTCAGCGGCTTCCGTTCCTAATGCTGTGTGTTCAGGACCTTCCATTGACGTAGCGGTCACGTGACCATCGCGGTCATGTGACCGCGACGTCATCGCAGGTCCTTCACACACACCTCGGAAGCCTCTGAGAAGGTCGGGCCGCCAGAAGGTGAGTATATCGCTATTTTTTATTTTAATTCTTTTTTTTTTACCACTTATATGGTGCCCAGTCCGTGGAGGAGAGTCTCCTCTCCTCCACCCTGGGTACCAACCGCACTTGATCTGCTTACTTCCCGCATGGTGTGCACAGCCCCGTGCGGGAAGTAAGCAGATCAATGCATTCCTAGGTGTGCAGAATCGCCGCGATTCCGCAATTTTAATGAACATGCTGCGTTTTTTTCTGGATTGCGATTCCGCTCAGGAAAAAGATGCAGCATGTGCACAAAAAATGCGGATTGCAATCTGTTACATAGGATGCTTAATGTTAGCGTTTTTTTCGCGGGTTTATAGCGAAAAACCGCGAAAAAAACGCAAAAAATCTGCTACGTGTGCACACAGCCTTACAGACGAGAAGAAAATTGTTGGTACTCTTCTGTCCTGGTAAGAAAAAAACACAATGGTCACTGAAATAACTTGAAAGTGACAAGAATAATTTTCATAGTAAATTTATTGAATATCAACTAATGACAATCGGATATTGCTTTTGAATTGTGTTTAAAAAGAAAAATGTGAAAGAAAAAAAAATTATTAAAATGACCTGACCAAAAATTATCCCTAAGGGCTTGTTTCCACATGCGAGAAACACGTCCGTGTCTCGCATGTGGGAACCAAGTTCTGGCGTCGGCACATTGGAGCGGAGCTGTGCAGGTCCATGTGTTCCTATGCGGCCGCACACTCCGCTCTGGAGTGCCGACGCCAGAACTTGGTTCCCACATGCGAGACACGGACGTGTTTCTCGCATGTGGAAACAAGCCCTAAAAGAGATAGAAAATAATTTGAATATAGAGACCTAAAATAAGGTGTGTCTGGTGGGTATCTACACACTTGTAATCAAGCAGTCTGCCTATTTAAGGGATGAAAAGTAATCACTGTGCTGTTTGGTATCATGGTGTGTACCACACTGCATCAATGAAAGCTATGGGGAAAGTTCTCTCAGGAGATTACAGAGAAAATTATAGACAAACATATTAAAGTTATAGGCCATAAGACAATCCCCGAACAGCTTGATGTTCCTGTTACTACAGTTGCACATACTCAGAAGTTTAAGGTCTATGGGACTATAGCCAACCTTAGTGGACATGGCTGCAAAAGAAAATTCATGACAAATTGAAGAGACGGATAATACTAATGATATACAAAGAGCCCAGAACAACTTCCAAAGATTATAGGTGAACTCTAAGTAACATCAGTGTTTAATTGCATCATCCGTCACTGCTTGGCCAAAGTGGACTTCATGGAAGATGGCCGAGGAGGAAACCACTGTTGAAAACAAATCATAAAAAAGCAAGGCTGGGATTTTACGAAATGACAAGTCTCAAAGCTTCTGGGAGAATGTCCTTTGGACTGATATGACAAAAAACATTTACCTAGTGCAGTGATGGCGAACCTATGACACGCGTGTCAGTGCTGACACGCGTAGTCATTTTTAGTGACACGCAGGCCGCGGCCCCATAGAAATTGCATCCTTACATTGCATGGCAAGCCGTTCCGATTTTTTATCGGATCGGATGCCATGCAGGAGGTCTGTGGGCCCAAACAACAGAGCTCCGGCGCAGAGCGTCTAGGCCTGGGACTTCCGGTAGGCCCGGCGCAGCTCCCGGAAGTCCCAGGTCTCCGCGCGGGTCGGATGCCATGCAGCAGGTCTGTGGGCCCAAACAACAGAGCTCTGGTGCAGAGCGTCTAGGCCTGGGACTTCCGGTAGGCCCGGCGCAGCTCCCGGAAGTCCCAGCCTCTGCGCCGGAGCTCTGTTGTTTGGGCGGCATTGCGCTGCTCCCTGCTTCGCCGGCCAGAAAGATCGGACCTACCGGTCCCATGCCTAGACGCTCTGCGCCCTAGCTCTGTTATTTGGGCGGCATTGCACTGCTCCCTGCTGCGCCGGCCGGAAGTCCCAGGCTGCACTTGGGATGCACTTTTGAGGCCTGAGGTGATCGCTGTCTGGAGGCCCTGTGATTGCTGTCTGCAGGCCCTGTGATTGCTGTCTGCAGGCCCTGTGACTACTACAGCAACCATCATCCAGTGAACTGTGGGGTGTCATTGGCCATTACTGAGATAAGTGAGGGGGAGGCTGGAAGAGGCCTGTGCTATGGGTGCCGTTTCCCGCCATTAGGAACGCCATCTTGCAGTACAGACTCCATTTCACCACCATTACTGTTTGTTGTGCATCCTTATTAACCCCTATTTCTGCTAATTGTCTGCAGGGCTAACTATAAATCTTCTCTCATGGAGAAGCCACAAAATAAAAAACCAAAGTTAAGTAAAGGGAGTGGTAGTAGCAGTAGCCAACCCTTTCAAGAGACATGGACTGAGATGTACGGCATTATAGAAAAAAATGGCAGATCATTTTGCGTTCTATGTAGTGAAACGGTAGTAAGCAGAACGTGGAATGTAAATAAACATTTTGAAACTAATCATTCCCAGCTCTTGAAAAAAAGTGAGGATGAAAGGAAGGAATACATTTCCAGGCAGCTACACCTTCATAAGAGCCAATCTAATTCCATCCTTAAATTTGTAAAAAGCTCTACAAATTTAACATCTGCAAGTCTGAGCATTGCTCACTCCATAGCTCAGCATGGAAAAGCACTCAGTGAGGGAGAATTTATTAAAGATACTCTCTTAAGATGTGCACCAGTTCTATTTCATGATATGCAGAATAAAGATGCAATTATTAAGAGAATATCTGAGTTACCACCGCAACAGCTGGAGTGCCACAGGTTCGCCATCACAAGAATTCCCCCTCCCCCTCACTTATCTTAGTTCACGGCACCCCACACAAGTTAAATAATAGCAAGACCAACAAAAGAAACCAACTGACAGATGAACAAAGAAGTCACTAAGCAGGTAAGTTAATTCTAATTATACATATTTGTTATTTAAACTATACATGTCGCAAAATTATGGTTTTTTTATCAAGGTGACACACCACCCAAGTTATGTTCGGTTTTTTGGCGAATTTTGACACACCAAGCTCAAAAGGTTGCCCATCACTGACCTAGTGTGAAATACATTTGGGTCCAAGTTATTCTCAACCCAAATTTGCTGCTCTGTGTTAAGCTTGGTCAGAGTCACAGGACTTGGGTTTTTCAACAGAATAATGATCAAAAACACAGCTAAAAACATCCAAAAATTGATAAGAACCAAGCATGTGACTATTATCAAGTGGCCTTTTATGAGCCCTGATCTAAATCGTATTGAACCTGGAAGGAGCTGAAACATGCAGTCTGGAGAAGGCACACTTTACATCTGAGATGGCTGGAGCAATTTTCTCAAGATGAGTGGGCTAAAATACCCATGGAGGGGTGCAGAAGTCTCATTGAGAGTTACAGACAGGGCTCTGGAGTTGGAGTCGTTGTCCATGTGCTGGAGTTGGTATAAGTTGTACCGACTCCGACTCATAAAATATAAAATAAATTGGGTTCAGTAGTTCAGTGCAATGTGTACTGTAAATGTTTTATAATAATTTGGGATAGTTATGAAATGTCATATAAATGTCTGATAAATTCCTAATCTAAGGAACTCCGCTTTTAGTTGAGATTAATCTGTGCTGCACTTTATGTACATGCTCAGTAGTGAGGCCGTGCTGTGGAGTCTGAGTTGGAGCCTGAGTTGGAAGTCCGAGAAATTGAGGAGTCAGCATAGGTGGTTTGGCTTACCAACTCCACAGCTCTGGTTACAAAAATCATTTGTTTTCAGTGATTGCCTCAAAGGTTGTGCAACAAAATATTAAGTTGAGGGTACAATCCTTTTTGTCCAGGTCATTTTCATTAGTTTTTTTTCTCCTTCGCCACATTGGGGGACACAGGACCATGGTGTTATGCTGCTGTCACTAGGAGGCTGACACTAAGTTGAGACAAAAAAGGTTAGCTCCTCCCCTGCAGTATACACCCTCATGCTGGCTTCCAGAGACCCAGTTCAAGCTTAGTGTCCGTAGGAGGCACACTGGTTTTAAACCTTGCTATTCCGGACGAAGGGGGCGACGGACTCTTTCATGTTCCGATCTCCCCCGAACCAACAACAGGCGAGCACGGGAGTTTCACCTCTCCGTATCCTCTCCTGCGACGTGGGAAGCCACTGCCTGAGCTGACCTTTTTGGGCGACGGGACCCTTTTCACGGGCACCGATCTCCCCCCGACTAACAGACGAGCACTGGTGTTTTCCTCCAGTATCCTCTTCTGCAGCCAGGCCTTTTATTGCCGGACATCTGCCCTGCCCACCAGGTGCCCTGCCCTGCCCTCGGCTGTACAGAGGCACTATTCCACTGTGGCGTCCGTGCAGCCCCCACTGCATCACCACTGAAAAAGAGCGGATGATGGAAGGAGGCGGATGGTGCCTCTCCACCCCCCTTTCATGGGGATGGTGGATGGAGGCTCCCCTAACCCTGCACCGTCCCTTGTATCCCTGACATTTATGGGGTAAGTGCAGACGGCGTGCGCCCCTCCCACTGTGTATGGCCATAGGGGTCGGATGTTTTCTATGGCGGTCACCTTTTCTTACGGAGTGCCGCGATTCTCTTTCCCGCGGTCCGCGGGTGCGCGCCGGCCGAGGCCAGAAATTTAGTCCCCGGCTTCGGCCCCTTACTAGGCCGCACTCTGGTAGGCTCCGCCCACTCCGCGCATCACTTCTACGGCCCCGCCCATGCTTCTGGCGCTTCTCGCTCCCTGCGAGACTTCACTTCAGGGTCTCGGCAGCCATCTTCCTGCAGCACGCAGCGCCAGCCTTCCCTCTCACTCCCACGGAGGATCTTCCTTTTCCACTCTATTGCGGGACACAGGACAGGGTAAGGACACGGCTTTATCTGTTTCCCTGCAGCGATATCCCTCAGCTTCCCTGTCTCCTCATAGCAGCTCTGTGCATTACATTGGGGTACAACATGTCCCAGTCAAGGGGTAAAAATGTCAATAAGGTTCATACCACCTTTTTCTCTGCTTGTACCACCTGCCAGGCTCCTCTTCCCAAGCCTCAGAGCTCCCCGTTCTGCCCATCCTGTGATGCCCAATGTGCCCAGGAGCCCTCCGCCGCTACCGACCCCAGTGCTCCTGGCCCCCCTGAGTGGGCCACGTCCCTGTCCCAGTCCGTGGCCTCGCTAGCTAAGGCTATTGAATCCCTTCATGACCCCTCTGGGGAGCGGACCAAAATTGGACCAACTTATTTCCGATGCTACAGGGGGAAAAAGCAAGTTCCTCCCTCAACACAGACCAAAAGCTGCTTTTCAGCGCCAACAGTATTTTCGTTTTCGCCCCTTTCGAGGTGGCCATTTCTGGTCCAACTCCGCTGCATCGTCTACATCAGAACGATCTACACGCACAGACAGGGACTCTCGGCCTTCTTACAAACCAAATCCGTCATGGAGAGGAAGACCTAGACAACCCAGAACCAGAGGTTCTAGACCTGCCAGATTTCCTTCACAATGACTCGGGGAGTATTCCAGTCGACACCACCAAGGTAGGCGGACGCCTGCTTCTTTTTCGTCACGCCTGGCTTTCCGTCATCCCCGACGAATGGGTCAGAGACCTGGTGTCGTCTGGTTACAAAATAGAATTTTCCGTCTCTCCTCCAGCTCGCTTCTTTCCCTCTCGTCTCCCAAGTTCAAGAGCTCAGTCACGCGCTCTCCATTGCGCCATCGATTCCCTCCGCCAAAACGGAGTCATCGTCCCGGTTCCGGAACACGAGAGATTCAAAGGTTTCTATTCAAACCTCTTCGTCGTACCTAAGAAGGACGGGTCCGTGCGCCCCATCTTGGACTTGAAACTCCTAAACAAGCACGTAAAGGTACGACACTTCCGGATGGAGTCTCTTCGGTCGGTCATTTCCTCATTGGAGCGAGACGAGTTCCTAGCATCAATAGACATCAGAGATGCTTATCTTCACATCCCAATCTTTCCGCCACACCAAAGATTCCTCCGCTTTGCCATCCGAGAGGACCATTTTCAGTTCACGGCCTTGCCCTTCGGTCTTGCCACAGCACCCAGGGTATTCACGAAGGTCATGGCGGCGGTCATGGCCATCCTGCACTCCCGAGGAGTGGTCGTGTTGCCATACTTAGACGATCTTCTGGTCAAAGGTCCATCTTTCCATGCCTGCGAAGCAAGTGTCCGCATTACATTGGATTCCCTTTCGCGCCTTGGCTGGTTAATCAACCTGGAAAAATCCTCCCCTGTTCCAGCTCGAAGGATCTCTTTCCTAGGCATGATCCTAGACACATATGCCCCTGGTTGAGGAAGCTATATGGCGAAACGGCGCTGTCGGGGTGTCCGAGGGAGTACACACCAGGTCTGAAGATCACATGTAAGTAGCATGCTGGAAATAATGTTAACCAGGTCCAGGCCCATGATTGGTATCATTTACATGAAAGCAGTACTTTTTTCATAACTAGGATCCTGACATAGAGCGGTTTCCATTTAGAGTTATTGGCATATACATATATAGCATGGTCTGCCTTATTTTTTGCACTGCCACTTTATAAATAGGATCCTGTCATTGAGCAGTTTCCACTTCTTTTTGGTGGCTTATAGATATTGGGCCAACTGGGTGCTTTAACATTGCCAAACAATATTATGTGTGTGCTTTTACCTTGGGTGTTACTTTTTGTACTATCCTCGGATTTTTTGTGACATTCCCTTGTTTATTTTAATTCTTGTCTGTGTAATAAATTAATAAATTTTATATGATATATTCACTTTTTGGCTGTTGCCTCTATATCTCCCATAATGGACGGGGGGTGTTGATCAATGATCCTAGACACGTCCAAGGGACTGATCTTTCTTCCTCGGCCCAAGGCCCAAGCGCTTCAACAGGGGGCCAGGACGCTGTCTCGCCCTCGCCCGCAGTCCACTCGGTTTGCCATGAAGATCCTGGGGATGATGGTGGCCTCAATGGAGGCGATTCCCTTCGCCCAACTGCATCTCCGTCCTTTACAACAGGCTCTTCTGGACAACTGGGACAGGAGTCCCTTTACCAAAGACCGCCCATGCCCTCTGTCCCCGCGGACCAGGCAGGCGCTCGCGTGGTGGACTTTGGACTCAACTCTTCACCAGGGAAGGTCTTTTCTTCCGATCCATTGGCTGGTGGTGACCACCGACGCCAGTCTCCTCGGCTGGGGTGCGGTGTTTCTCCACCACACTGCCCAGGGGCGTTGGTCGATGCTGGAGTCGAAACTTCCCATAAACATTCTGGAGATCCGCGCTATCAGGTTTGCCCTGAGACGTTTTCACCCTCTGCTAGCGGGTCACCCAGTCCGAATACAGTCGGACAACGTCACAGCTGTGGCGTACATAAACCACCAAGGGGGCACTCGCAGCAGGGCAGCGATGCAGGAGGTCACACACATCCTCCTTTGGGCCGAGGACAACAACTCCACCATTTCCGCGGTACACATTCCGGGTGTCGAGAACTGGGAGGCAGACTTTCTCAGCCGTCAGGGTCTCGCCTCGGGAGAGTGGGAGCTCCATCCAGAGGTTTTCCATCAAATCTGCCTTCGTTGGGGGACTCCGGACGTGGATCTGATGGCATCCAGGCTCAACGCCAAAGTCCCCAACTTCATAGCGCGTTCTCGGGATCCCCGGGCCGTTGGGGAGGATGCTCTGATATTCCCATGGCACCGGTTCCGATTCCCGTACGTATTCCCTCCACTTCCTCTGTTACCGAAGGTGATCTGAAAAATCAAGATAGAGGGGATTCCGGTGATCCTTATCGCCCCGGATTGGCCGCGTCGCGCATGGTACGCGGAACTAGTGCATCTCGTCTCCGACGTTCCCTGGAGGTTACCAGACCGCCCAGATCTACTGCATCAAGGACCGATTTACCATCAGAGCTCAGGGGCCCTACGTTTAACGGCGTGGCTGTTGAAACCTGGATCCTAACTCAAGCCGGTTTCTCCCAGCAGGTCATTTCCACCATGATCAGAGCTTGCAAGATGTCTTCCGCTCGCATCTACCACCGCACCTAAAAGCCTTCTTCTCTTGGTGCAGACTCCGCGGTCGTCCCCCTCACGTTTTCTCTTCCCTTCATTCTGGAATTTCTCCAGTCCGGCTTGGATTCCGGCCTAGCCCTCAGTTCCCTCAAGGGCCAGATTTCAGCACTATCGGTATTGTTCCAGCGTAAGATCGCTACTTACTCGCAAGTCAGGACCTTCATTCAAGGGGTCTCCCACGTGGTTCCCCCCTACAGAATGCCACTAGAGACCTGGGATCTCAACTTGGTCCTGAGCGTCCTTCAGGAACCTCCGTTTGAACCTCTACAAGATGTCCCACTATCTATTCTCTCTTGGAAGGTGGCCTTCCTTGTGGCAATAACGTCTATCAGGCGCGTCTCGGAGTTGGCCGCTCTTTCCTGCCGGGCACCCTTCCTTTCCTTCCACCAGGACAAAGTAGTCTGACGCCCATCTCCCGCTTTTCTCCCTAAGGTGGTGTCATCTTTTCACCTCAACGAAGATATTATTCTTCCCTCCTTCTGCCCACAGCCAAAACATAGGCTCGAGAAGACCCTTCACACTTTGGACGTGGTACAGGCTCTCAGGAGGTACGTCTCTAGGACTGCCTCTTTCCGTAAATCAGATTCCCTCTTTATCCTCCATGAGGGTCACAGGAAGGGTTCAGCAGCACCCAAGGCTATGATAGCCAGATGGATCCGATCGGCTATCCAAGAAGCTTATCGGGTCAGGGGCAGGCCCATCCCGGCGGGGGTTAGGGCTCACTCTACTCGGTCGGTTGGTGCCTCCTGGGCCATTCGGCACCAGGCGTCGGCGGAGCAGGTTTGCAAGGCCGCAACATGGTCTAGCCTGCATACCTTCGCAAAGCACTACAAGATCCACACTCATTCTTCCGCGGATGCGGCCCTTGGCAGACGTATTCTGCAGGCAGCCGTTGTGCATTTATAAGTCGGATGGTACACAGAGTTATTTGGTTGTATTGTTACCCACCCAGGGACTGCTTTGGGACGTCCCATGGTCCTGTGTCCCCCAATGTGGCGAAGGAGAAATAGGGATTTTTGTGTACTCACCGTAAAATCCTTTTCTCCGAGCCACTCATTGGGGGACACAGCACCCACCCTGTTAGCCTTACGGCTCGTTACCTTTTTAGTTCTTGACCTTTTCTGACATGTTATACTCTAATGTTATGTATTATATTGTTATTAATGTCCTACTGCTTTTGCACTGAACTGGGTCTCTGGAAGCCAGCATGAGGGTGTATACTGCAGGGGAGGAGCTAACCTTTTTTGTCTCAACTTAGTGTCAGCCTCCTAGTGACAGCAGCATAACACCATTGTCCTGTGTCCCCCAATGAGTGGCTCGGAGAAAAGGATTTTACGGTGAGTACACAAAAATCCCTATTTTCTGTTGAATCAGAATTCAAAAGCAATGTCTGAATTTCATTAGTTAATATTCAGTAAATTTAACATACGGGTACTAAAAAGTTTATCACGTCTGTAATCACATTTATTAGTCTATAAGTCATCAATTTATCCTCCAATCTAAAGGTGTACCAAAATACTTTTTAGCTGTCTTTTTCTCTGGTGAATTTAAGGGGGAAAAAAGTTAGCGTCAAGCATTGTGGAGAACTTGTGCAGGTTTTGTGATGTATAGGATAAAAGTGCACCAATCACCAGTCTTTGGCTGTCCCTTTTTATTTAAAGGAGCACTGCCACCCAGGCTGTTAATATCAGCTCACAGCTGTTTCCTTAGCCTTTATTGGTCATTATAAGGGAGACCCCCCACAAAGATGATGTGAGTCCCCTCTATATTTACTAACCAGTAAAGGTTATGCAGGGCTGTTGTTCTTAGTCTGGGAAGCCGCCAGTATCCATGGCCCTGTCCTAGGCTTTTAATATTAGCTTGCAGCTGTCTGCATAGTCTTTGCTGGTTAGTAAATATTGGGGGGACCCATGTCATTTTTTTGGGGGGGTCTCCCCTATAATAACCAGTAAAGGCTAAGGAAACAGCTGTGATCTGATATTTGTAGTCTAGGAACCTTTATGGCTATTGGCCCTTTCCCAGAATATTAACATCATCCACCAGCTGTTGACTTTCCCTCAGCTGGTTAGGAAAACTACGAGGGACCCCACACCGTCTTATTTATTTAAAAAATAAATACAAGTACAGAAAAATAAGCACGCAAAGCATTGATAAATCACACTGACATATTTCTATCTATTGAATCTATGTTCCTCCATTCTATCTATCTTTATCGTTGAACATCTTTTAATGCATAAAACTCTTTAATTTCTACGCTGCATTTCATTCCATACGTGTCACACGGACAGCACATGAACACACGGATGGCACACGGACATGGACCACAGATTTCACCAGTATTGTTTTTTCCAGTACAGAAATCAACAGGACATGTTAAGTGGGCCTTAGAGTTCTATTAACCTGTAGATCAACCCCATATCTGAAGGTTAATATCACTTGAACATGTGACAGGTTCCATGTAATGATTTGTATTTGATTGTAAATGCCGACTATAAGGACTGTCTGACAGTCTCCTAACCTCTATATGTGCATTCTTAGTGAAGCAAGATGGTACTGTCATAGTGATATGTTCCCTTTATGTATTACACTATAAATTGTGCAAAATAAAAAATATGGTTTAGAAATAATCTTCAAAGAATATGGTTGATCTGGGCAAAAGGCTGAAATCATGTTCTGTCTGCCTCTTATTAGGTATTGACGTTGGATCCAACGCTACATAGAAAACCTTCTCACAATGCAATACTTTCCAAAGCTGCTACTCATTGTGGTGAAAGCTACGCAGCCCCTGTGACGCCTGACTCCATTTTAGAAAATCTTTCTTACAATCCAGATGATGAAGAGACTGCTTCCAATGCTTCATCTTTGTTGGTCGATTCATCACACAGGTCTCCCCAGTGTCTGGCAGCGGGAGATAAGCATTGGAAAGCTACCAGATACAAAGTGAGGGAAAATATAGACTACCAGCTGTGGCATGGAGACGCTAGCAGCGATGAAAGAATGAACTGTACTGAGGATGAAGCAAACAGTTTGGCTTCATCTCCAATATCTCAATCACCGGTACCGGCTGCAGAAAAAAATATGCCTTGCCCTTCTGGCATTTATTCAATGGAGCATCCTGTGGTGCTATCCAAGTAGGTGCTGTGTATGTACTGATTATTGATCCGAGAGTAATCAAGGCTTGTCAACCCAAAGTGATTATTGATCAGGTCCAAAAGAGTACATGGTTGCTGTAAATGAGCAAAACTACAAACGCTAAGCAACTAAAGCTTTGCTCCTAGGCAAGAAAAGCTCCATGATTCTGCTTGCTAATTATTATTTTCTTTTTCATGGAGGCTCACTTTCTTAAGATTTGTATAGTTGTAACCCTGGTTGTTCGTATGAGATCGTTATAAGAAAATTAATCTTTTAAGTTAATAGGTCATATGTTGTTGTTTTTTTCTTATCTTGTATTACTATGGCTATTCCGCCTGGATCTCTACTTGAGGTGGCGGACAGAGTTGTCCGAGTCCAGTGCTGCTTTTACTAAACTTGCTTAAAGGGTTATTCTACAAAAATTAATTTTCTAGGGAATAACTTGCTGATTGCTGGGGGTCTGACAGCTGAGACCTGCATCGATCTCAAGAATGAAGTGCAGGTGTGCATGCTCAGTCTTCGCTCCATTCATTATCAGTGGGACTTCCGGAAAAAGCCAATTATTGTTCTTGAGTAATTTCAGCAGTCCAATTGACAGTAGATGGAGTAAAAGCCGAGCATGCTCACCTCCGCTCCATTGAAGATGGGGCTGCAGAGCTCAGTCCTTGAGGTTCAAGAGCCCTGATCTGGATAGATGGGGGGTCCTAGAGGTTGGACTCCTAACAAATAGCAATCCCTTGCATAGAGGATTACTTTTTTTAACAATATCCCTTTATCATTTAAATAAACATTACAATAACCATTGTATTGTAGGCACTTGAAGTATATAATGCAATTGGTAGGCAGTATCGAGTAGGTACAATTATTTTTTTTTAGACCACTGGAAGTATTTAATAGGAGGGGTATAATAAATGGGGGTGTTGTTCTTGTAATATTTTGTGCTAATGATGAAGACTCTCACTTTATGGCACTCAGGTGAGTGGAACAATGTGATAGCAAATTGTCATGGAAATGTATCAATATTATTTATTTATATAGCACCATTGATTCCATGGTGCTGTACATGAGAAGGGCTTACATACAAATTACAGATATCACTTACAGTAAACAAACTAACAATGACAGACTGATACAGAGGGGTGATGACCCTGCTCTTGCAGGCTTACATTCTACAGGATGGTGAGGAAGAAGACAGTAGGTCGGGGGGTTGCAGCAGCTTCAGTGTTGGTGAGGCGTAGCTCCGGTAGTGGTGAGGAGGCAGCGGGGTCAGTGCAGGCTGTAGGCTTTCCTGAAGAGGTGGATTTTCATGTTCCGTCTGAAGGATCCAAATGTGGTTGATAGTCGGACGTGTTGGGGCAAAGAATTCCAGAGGATGGGGGATATTCGGGAGAAGTCTTTGGAGGCGGTTGGGTGAGGAGTGAATAAGTGTGGAGGAGAGAAGGAGGTCTTGGGAGGACCGGAGATTACGTGAGGGAAGATATTGGGAGATTAGTTCAGAGATATATGGAGGAGACAGGTTATAGATGGTCTTGTAGGTCAGTATTAGTAATTTGAATTGGATACGCTGAGGGAATGGGAGCCAGTGAAGAGATTTGCAGAGGGGGGAAGCGGAGGAGTAGCGAGGAGAGAGATGAATTAGTCAGGCAGCAGAGTTAAGGATGGACTGGAGAGGTGCGAGTGTGTTAGCAGGGAGGCCGCAGGATGTTGCAGTAGTCGAGGCGGGAGATAATAAGGGCATGCACAAGCATTTTAGTATATTGAGGAAAGGACGGATTCTGGAAATATTTTTGAGCTGGAGGTGGAAAGAGCTTGGATGTGCAGTTTGAAGCACAGGGCAGAGTCAAGGGTTACTACGAGGCAGCGGACTTCCGGTACAGGGGAAAGCGTGATGTCGTTAAAGGGAACCTGTCACCCCCAAAATCAAAGGTGAGCTAAGCCCACTAGCATCATGGGCTTATCTACAGCATTCTGTAATGCTGTAGATAAGCCCCCGATGTATCCTGAAAGATGAGAAAAAGGTTAGATTATACTCACCCATGGGCGGTCCCGGTCCGGTTCTGGTCCGATAGGCGTCCGGTCCGGGGCCTCCCATCTTCTTACGATGACGTCCTCTTCTTGTATTCACGCTCCGGCGCAGGCGTACTTAGTCTGCCCTGTTGAGGGCTGAGCAAAGTTGTGCAGTGCGCAGGCGCTGGGCCTCTCTGACCTTTCCCGGCGCCTGCGCACTGCAGTACTTTGCTCTGCCCTCAACAGGGCAGCCAAAGTACGCCTGCGCCGGAGCCGCGGCGCGAATACAAGAGGAGGACGTCATCGTAAGAAGATGGGAGGCCCTGGACCGTGACACCCATCGGACCCGGACCACAGCGGGACCGCCCCTGGGTGAGTATAATCTAACCTCTTTTTCTCATCTTTCAGGATACATCGTCCAGAATGCTGTAGATAAGCCCGATGCTGGTTTGCTTAGCTCACCTTTGATTTTGGGGGCGACAGGTTTCCTTTAATGGTGATAGATAGGTCAGGTAAGAAAGATCTGTGAGATGGAGGAAAGATGATAATTTCAGATTTGTCCACATTGAGTTTGAGGAAGCAAGAGGAGAAGAAGGATTATATGGCTGATAGACACTCCGGGATTCTGGACAGCAGAGAGGTAGATCTGAGTGTCATCAGCATAGAGGTGGTACTGGAATCCATGGGACTTTGAGTTGTCTCAGGCCAAGTGTATAGATTGAGAAGAGTAAAGGCCCCGTCTCACTAAGCGATTTACCAACGATCACGACCAGCGATACGACCTGGCCGTGATCGTTGGTAAGTCGCTGTGTGGTCGCTGGGGAGCTGTCACACAGACAGCTCTCTCCAGCGACCAACGATCAGGGGAACGACTTCGGCATCGTTGAAACTGTCTTCAACGATGCCGAAGTCCCCCTGCAGCACCCGGGTAACCAGGGTAAACATCGGGTTACTAAGCGCAGGGCCGCGCTTAGTAACCCGATGTTTACCCTGGTTACCAAAAAAAACAAACAGTACATACTCACCTTTCGGTGTCCAGGTCCCTTGCCGTCTGCTTCCTGCTCTGACTGAGATCCGGCCGTACAGTGAGAGCAGAGCGCAGCAGTGACGTCACCGCTGTGCTCTCACTTCTCACTGTACGGCGGCTCAGTGAGAGCAGGAAGCAGACGGCGAGGGACCTGGACACCGAAAGGCGAGTATGTACTGTTTGTTTTTTTTGGTAACCAGGGTAAACATCGGGTTACTAAGCGCGGCCCTGCGCTTAGTAACCCGATGTTTACCCTGGTTACCAGTGAAGACATCGCTGGATCGGTGTCACACACACCGATTCAGCGATGTCAGCGGGGCCTCAACGACCAAAAAAAGGTCCAGGCCATTCCGACACGACCAGCGATCTCGCAGCAGGGGCCTGATCGCTGGTACGTGTCACACATAGCGAGATCGCTATGGAGGTCGCTGTTGCGTCACAAAACTAGTGACTCAGCAGCGATCTCGCTAGCGATCTCGCTATGTGAGACGGGGCCTTCACACACACCAATTCAGCGATGTCAGCGGGGCCTCAACGACCAAAAAAAGGTCCAGGCCATTCCGACACGACCAGCGATCTCGCAGCAGGGGCCTGATCGCTGGTACGTGTCACACATAGCGAGATCGCTATGGAGGTCGCTGTTGCGTCACAAAACTAGTGACTCAGCAGCGATCTCGCTAGCGATCTCGCTATGTGAGACGGGGCCTTCACACACACCGATTCAGCGATGTCAGCGGGGCCTCAACGACCAAAAAAAGGTCCAGGCCATTCCGACACGACCAGCGATCTCGCAGCAGGGGCCTGATCGCTGGTACGTGTCACACATAGCGAGATCGCTATGGAGGTCGCTGTTGCGTCACAAAACTAGTGACTCAGCAGCGATCTCGCTAGCGATCTCGCTATGTGAGACGGGGCCTTAAGGATCCTAGATCAGAGCCTTGGGGGACTCCAACAGAGAGAGGTCTCGATGAGGAGATAGTGTGGGAGTGGGAGACGCTGAATGTGCGGGATATAATTTCTACATTTTTTTTTCTTATCTTATTCTGTGTTTTTATTTTTAAAGTGTCCGGCGAAGTTTAAGAGAAAAACATGCTCGGCACTTGTCAGATCTAAAAGACTACTATGAGTCAGAGATCATTAATCTAAAGCAACAACTTCTTGCAAATAATAAGTCCACTTCTACCGAAGACCTGATGAAGATCAACAGTCTCACTGAGAGGTAATGCCTGTATTTTGTATTATTATTAGTGAAGATTTATTTGCGTAATGCCATTGATATCAAATAATTGTATTAACTGGCCATACACAAAAATGGGAGATCTGGCAATTTTGTTGGGACTAGTGGAACATGTAATGTGTATATTAATCTCCAATATCTTTGACGGCAGCAGATGTCTAAGGCTACTTTCACACTAGCGTTAACTGCAATCCGCCACAATGCGTCGTTTTGCCGAAAAAACGCATCCTGCAAAAGTGCTTGCAGGATGCGTTTTTTCCCCATAGACTACATTAAGCGACGTATTGCGACGGATTGACACACGTCGCAACCGTCGTGCGACGGTTGCGCCGTGTTGTGGCGGACCGTTGGGACCAAAAAACGCTACATGTAGCGTTTTTTGCTCACGACGGTCCGCTTTTTCCGACCGCGCATGCGCGACCGGAACTCCGCCCCCACCTCCCCGCACTTCCCCGCACCTCACAATGGGGTAGCAGATGCGCTGGAAAAATGCATCCGCTGCCCCCGTTGTGCGGCGGAGACAACGCTAGCGTCGGGAACCTCGGCCCGACGCACCGCGGCGGGCCGAGCCCGACGCTAGTGTGAAAGTAGCCTTAATCAAGCAGTTGAATTTCAAGCAGTGCTAATCTGCCGCCAGAGCAGCTCACTCCACCATTCCTACTGGGACTATATGTGCAATTGACTGAACCAATCGTGCATGTATATGAGTAGTCAGGAGAGATAGCGATTCGCTAATCAAGATTTCAGACGCCAGCTGTCCGATGTGTATGGATAGCCTCAGCCTATCTTTTTTTTAAGTTCTCTTCCAATATTTTCACAGACTTTTTTAACTACAGAAAAGTAAATGTCACAACATACCTTTGGTATATTTTCTAAACGTTGCAAAATTTAAGGGTTTGTCTCATTAGAATGCAGCAGAGTTTTCCAAGGAATCTGAGTGTATATATCACACTACCACCTGAATGACAGTCCTTGTAAAACAAGGATGGCTGTGCTCTGGCTTTTTGGGAGGGCTCCAATCTATGATGTCCATTTGCTCTATGCCAAATTGTCTTTATGCAACAGACATTTTTAATAGATCAGAAAAAAAATATTTTATCAATCACATATTTTTAAAACTGAAGGCTTTTTAACCCTGTGCAACAATTTCCTTTTCATTGCGCACTTTTCTTTTCTGTAACCTCCAGTTTTATGTTTTCTATGTATAAATGTTATTCTGTTTGAAAATCAATTTTGAATTTAAACACTTTTGACTAAATGTTGAAACACTGTTGGCAGTTATTAAATCTTTCATATGACGTAATGTTCTTAAAGCGTTCCTGTTCTTCATAATAAAAATGTCACATTAGATACAAAATGCATTCTTGGTGTTCTCTTTATTCTTTTTGGTATGGTTCCGTCAGTTCTTGTTCCTCTGGAAGTCAGGGGCACTCCACCATGCTCTGAGCTGATCTAGAGGGACAGTGCCTCTATCCAGACTATTCACATTGTTCTTGTAGAATGATACACTCTGACTACATTTAGAAGGAGCAGACAGGAGCATGGGAGGGTGTCTCAGATTTCCAGTATATGCATAGAGAATGCTGTTAGCCATCAAGAGAGGTCTAGGAACAAAAAGAATTAAAGCAGTTGTCTGATAACTTGTTTTATCACCTATCCAATGAGACCTGCACTGAGTAGCAGATCGGGGAACTTATATCCCCGTTACAAAATGGCGTGGTATGTCAGATGCCTGACCTGTGCTCCACTCTCTATGAGGCAGCCTGAAAAAGCAAAGTACTTGGCAATTCCATAGGGAATGCATGGAGCAGAAGTCTAGTTTCTAATAGGGATAAAAGTGCCCCATTCTGCTGATCAGTGTTGGTCCCAGTGGTTGAACCCCCCCTCTGATCAACAAGTTTCTATCCTGTGGATTGGTGACAATTTGTTTTCACTGGTCAATCCTTTTAAGAGGTTGACACAAGTTATTTCAACTCTGCATGCTGCATTTATTGTGAGGTGAGGAGACGACCGTTTAACTTGGACCAGTGCTATCTGTTGTTTTGACGGTTGGCAGTCGCCCTGATGATATTCTATGAGGCCATGTACATATCCGATAATTTTGAAACATGCAAAATTTGCCTCTGATTGTCAGATTGTAGTCTGCCATTCGAGTCTATAGGTCTGTGGAAAACTTCAGACTGCACTCGGATAACATCTGATTTTCACAGACAGACTGAATGGAGAAGGTGGAGAAACTTCTTTTTCTTTCCTCCACCACCAATAAAATCAGATCACCTTCTGATCAGAGTCTGATCATAGTGGGTTTAGCATAATCGGACCGATTTTCTCAGATGAGAGAAAAACAAGCCTGTGACCCTAACCTTAAATTGGTTTTCTTCGATTAGCAAAAATTGAGCTAAAGCAAGTAAATGGCATAAAACTTGCCATTACGTAACTTATAAATCCAGTTATCCAGTTACTTATAAATTAATAACTCCAGTTTTATGAACTGTATGAATAGAAAAAGTCTCCCCGTACTCTTCCACTGAGCTTTATTCTTTACGTAGATGTGCCCAACTGGAAGGAGCTTTAACTGAAGCAAGTAAACGAATCCATGTACTTGAGAACCAAAAGCGAGAACTTGAAAGCCAAGTAGTAAGTATGTTCTGTGTGATAGCATCCTCATGACAGTCATTTCACATAAGCTGTCATCATTATCTAATTCATTGCAAATCAGTATACCGATATACTCAAGTATAAGCCGACCCGAGTATAAGCCGAGGCACCTACTTTTGTCACGGAAAACTGTGTAAGCTTATTGACTCGAGTATAAGCCGGGTATGTATTATCCCCTCATCCCTGTCCTATGCGTGGCTCCCCCCGTCGCTGTTCTGGTATGAATGCCTCCCCATCCCTGTCTGCATGTCTCCCCCTTCCTTGTTATTGTATGCATGCCTCCCCCTTCCAAGTCCTGGTATGGATGCCTCCCCTGTGTCTGTCATTGTATGCATGCCTCCCCTTCCCTGTCCTGGTATGAATGCCTCCCCTTCTCTGCCATTATATGCATGCCTCCCCTGTCATTGTATGCATGCCTCCCCCTTCCCTGTCATTGTATGCATGCCTCCCCATCCCTGCCCCTATCTGCATGCCTCCCCTGTTCCATCCCTGTATGCATGCCTCTCCCGTTCCGTCCCTGTATGAATACCTCCCCCTTCCATGTCCTGGTATGAATGCCTCCCCATCCCTGCCCCTGTCTTCATGCCTCCCAGTTCTGTCCCTGTATGCATGCCTCCGTATCCCCTTTCCCTGTGTGCATGTTTCCTATTGAAAAAAAAACAAAACATCATACTCACCTACCTGCACGCCCTGGGTGCTGGCACTGCATCTTTTTCCGGCCGCCGGCGCCTGCCTGCAGCTCTTCCTGTGCTCAGTGGTCACGTGGTACCACTCATTAAAGGGAACCTATCACCCCGTTTTTTTCGGTATGAGATAAAAATACTGTTAAATATGGCCTGAGCTGTGCATTACAATAGTGTAGTTTGTGGACCCCGATTCCCCACCTATGCTGCCGAAATACGTTACCAAAGTAGTCATTTTCGCCTGTCAATCAGGCTGGTCAGGTCGGATGGGCGTGGCTTCTTCCCCCAGATATTGCGTAGTTTTCCGTTGGTGGCGTAGTGGTGTGCGCATGTCCAAGGTCCCCAATCCTGCACGGGGGGGTGAAAATAGCAGCGATGTCCATTATTCCATTGGTGGTCGGTGGGCGCGGCCATCTTCCTTTGGCCGCGCGTGCGCAGAAGCGGCGCTCTGCTGGCCGCGGCTTCAGGAAAATGGCCGCGGGATGCCGCGCGTGCGCAGATGGAGATCGCGGCGGCCATTTTCCTGAAGCCGCGGCCAGCAGAGCGCCGCTTCTGCGCACGCGCGGCCAAAGGAAGATGGCCGCGCCCACCGACCACCAATGGAATAACGGACATCGCTGCTATTTTCACCCCCCCGTGCAGGATTGGGGACCTTGGACATGCGCACACCACTACGCCACCAACGGAAAACTACGCAATATCTGGGGGAAGAAGCCACGCCCATCCGACCTGACCAGCCTGATTGACAGGCGAAAATGACTACTTTGGTAACGTATTTCGGCAGCATAGGTGGGGAATCGGGGTCCACAAACTACACTATTGTAATGCACAGCTCAGGCCCTATTTAACAGTATTTTTATCTCATACCGAAAAAAACGGGGTGATAGGTTCCCTTTAAGGTGATGAATATTCACTACACCCCTATGGGAGTGGAGACGCATCCATATTCATCACCATAATGAGCGAGTATGATGTGTGCGCCGGCTCCTGGTACCTGCTGCTCCGCCATCCCACCTCCAAAAAAATGTGCTAAAAACTCTGCTTATACACAAGTATATACGGTATCCGCATTAACCTAAGCAATGGTTTCTCCTCCAGCTCCATCAAGAAGCCAAAAGGCTCAGAGTGGTTTATATACTAATTATATATCTTTTTAACATCCCATCAACTAATCTCCCTAATGTTTTCTCCATTGTATTAACCAGTTCATGACCTTGGTGTTTTCCGTTTTTTGTTTTTTTTTGCATTATTGTTTCTTGTGCCCCCTCTTCCCAAAGCCATAACTTTTTTTTTATTTTTCTGTCAGTATGGCCATGTGAGGGCATGTTTTTTGCGAGACGAGTTGTACTTTGGAACACACCATTGGTTTTACCATATTGTGCATTGGAAAATAGGGGAATAAAGTTAAATTGCAATTCCCCAATTATTTTTTTTTTCTACCATGTTCACTAAATGCTAAAACTGACCTGCCATTATGATTCTCCAGCCCATTAATGAGTTCGTAGATACCAAACGTGTATAGGTTAATTTTTTATTTAGGTGGTGAAAAAAAAATCCAAAGTTTGTAAAAAAAAAAAACAAAAAAAAAAAACACGCCAAATTCCGAGACTCGTAGTGTCTTTGTTTTTTGGGATTTGGAACTGGGTGAGAGCTTATTTTTTGCATGCTGAGCTAAATTTTTTATTGATACCATTTTGGTGTAGATACGATGGTTTGATTGCCTCTTACTACATTTTATTGCAGTGTTTCAGCATCCGAAAAAACGTAATTCTGGTATTTAGATTTTTATTTTTACCGATGAACTTGAACTTGCAATAATCTGATCGCTTGTGCTACATAGCAGGGCTTGGTGGAATCTGGGAACAGAGCTTTAGCTTTCCTGTTGGATTATTTTATAGCTCGCTACAGAATAGGCTTATTTTTGTGTTTCTAACAATAGGCTGAATGGAGCGAACAGTGCCACACAACCAATGGCACTTCAAAGGATCTACAAGAAAAAATTGAGGAAATGAGATCAAGGAGTAAAGAAAAAGAAAATGCGATCAGCAGATTACAGTCCAGACTCAAAGAAGTTGAAGAATCGCTTCAGAAAACTATTAGACAGTCAGATGACAAAGAAGCTCGGATCAAACAAGAGCATAAAATGTTTCAAGATGTAAGTTCAAACTATTGCAACTACATAATAGTTAATTTCAATATGTCACATTCTTATATTTGCAAACCTTCTAAATACTGTTTGTGTTGCTCATAGCTCCACGTTAGTCTTAACGTTTTGCCTTACTTTGTAGCTCACTCTCTACTATTCCCAAAACCACAGAAAATAACAGTATGGATCATTCTGTATTCCAAAAACTCTGTTAATAAAAGTGTTTTAAGGTTTAGGAGTCCATGCCAAATTGGAGGTTTTGCAAACTGGACATCCAGAGTTTCTCAAGCTGGGGTCTCCTACCAGAAACCTGCAATCATACAATGCTGCAAGGCTTTCAGCATCACACATTTGACTTTCAGTACCCCTTGCTCTCTTGGTCGTGTCCCTCATTGTTAGGATACCCAGCAGCTCTGGAAGTGAAGCTTAAAGGGGTTGTCTGGGACTGACACATTGATGTCTGGGATAAAACACTTTGCACAACATTTTTGCAACTTTTCACAGTTGCTCAAAAATTCTGCAACTTTTTGCATTTTTACACCAGTCCTGACAAGATCCCATAAAGTGTGTGGAGCATGGACAGGTGTGGTCTCAGATTAATGGCCTACAGAAATTTCCTTCAGATAGATCAGGGGTGGGGAACCTCAGGCCCCAGGGCCATTTACGGCCCTTGATGACCTTTTATCTGGCCCCCAGGTAGATTCTCAGGGACCGCACTCTTGGGCAGGGAGCTGTATTTTGATTACAACCAGCTCATTAATTTCTTCTTGCTCTGTTAGCACACACGCAGTGTTCACTACTGAACACTGAAGGACATGCGATGAAAGATTACGTCCTGAAACCAGTGCCAGAGACAGGATGCACTTTGTGGACCGCGTTTGTACGGCCCCCGAAGGATGGTATAAATATCCAAATGGCCCTTGGTAGAAAAAAGATTACCCACCCCTGAGATAAATCATCAATGTGTCAGCCCTGGTCAACCCCTTAAAGCTAGCAGAACCACAATCTATTTTCCATATATTGCACAGATTTTGGTAAATATTACTTTAGTAGCCTATCCCATAAAACTTGCATTCCTCCATGTTACATTGTTTTCAGCTGAACTGATTGTTCATTAAGGAAGTTCCATTGCTGCAGTATTTTTAGCCAACATTTGTTGTTGTTTTTTTCAGCTTTTATTGGAATATGAATCGCTTGGGAAGGAACATGAAAGAGTAAAGGTAATATGCTTTTCTCTTTTATACTTCAGATCTATTTTTCATTTTTTGTTTATTTGTTTTTTCACTAGTCATACACATTTGTATAATAGATAATTGATGTTAAGCAACAGAAAGTGTTTTACCTTTTTAGCCAATAAATCTGTATTATAAAGAAGTAGCATCATGTACAAGTGATATAAAGGTAAAAGTCACACTCTTATTACTTTGGTGTGAGAAAAAAGCTAAAGTTAAAGAATTATACCTGGAACTTTTATGTCTGGGCAATTTTGTTTTATAATAGAGTAACAAAGTCATAAAAAACCAAAATGAAGCTTTCTCCTTCGCCACATTGGGGGACACAGGACCATGGTGCTATGCTGCTGTCACTAGGAGGCTGACACTAAGTTGAGACAAAAAAGAGTTAACTCCTCCCCTGCAGTATACACCCTCATGCTGGCTTCCAGAGACCCAGTTCAAGCTTAGTGTCCGTAGGAGGCACACTGGATTTAAAACCTTTCTATCCCGGACGAAGGGGGCGACGGATTCTTTCATGTTCCGATCTCCCCCGAACCAACAACAGGCGAGCACGGGAGTTTTACCTCTCCGTATCCTCTCCTGCGACGTGGGATGCCACTGCCTGAGCTGATTTTAGGGGCGACGTGCCCCTTCAAGGGCACCGATCTCCCTTATCAGACGAGCACTGGTGTGTCACCTTCAGTATCCTCTTCTGCAGCCAGGCCTATTGCCGGACATTTTGCCCTGCCCACCAGGTTTTACCTCGGCCGTTCAGAGACACCTTGCATTGTGGCGTCCGTGCAGCCCCCACTGCATCACCACTGAGAAAGCGGATGATGGAAGGAGGCGGACGGTTCCTCTCCACCCCCCTTTTATGGGGATGGTGGATAGAGGCTTCCCCCAACCCTGCACCGTCCTGATCCCCCGGGCACAGCTCACCAGATCCTGGAAAAAATCTATGACCGCTGGTGCAGCAAGCTTCTCTGCGTTTTTCCCCTTCTGTCGGGGTAAGTGCGGAGGGCTCCTTCTCCTTTTCAGGGTCTCCCCCTAGGGTCCGGCGCTCCGCGACCGCGCGCCGGGCCGAAGCCGCAAATTTACTCCCCGGCTTCGGCCTAGCAGGCCGGTTCCCGATAGGCTCCGCCCCTTTTTTCGCGTCATTCTGCGGCTCCGCCCCCTGGTCCTGGCGCTTCTCGCTCTCTGCGAGATTACCCTCACCAACCCCCGGCGGCCATCTTTCTTCTCTCTGCACGCCGCAGCTCCACGTGCAGCGCTCTGACCGCCGGCTGTCGCTCCTCCAAGTGCAGCGCTCTGTGCACTGGCTGTCGCTCCACCAGCACTGCTGCTCTCCCTCTCTCTGCGGGACACAGGACCACGGGTAAGGAGACCACGTTAGGTTCTCCCTTGCAGCGTTGCCCTCGCTTCCATAGCTTACAGGCCCTACCTGAGCACTCTCTCTTACATTAGCGTACACCATGTCCCAGTCAAGGACCAAAAAGATCACCAAGGTGCATACTACCTTTTTTAATGCGTGTACCACCTGCCAGGCTCCTCTTCCTCGGCCTCAGAGTTCCCCCCTCTGCTCAGCCTGCGATGCCCCATGTGCCCAGGAGCCCTCCGCCGCTACCGACTCCACTGTATCTAGTCCCTCGGAGTGGGTTGCGTCACTGTCACAGTCCGTGGATTCGCTAGCCAAAGCGATTAAATCCCTTCAGGACCCCGCTGGGGAGCGGGGCCCTCTTCTTCCTGGGTTAAGAGATCCCTCCGTAACAGGGGAATTGTCGGCCAGCAGGGGCCGCTCTCACCGGAAGGAGGCATGGTAATCCAGAAAACGGATCCGCACTACCTCCCCTGAGCACTCGTCACACCAGTCAGCCTCTGGTAGCTCCACTTCTCGCTCACCCTCTCTAGGGGCCCGTAGCGATCACGACTCTGAATATGAGTCTGATGCATCCTTAGACCCGGATGCTCCGGAGTTTAGGTCTACTGTCGACTCCCTCATTGAGGCAGTCAATCATACACTAAAAGTGGACGATGATTCTACTTCTGCCCCGGACCATTCCGTTTCCTTTACGAGAAACAAGCGTTCCCATAAGACGTTCGCCTCTCACCCGCATTTCCTGGATATAGTCAGGCGACACAGGGAGTGTCCGGATAACCGTTTTACAGGCAAAAAGGCTCTGGGTTCGAAGTATCCCTTTTCCGCAGATCTTGTTAAAGATTGGACGGAATCTCCACTAGTAGATCCTCCGGTTTCGCGTTTGGCAACCAAAACTCTCTTATCCGTTCCTGACGGTGCTTCAATTAAGAGTCCCACGGAACGCCAGCTAGATTCCCTAGCTCGCTCAGTGTACGAAGCCTCGGGTTCCTCTCTATCTCCCTCCTTCGCTGCGGCTTGGGTTGCCAAGGCAATGGTTTTCTGGGCAGATGCCCTCGCGAAATCCATTCAGGAACAGGAACTTCCGTCTGAGGTGGCAGACCTAGCCAAACAAATTGCCATGGCTGGAGATTGTGTGATGTATGCGTCCCTCGACGCGGCGGACTGTGCAGCAACTGCGGCTTCAAACGCCATCACCATTAGGAGAGCTATCTGGCTCAGAGAGTGGCGTGCAGATTCCTCCTCAAAAAAGTCTCTGATTTCCCTTCCCTTTCAGAGCGGGCGTCTTTTCGGAGAAAAGCTAAACCAGCTTATTTCCGACGCTACAGGAGGAAAGAGCAAGTTCCTCCCGCAACACAGGCCCAAAGCCGCTTTTCAGCGTCAACAATTTTTCCGCTTTCGGCCCTTTCACAGTAGCCCATTCTGGTCCAATTCTGCCCCTTCATCCAGATCAGAACGATCCGCACGCTCAGACAGGGACTCTCGACCTTCCTTCAGGCCGAATCAGTCC
Organism: Ranitomeya variabilis; assembly: GCF_051348905.1. NCBI lineage: Eukaryota > Metazoa > Chordata > Amphibia > Anura > Dendrobatidae > Ranitomeya > Ranitomeya variabilis. The sequence goes on along the minus strand of NC_135232.1, from coordinate 227,027,945 downwards.
TGGCGAGGAAAGCCTAGGCAACCCAGAACCAGAGAGTCCAGGCCTGCCAGATTCTCTTCACAATGACTCGGGGACTATTCCAGTCGACACCTCCAAAGTAGGCGGACGTCTGCTTCTTTTTCAGCAAGTCTGGCTCTCTGTCGTCCACGACGAATGGGTCAGGCATCTGGTGTCGTCTGGCTGGTGTCCGCCTCCCTTCCAGCACGGTTTTTTCCCTCTCGTCTCCCAAGTTCAGGAGCTCAATCTCGCGCCCTTCACTGTGCCATCGAATCCCTCCGCCACAGCGGGGTCATCGTTCCGGTTCCGGAACACGAGAGATTCAGAGGTTTCTACTCGAACCTCTTCGTCGTGCCGAAAAAGGACGGGACGGTACGCCCTATTTTGGACCTGAAGCTCCTAAACAAGTACGTAAAAGTACGGCACTTCAGGATGGAATCTCTCCGATCGGTCATCTCCTCTATGGAGAGAGGGGAGTTCCTAGCATCAATAGATATCAAGGATGCTTACCTTCACATCCCAATCTTCCCGCCACATCAAAGGTTTCTCCGTTTCGCCATCCTGGAGGACCACTTTCAGTTCACAGCCTTACCCTTCGGTCTCGCCACGGTGCCCAGGGTATTTACAAAAGTCATGGCGGCTGTCATGGCTATTCTTCACTCTCGAGGAGTGGTCGTGTTGCCATACTTAGACGACCTCCTCATAAAAGGTCCGTCTTTTCAGGCCTGCGAAGCAAGCGTCTGCATTACCTTGGATTCTCTTTCGCGCCTGGGCTGGCTAATCAACTCGGACAAGTCCTCTCCCATTCCTGCCCGACGGATTTCATTCCTAGGCATGATCCTGGACACATCGAGGGGCCTGGTCTTGCTTCCTCAGTCCAAGGCCCAAGAGCTTCAGCAGGGAGCTCGGACGCTCTGTCACCATCGTCCCCGGTCCATCCGGTTTGCCATGAAGATCCTGGGAAAGATGGTGGCCGCTGTTCCCTTCGCTCAACTCCATCTCCGCCCCTTACAACAGGCTCTGCTGGACAACTGGGACAGGAGTCCCTTATCCCTCGATCGACCATGCCCTCTGTCCCCACGGATCAGGCAAGCCCTCACATGGTGGACCCTGGGATCATCTATCCTCCAGGGGAAGTCTTTTCTCCCGATACGCTGGCTGGTGGTAACTACCGATGCCAGTCCCCTCAGCTGGGGAGCGGTCTTCCTACACCACTCTGCCCTGGGGCGTTGGACGATTCGGGAGTCGAGGCTCCCTATAAACATCCTGGAAATTCGAGCGATCAGACTCGCCCTGAGACACTTCCACCTCCTGCTTGCGGGTCACCCAATTCGAGTTCAATCGGACAACGTCACAGCCGTGGCGTATATAAACCATCAAGGAGGTACCCGCAGCAGGGCGGCGATGCAGGAAGTCTCCCACATTCTTCGTTGGGCCGAGGCCAACCACTCTATCATTTCCGCGGTGCACATTCCGGGCGTCGAGAACTGGGCGGCGGATTTTCTCAGCCGTCAGGGCCTTGCCTCGGGGAAGTGGGAACTTCATCCAGAGGTTTTCCGGCCAATCTGCCTTCGCTGGGGAACCCCGGACGTGGATCTGATGGCGTCCAGACTGAACGCCAAAGTTCACAATTTCATAGCACGTTCTCGGGATCCCCAGGCCATCGGGGTGGACGCACTGATATACCCGTGGTGTCGGTTCCAACTTCCGTACGTGTTTCCTCCGCTTCCCTTACTACCGAAGGTGATCCGAAAGATCAAGACGGAGGGGGTACAGGTCATCCTTGTTGCCCCGGATTGGCCACGTCGCGCATGGTACGCGGAGCTCGTTCAGCTCGTATACGACGTTCCCTGGCGGTTACCAGACCGCCCAGATCTGCTTCGCCAAGGGCCGATCTTCCACCAGAGCTCAGGGGCCCTACGTTTAACGGCGTGGCTGTTGAAACCTGGATTCTAACCCAAGCTGGTTTCTCTCAGCAGGTCATCCCCTCCATGATCAAAGCTCGCAAGACGTCCTCCGCTCGCATCTACCACCACACCTGGAAGGCCTACTTCTCGTGGTGCAGGCTCCGAGGTCGCCCTCCGCTTGCTTTCTCAATTCCTTCCATTTTGGATTTCCTGCAGTCCGGTTTGGATTCCGGCCTGGCACTGAGTTCCCTCAAGGGTCAGATCTCAGCTCTATCCGTGTTGTTTCAATGTAAGATCGCTGCCAACTTGCAAGTCAGGACCTTCATTCAGGGGTCTCCCATGTGGTACCCCCCTACAGAATGCCTTTAGAGACCTGGGATCTCAATTTGGTTCTGAGCGTTCTTCAGGAACCTCCGTTTGAACCTCTTCAGGACGTACCGCTACCTGTCCTCTCCTGGAAGGTTGCCTTCCTTGTGGCAGTAACATCTATCAGACGGGTCTCAGAATTGACCGCTTTATCCTGCCGGCGCCTTTCCTTGCCTTCCACCAGGACAAGGTAGTTCTAAGCCCATCTCCGGACTTTCTCCCTAAGGTGGTCTCATCTTTCCACCTTAATGAGGACATCATTCTTCCCTCTTTCTGCCCGCAGCCAAAACACAGGGTCGAAAAGGCCCTTCATACCCTGGATGTGGTACTGGCCCTCAGGAGGTATATTTCCAGAACTGCTCATTTCCGCAAATCGGACTCCCTCTTTGTTCTCCCGGAGGGTCACAGAAAGGGTTTAGCTGCGTCTAAGGCCACAATAGCCAGATGGATTCGGTCTGCTATCCAGGAATCCTATCTGGTCAGGGCCAGACCCGTCCCGGCGGGGATTAGAGCACACTCTACTCGGTCGTTGGGTGCTTCCTGGGCCATCCGGCACCAGGCGACGGCGGAGCAGGTTTGCAAGGCCGCAACATGGTCCAGCCTGCATACTTTTTCAAAGCACTACAATGTCCACATTCAATCTTCTGCGGACGCGGCCCTTGGCAGACGTATTCTGCAAGCGGCCGTAGCGCATTTATAGTCAGTTGGTACACGGAGTTTATTTGGTTGTATTGTTTCCCACCCAGGGACTGCTTTGGGACGTCCCATGGTCCTGTGTCCCCCAATGTGGTGAAGGAGAAATAGGGATTTTTGTGTGTACTCACCGTAAAATCCTTTTCTCCGAGCCACTCATTGGGGGACACAGCACCCACCCTGTTAGCCTTATGGCTTGTTACCTTTTTTTGGTTCCTGACTTTCTTCGACATGTTATACTCTAATGTTAGGTATTGTACTGTTATTAATCTCCTACTGCTTTTGCACTGAACTGGGTCTCTGGAAGCCAGCATGAGGGTGTATACTGCAGGGGAGGAGTTAACTCTTTTTTGTCTCAACTTAGTGTCAGCCTCCTAGTGACAGCAGCATAACACCATGGTCCTGTGTCCCCCAATGAGTGGCTCGGAGAAAAGGATTTTACGGTGAGTACACACAAAAATCCCTATTTCACAAGTAGCATTCTAATGTCAGGACAGGAGCCTGTGAGCATGTGCAATAGAAGCTCCGCCGCTGTGACCTGGAGATACTTGTATTGTTGTTCAGAAAGATGGCACACAGAAGGGTGAGCGGCCCCTACTAACCTCAGCGTCTCCATTATTAGTGAAGCACATCTCCCTACGTATGAAGGAGAGCGGAGCTTCGTACTGCACATGCTCAGAGGCCTCGTCCTACCATTGTAGGGCAGGTTTCGCTTAGTGAAACAAGGCAGGAGCCATTTTAATCCTATAGTGATCACTTCTCTAGACAAAATGATTGTGATTTGCTAATTAAGCGAATTTAGGAATTTATTTGGAATGACATTTCCTTTACTTAGTTAGTTTTTTTTCTACTCCCAGAGAACCCCTTTAACAACCTTTTTGTCCTACTGTAGACAGGGTTCTCTTCATGCAGTTGTGCTACTGCCAGATATAGGACAGTGAGGATGAGGAAGGACATGTCTGGTTTTCCTGGACACAGAGAGATTTATTTCTGTGAGTTTTAATTGTACCGTGACTGCTGTTTGTCAGACAGCGACTCTGAAAGCATTGAGTGATTTATCTATAGATCCCTGTGTGTATCACAAGCTATTTTTCTTTTCTCTTAAATTCTGTATTTTTATGTCCGTACAGCGCCTAAAAAGCGGCAGCGTTTAACCATATATGTAGTACCCGTGTCATATTATGCTCTTCTTTCCAGGATACTCTTAGTGTAACAGAGAACACATTATGCAGAGCACATAGCGAAGTGAATGAGCTCAGAAGGTATTTTTTATACATATATCTTTGTATGTTCATCTTATAAGTCTGTCTTTTTGTGTATGTGCGCACGGCATTTTTTTCAGGCGCATTCTGCAAAGAATCTGCCTTAAAAACCACCACAAAAGCGCCATATAAAATGACCAAAACGATATTGTTGTACACGTGTTCTTATGTCACATCCTTTAACTGTTTCAAGCTTTGGAAACCTTAACGCGGTTAAAAGAAGTGACATGCTCTTTACAGTGTAGAGTAAAAGACGCTGGCAGCAGAGCCGGTCCAAGAATGATGGCGAGGCCATCGGCATTTTCCTGAAGCAGCTTCACCTGGGAAATCTCGGCAGCTGTACCAGTGTCTAAAGGACACCGTGTGCACATAGCCTTACTGTACGTTTACAGACGTTTTTTATAGGCTGGTTTCAGGTGTTTTCAGACAGAAAACGCTTGAAAAAGCAGCCAGAAAGCACTCCAAAGAATCTTTCTATTCATTTTTATATAAATACATGTTTCTGTTTATATAGTCAGAGTTTTATTTATTTCCCTCATTTATATAGCACCATTAATTCCATAACACTTTACACCACTTGAGCATCTTTTAACTACTTTGGGTTTCAAGAATAGAATATAGTGAACGGAAATGTGCAGACTATTTATCAGGCATTTTCCGCTAGGAAGCTGCTTCATACTTTACAATAGAAATTAGTGGGAACGCCTATGCCTAGGTATTTTCTTCATTGCCTAATGAATTTTAAAAAAAAGCATCCAGAGAAAGCTGAAAAAAATAACAAAAAAGTAAATCAGGAAACGACCAAAAAAAGCATCATGTTCATTCTGGGCTTGGAGTATGTATCCATAGCAATTTCTGATTTCTTGTATAAAGGAGTAAAATCACATAGTAGGAAACCCCCATTCCTACGTTGTTCAGCAAGGATTTACCAACAGAAACCGCAACTTGCCAAATCATGTTGCCCTCATTTTTAGCTGGGTGGGTCACCATGAGGGTCTTTAGAAAGAAACTGGTAATAAGCATATGGATATATAAAATGCATAAGAATTCACTGATGATGTCTACTTCAATAAATTGTTATGTAGGGGCTTGAGGTGACTGCAGGAGAGCTGTGTACTGCTGACTGAATTGAGTTATCGTGTTCTCATTTTCTGGGTGAAACAGGGCAGTTTTGAAACTGGAAACACAAATTAAACAACTGGAGCATGGCAACATGGTGACGTTACATCACCGAGGTGAAGGCCAGTTGTGGTTGCCCAGGCCCAAGTAAGTCTTTTTTTTTTTCTATTTTTTTTATTACTTCTACACCGTTTTACATACTGAGTGTGCAGGGTGTCCTTAAAGTTTGGACATCTAGTCAAAAATGCATATTTCAAGAAGTGAAATGTATTAACAACATTGCCTGTTGGGTGTGGGTTGGACTTACCTCATGAGCCCGCACCATACACCTTCTACTGACTTGTGCTGTACATATATGACGGATGTTAGTAAAGAGTTAAAGGCTGCACATAAAATACTGCTATCTTCCAAAGCCGGTTCTGATTAAAAAAAAAAAAAAATCTGTAATTTTGCCTGAGCTTAAGAGCTGTCTTGAGCACATACCCTTATAAGTTGCTAGCTATTGAACCCGTTCTACACCCGGGTGGCGAGCATTTTTATTGGCACATTTATACAGTGTCTTCAATATATCGGCGCCAGAGATCGCGGTATGTGCTCGCTCTGACTCCAGCGACATTTTTTTGACGTAATGTACTACAACATCAACATAGCAGTGCACACGCATCGGCCATAGGCATATTGAATTCTTCAATAAAATGGAGCCGGAGTCAGCGCGTGTGCATGCCGTGCTATCAGACACCATTTTTGTGAAGACCGTCTGCTAATTCGCATACACAGTGGCTTCAATAAAATGTCTCCGGAGATCGCGGTGCACACGCTGACTCCGGCTCCATTTTATTTAAGTAATGCATATAAAGCAGTAGTGTGGTATGTGCACGCGCTGACCCCGCGCGCCACACTGCGCCGAAAGACGCATCCAGCATTATGTATAAGATATCAAGTGCACCTTATAGGTTATATAAAATTCAACAAGCATTATGCTTTACAGTAGGTATCAGCTAGGAGAACTGTCTAGTGGGAAAAAGAGCAAAGTAGCATCAAAAGAGCCAATGAGGGTCAAAGTGAGCAGTATACAAGTAAAGGTAAAAATACCAATTGGTGTGCAGAGATTCCCACGCCAACACACCTTACTGCGTTTCACCAGCGATATCCAAGTGAGTGGTTGTGAGTCAGAATTATTAAAAGTGGATTAAAAATAAATAACGGGGACTCACAACCATCCCGGACTTTGTATTCTTTAACCTTTAGTTGTATGCTGCTCAGTGTGTGATCCTCATTAGCTAATTTGCTTTTTTTATTTTGCTCTTTTTTCACTAGACCGATTTCCTAGTTGCTATCTACTGTCATGTAAACCATAAAGCTTGTTGTACTTCATTGCTGTGTGCATTTAATATAACCTATAAGACGGTACATGTGTATTTCTACATTTGTTTAGCCGCTTATTTATTTCACTGTCATACGTTTTTCTTGTGCCTGTGTATTTCTCTTGTTTTTAATGATATTTAACTCTATATCGATAACCAGTGTCCATGTACGGTGGCCAAGCGCTATCCTTGTATGGCACGAGCTATAGACCTGAGCCTGCTTCATACAGTGCATGTATTGGCTTGGTTACATGTCTGGCACCCTGCAGTAACTGATGCAAGTGGATCTGAAAAGCGTCATAGCGGCATTTCAAAGTCTTCAGGATGGCCGCTGTAACTTCTGACAACCACTGGCTCCCTGCGCAATGTGATCGTAGGGTGCTGATCGGTTACTATGATAGCCAGGGCCTTCTGAAAGCTTCTATGTCTACCATTTGAGATCTACCCCCATGAAGACCAGCCTTGGGCTGGGCTTCATTGAAGAACATCTATTTTACAATACACTGCAATATTATTGCACTACTTAGGCAATCAAGAGATCACAGGTTTAACTCCGAGGAGACCAATATACAAATGAAAAAAAAAAAATCTAAACGTTTAAATTGACCCCCTTTTCCCCAAATGTTGTTTTTTTTTAACAAATTTGGGGTATGGCAGCATGTTTAATTGCTCAAACCAATAAAAATTATTAAAACATTTAGCCCATATGGTGAACGCTGAAACTGGTAAAAGAAAAAACGAAACTTTAAGGAGCTTTTTTTTTCAAACTTCCTATTTTTTTCCACCATAGAAATAAAAATAATGAAAGTTTGATATTGTATATTTGTACTGACTTTAAAAAATCATCTTGTGTGGTCATTTTACAGCACAATGAATACCATTAAAACATCCTTACATTTGCAGTTTTTCACCATTTCACAGCCGTTGGGTTTTCTTTTTCTATTATTTAATACATGGTATGGTAAAACAAATGGTAGTGTTTTTCAAAACTACCATTTGTACAACAGAAAAACAAGCCTTCATACAGCTGCGTCGACGGAAAAATAAAGTTATCGCTTTTGGATGAAGGGAAAGGAAAAAAAAACAAAATGCAAAAACAAAAAATTGTGAAAAGAGGTATTCTCAGGTTTAGAATATATCCCCTGTACATGAACTAGGGGGATAACTTCCCAACCACTGGGGCCCTCCCCAATCCTGAGAAAAGCGGTGGTCGATAATGCTCACTACCACTCTATTCATTCTTCTTGGAGTGCTGAAGACCATCCAAGCGCTGCGTTCGGTTCCCTCCAGCGGTCCCATTAGGAATGAATGGAGTAGCAATCTGCATTGTCGATCACTGCTCCATTCAGATGGGGCTCTTCTGAGTTCCTGTTCTCAGGATTGGTGAGGATTCTGACAGTCCGACCCCAAGTCATCTGGAAGTTTTCCCTTATGCAACAGATAATTTCCAAATTTGAGAATACCCTTTTAAGGGGTTAATATAATTTATTAAAACTTAAAGGGCCTGTACCAAGTCTGGAAGCTATCCCTTAGCCATAGAATAGGTGATAACTGCCTGATAGCTGGGGGTCCGACCACTCAAGAATGTATTGAGGTGCACATGCTCGTCCTCCATTCCATTCAGTCAGGGTTATTTCAAGCCCTGCTCTTGGGATTGGTAAGAGCCCCAACAATCAGGAAATTATCTCCTACCCTATTGCTGGGGGGATAACTTCCAAGCTTGGCACAATCCTTTTAATATAGAACTATAGATTTGATGTACTCACTGTGTACACGTGAAATCCGTTTTGTTTTGCATGTTTGCGCCGAGTGACGTGTTGAATATTGCTGTAGGTGGTAACATTAGGATTCTCTGTGTCTGCGAAATATAGTAACATTACAAGGACAACTAATTTGTTATCTTGAAGCAGACCTCTGTTGTTGTTAAAACATTCCGGATACTATTGGGAACAGTTTTGTAAGTCTTTATTATTGCTTTTATTCACGTAGTAATGAAATTTTACACCCAAGTACTAATTCATATGATGTGGATGTAGCAGCCCGTAAATGTCTGACTTCTGAAGCCGAGGGCGCTGCCACTAACCAGCCACTTGATAACAAAGCCAAAGAGATGGAGAGGAAACAAGACATAATGTATGAACAAAACAGGTGAGTCTTGGTGTCTGGCGCTTATGCCACATACCGTATATACTCGAGTATAAGCCGACCCGAGTATAAGCCGACCCCCCTAATTTTGCCACAAAAAACTGGGAAAACTTATTGACTCGAGTATAAGCCTAGGGTGGAAAATGCAGCAGGTACCGGTGAATTTCAAAATTAAAAATAGATACTCTATACCGTTTATTATGGCCCCATAGATGCTCCACATAAAGCTGTGCCACATATAATGCTCTGCACCGTTCATTATGGCCCCATAGATGCTCCACATAAAGCTGTGCCACATATAATGCTCTGCACCGTTCAGTATGGCCCCATAGATGCTCCACATAAAGCTGTGCCACATATAATGCTCTGCACCGTTCATTATGGCCCCATAGATGCTCCACATAAAGCTGTGCCATATATACAATGCTCTGCACCGTTGCCCCATAGATACTCCACATAAAGCTGTGCCATATATACAATGCTCTGCACCGTTGCCCCATAGATACTCCACATAAAGCTGTGCCATATATACAATGCTCTGCACCGTTGCCCCATAGATAGCTGTGCCATATATATAATGCTCTGCACCGTTGCCCCATAGCTGTGCCATATAGTGCTCTGCACCGTTGCCCCATAGCTGTGCCATATAGTGCTCTGCACCGTTGCCCCATAGCTGTGCCATATAGTGCTCTGCACCGTTGCCCCATAGCTGTGCCATATATATAGTGCTCTGCACCGTTGCCCCATAGCTGTGCCATATAGTGCTCTGCACCGTTGCCCCATAGATACTCCATATAAATCTGTGCCATTGCTGCTGCTGCTGCAATAAAAAAAAAAACGACATACTCACCTCTCTTGCTTGCAGCTCCTCAGCGTCCCGTCCCGGCGTCTCTCTGCACTGACTGATCAGGCAGAGGGCGGCGCGCACACTATATGCGTCATCGCGCCCTCTGACCTGCACAGTCAGTGCGGAGAGACACCGGGAAGATGGCGCGACGCCCGGCGTGTGGAACGAGGACAGGTGAATATGTAATACTTACCTGCTCCCGGCGTCCCGCTCCTTCCCCCGGACAGCTGGTCTTCGGTGCCGCAGCCTCTTCCTCTGTCAGCGGTCACCGGCACCGCTTCATTAGAGAAATGAATAGGCGGCTCCGCCCCTATGGGAGGTGGAGCCGCCTATTCATTTCTCTAATGAGCGGTCCCACGTGACCGCTCAGGGGAAGAGCTGCGGCACCCGGAGACCGTGGGACGGGCAGGGGGAGCGACAGGAACGCCGGAACTAGGTGAGTATATGACAGTCCTCACCCGCCGACCCCACCACCGATCATGACTCGAGTATAAGCCGAGAGGGGCACTTTCAGCCCAAAAATTTGGGCTGAAAATCTCGGCTTATACTCGAGTATATACAGTACATTGTACATGGTCATCTTAAAAAATAATAGTGTTCCAGTTATTTGATTAAAACCATTTTTTTATTTAAAATCACTTTTCCTGCTGTATTTAGAGCTGTTTCTGTATATCTAATGGCATTACTTCGGAGAGAAGCTTCTTGGGTGCATGTGATCTGTTTTGTATACTCGACTACCTATTCAAGTCCTGAGTTTTGAAATTACTTTAGATCAAGATTGAAGAGAGCAGCAAGTTGTATAGTACACTCGAGCAGACACATTTATTTGTTCAGTCTTTCGTTTATATGTTTTCCCACAAGTCCAGCTTCTGTCTGATTGTCATGTGTACAGAGCTTTCAATGCATCACAGAGGTGTCATGGCTCCAAATTATAAGGGGTAATTGTGGTGACTGAAATGATGGTATAAACCTTTATATGTGTAATATAGGATTTGTTTCACTACAATAGTGTCAATCATGATAGACTTTGGAAGGTTGTCAGGTTTATCAATTAATTGGAATAAATCTGTCCTGATGCCAGCAGATCCTCCGCCCCATCCTCCAATAGTGGAACAATCTCAGTTACACATTGTAGACAAGTTTAAATACTTGGGAATCTGTGTTAGTGCGAAGCCTAAAGAATATGGAACAGTAAACGTAGGCCCTTTGTTAGATTAATTTAGATCTAAGGTGAATGCCTGGTCCAAACTCCCGCTATCAGTTATAGGTAAAGGAAATCTTATCAAGATGATCCTTATGCCACAATTCTTATATGTGCTACATAGTGCTCCTTGTTGGCTTCCTCTCCCCTTATTTCCTAAAGTATAAACCATGTTCAGGGAATTAATCTACCATACAATTGTCTAAGGGTCACTTCCGACTTTCTGTCCTTCTGTCTTTCTGTCTGTCACGGATATTCATTGGTCGCGGCCTCTGTCTGTCATGGAAATCCAAGTTGCTGATTGGTCGTGGCAAAACGGCCACGACCAATCAGCGATGGGCACAGTCCGGCGGCAAAATGGCCGCTCCTTCCTCCCCGCAGTCAGTGCCCGCTAAATAATCCTCTGCAGTCAGCGCTCACACAGGGTTAATGGCAGCGGTAACGGACCGGCTGGACATGGCTGGAGACCCCGATCTGCCCCCCCCCCCCACACACACACTGACAGCGGCGATCTGATGCCTCTGTCAGCCTTTCCTACCCCTCCGTTCTGTCCCCGCTGCCTTCCTCCTGTCCGGCGCCCCCCTGTCCGATCCCACCCCCCATACTTACCGAGTCCTGGGGTCCCTCCCGGTGTCCGTCCGGCTTCCAGGATGGGCGCCGCTATCTTGCAAAATGGCGGGCGCATGCGCAGTGCGCCCGCCGAATCTGCCGGCCGGCAGATTCGTTCATTTATTTTGAGCACTGTGATACATCCTATCACAGTGATCAAAATAAAAAAAAATAGTAAATAGCCCCCCCTTTATCACCCCCATAGGTAGGGAACATCATAAAATAAAGAAATTATATTTATTTTTATTTTTCCACTAGGGTTAGGGTTAGAACTAGGGTTAGGGCTAGGGTTAGAACTAGGGTTAGGGTTAGGGCAAGGGTTAGGGTTGCAATTAGGGTTAGAATTAGGGTTAGGGTTAGAATTAGGGTTAGAACTAGGGTTAGGGTTAGAATTAGGGTTAGAATTAGAGTTAGGGTTAGAATTAGGGTTGGAATCAGGGTATGTGCACACAGTACGGATTTGGCTGCGGATTCGCAGCAGTTTTCCGTGCGGTGTACAGTACCATACAGTACACCTATGGAAAAGCAAATCTGCTGTGCTCATGGTGCGGAAAATACCGTGCGGAAATGCTGAGTTGTATTTTCCGCAGTATATCAATTCTTTGTGCGGATTCCGCAGTGGTTTGCACCTGCGCCTCAATAGGAATCTGCAGGTGTAAAACCGCATGTGAAATCCATACAAAAAACCCAGGAAATCCGCAGTAAAACGCAGTGCGTTTTACCTGCGGATTTTTCCAAAACGGTGCAGAAAAATCTGCACGAATCCGCAACATGGGCACATAGCCTTAGGGTTGGAATTAGAGTTATGGTTGAGGTTGGGGTTGGAATTAGGGATAAGATTAGGGTTAGCGGTGTGTTGGGGTTAGGGTTATGGTTAGGGTTGGGATTAGGGTTAGGAGTGTGTTGGGGTTAGTGTTTGAGTTAGAATTGGGGGTTTCCACTGTTTAGGCACATCAGGGGGTTCCAAACGCGACATGGCGCCACCATTGATTCCAGCCCAATTTCGCATTCAAATAGTCAAATGGTGCTCCCTCCCTTCTGAGCTCTGCCGTGCGCCCAAACAGTGGTTTATCCCCACATATGGGGCATCAGCGTACTTAGGACAAATTGGACAACAACTTTTGGGGTCCAATTTCTCCTGTTACCTTTGTGAAAATAAAAAATAGCGGACTAAAAAATCATTTTTGAGGAAAAAAAGATTTTTTATTTATAACGTAGAGCCGTGAAAACATCTGTGAAGCACTTGGGGGTTCAAAGTGCTCACCACACATCTAAATAAGTTCCTTGGGGGGTCTAGTTTCTAAAATGGGGTCACTTGTGGGGGGTTTCTTCTGTTTAGGCACATCAGGGGCTCTGCAAACGCAACGTGATGCCTGCAGACCATTCCATCAAAGTCTGCATTTCAAAACGTCACTACTTCCCGTCCGAGCCCCGACGCATGCCCAAACAGTGGTTTACCCCCACATATGGGGTATCGGCGTACTCAGGACAAACTGGACAACAACTTTTGGGGTCCAATTTCTCCTGTTACCCTTGTGAAAATAAAAAATAGCAGACTAAAAAATCATTTTTGAGGGGAAAAAAAAAGATTTTTTTATTTTCATTGCTCTACGTTATAAACTTCTGTGAAGCACTTGGGGGTTCAAACTGCTCACCGCACATCTAGTTTAGTTCATTGGGAGGTCTTGGTTCCAAAATGCGGTCACTTGTGGGGGGAGCTCCAATGTTTAGGCACACAGGGGCTCTCCAAACGCGACACGGTGTCCACTAACGATTGGAGCTAATTATTCATGCAAAAAGTCAAATGGCGCTCCTTCCCTTCTGAGCCCTGCCGTGCGCCCAAACAGTGGTTTACCCCCACATATGAGGTATCGGTGTACTCAGGAGAAATTGCCCAACAAATTTTACGATGTATTTTATCCTGTAGCCCATGTGAAAATGAAAAAAATTGAGGCTAAAATAATTTTTTTGTGAAAAAAAAGTACTTTTTCATTTTTACGGATCAATTTGTGAAGCTCCTGGGGGTTCAAAGTGCTCTCTATGCATCTAGATAAGTTCCTTGGGGGGTCTAGTTTCCAAAATGGAGTCACTTGTGGGGATCTCCAATGTTTAGGCACACAGGGGCTCTCCAAATGCGACATGGTGTGAGCTAACGATTGGAGCTAATTTTTCATTCAAAAAGTCAAATGGCGCTCCTTCCCTTCCAAGCCTTGCCATGTGCCGAAACAGTGGTTTACCCCGATATGTGAGGTGTCGGTGTACTCAGGAGAAATTCCCCAATAAATTTTAGGATCCATTTTATCCTGTTGCCCATGAGAAAATGAAAAAATTGAGGCTAAAAGAATTTTTTTTGTGAAAAAAAAGTACTTTTTCACATTTACGGATCAATTTGTGAAGCACCTGGAGGTTCAAAGTGCTCACTGTGCAGCTAGATACGTTCCTTAGTGGGTCTAGTTTCCAAAATGGGGTCACTTGTGGGGGAGCTCCAATCTTTAGGCTCACAGGGGCTCTCCAAACGCGACATGGTATCCGGTAAAGATTGGAGCCAATTTTTCATTCAAAAAGTCAAATGGCGCTCCTTCCCTTCCGAGCCCTGTTGTGCGCCCAAACAGGGGTTCCCGCCCACATATGGGGTATCAGCGTACTCAGGACAAATTGGACAACAACTTTCAGGGTCCACTTTCTCCTTTTACCCTTGGGAAAATAAAAAAATTGTTGCTAAAAGATCATTTTTGTGACTAAAAAGTTAAATGTTCATTTTTTCCTTCCATGTTGCTTCTGCTGCTGTGAAACACCTGAAGGGTTAATAAACTTCTTGAATGTGGTTTTCAGCACCTTGAGGGGTGCAGTGTTTAGAATGTTGTCACTTTTGGGTATTTTCAGCCATATAGACCCCTCAAACTGACTTCAAATGTGAGGTGGTCCCTAAATTTTGGTGTAAAATTGAGAAATCGCTGGTTAAATTTTAACCCTTATAACTTCCTAGCAAAAAAAATTTTGTTTTCAATATTGTGCTGATGTAAGGTAAACATGTGGGAAATGTTATTTATTAACTATTTTGTGTCACATAACTCTCTTGTTTAAGAGAATAAAAATTCAAAATTTGAAAATTGCTAAATTTTCAAAATTTTCGCCAAATTTCATTTTTTTTTTTCACAAATAAACGCAAAAATTATCGACCTAAATTTGCTAATAACATGAAGCCCAATATGTCACAAAAAAACTCAGAATCGCTAGGATCCATTGAAGCGTTCCTGAGTTATTACCTCATAAAGGGACACTGGTCAGAATTGCAAAAAACGGCCAGGTCATTAAGGTCAAAATAGGCTGGGTCATGAAGGGGTTAAGGGCTCGTTCACATTAGCATAAAAAATTAGCTCCGATGTTGCTCCTGAAGAGTTGGATGAGTGGAATCAGTATGGTTCAACTTATGTCATGCGAAGGTGCGATTTTTTTTTATTATTTTTTTTCCTCACCTAACATCCAAATGTTATTAGTATGACATGCGTTTTTAACATCGTATTTTACATACTGTAATTTTCTATGTAATTTAAAGGGGTTGCCCGGTCCAAATCCATACGTCTGCAGTCACTTTGTGTCACTGCAGACTTACTAATTCCCCCAGCACTCGCACTGTGCGCTCCAGGGGTTTGCCGCTCTCTGAGCCGGGACAAGAGGGTATATATGAGGTATACATACTCCCAGCCAGAGCCCGTCCAGTGCCCACTGCCTCGCTCCATACACTTGTATAGAGCGAGGCCATGCCCCGACTAGTAATGCACCCGTCCAGTGGGCATTGCCGACTAGAGGGCGTGGCCTCGCTCCATACACTTGTATGGAGCGAGGCCACGCCCACTGGACAAACTCTGGCAGGGAGTATGTATACCTCATACATATCCTTCGGTCCTGACTCAGGCACCAGCGAATAACCAAAGCGCAGTTCTTGCACTGTAGGGATTCATGACTCTGCAGTCACATAAAGTGACTGCAGACTTATCAATTTGGACCAGACAACAACCTTAAAGCAAATTTTAATAAAATAAATAAATAAATAAAGCAATGTCTTCTACAGATATAGAATAGATAACTGTAATAAAGAGAGAGAATATATAGATATCCTATACACATAATTTCACAAGTCCCTGCATATAATAAACTTTCACTCTATAGTGACTTTCATGTGACACTAAAGGGTGTTAAGCATTATTTAACCTATTAAATAAATATTTTTAATAAAATTATGTAGGATCCCCCAATATTTTTCATAACTAACCAAGGTAAAGCAGACAGCTGCAGGCTTATAATATCAGGCTGAGAAGGTGTATGGTTATTGGACCCTCCCTAGCCTAAAAATGCAAGCACGCAGCCCCCCCAGAATTGCCACATCACATGTTGGGTTTCCTTTGAGATGTGTGCATAAAAATTGGGTTGCACACACAAGATCCGTGACTCCATCCTTTGCTGACTCCATAATATTATGTAGTATACCATGAAAACCTATTGACTTGCAATAGGGAATATTTGGGTTTTGTCATGGTGTCAGTTGTTGTAATGGGAAGAACACATGCAGCACTGATCCTCCCATCAAATCAGGTGAGACTGTATTTGCAGCAGAGGGTCTGAATGTATCTTTCAGCAAATGTGAACAGAGGCCGTTTCTGTTGTCCATGGGAGTGTTTTTGATCAGCTGACATTTATTCTGAAGATTTGGGTCCAAAACGGTACATTAAGATAAATTGCTACAACACATTATTCTTGTGTAATTTACAGTCCAGGACTGATATATTTTTCAAATCTTATTAAGGTACCATTCTCCTCCAGAAAAGGATGCTGTGCATGATATCTTGGCATCTAAACCTAAAACAGAAATCCGCAGCATTGGGGAAAGCCCTATTTTGAAGGCATTAAGAGATTATGAAGAAGAGAAGGAGATGAAAATTTGGAGCACCTTTACAAATAAAGACAGTGCTTTTCATAGTAAGTCTAGGCTGATAACATATTCCATGTACAAGCATATAACAAGTCTGTGTCGGCTCTTATTTATTGCAATAGAAACTGTCCATGTTAAACAAGAAACCTACGAGAGTGAAGCTCTGTGCAGAATTAACCAGGGTAGGGCTTACACAACGTTCAGCATGAAATGTTGCTGACAGTCAATATGTCCGTCATTACAGACTTTACACTTAGCTTTCCCAGATTCTTGAATGGCACGTCCGCATAGTTATGCTTGGCAATAATAGGTCACTCCATTATTAGGCCGCCTTCACAAATCGATGAGTCAAGGTCCGAGCACAGATCGTGACTCACTGACCAGCCTCGGGTCTCCTGACCCAAACTCTACAGCCGCATATATGCCTATGAGAATGTCAAGCTCAGGTCAGGAGACCCGTGACTGGTCTCTGAATCATGGTCTGTTCTCGGACTGTGATACACGAATGTGTGAATGTCGCCTTAGACCCAGATTAACGTACCATCCTAGATAAGCTAAAGCAAGTTGTGATATCCAGAATGGACTGAGCTGAATGTTTTAGTTGATGATATTTATTGCTTTTAAATATTACAGAACTGTCTTCCAAGAGACACCTGATGGGCATCAGTGACTGTTATACCCCCCGTGGTTCTCCTGAGAAAAGTAAAGAACGACAGCGGCTGCCTAGCTCTCCATGTGGGCCACGATCATCTTCACTTCCACCATCAAATCGCAGAGCTGTTAGTACACCAAGTAAGGGTTATGTGTTTTTTTTTACTAATGTGCATTATAATAAAATATGTCTAATTTCACCAAAATCTGACCTTGTTTTCTTTTCCTTTTACAGCAAAACGTGAATTGATGTTAACAGCAGTGGCTGTAAAATATAGTCCTAAGCGTTCTCCAAGCGAAAACCTCTCTCCAGGATTAAGCCAGTTATTATGTAGTGAGGAGGACAATGTGACAAGGTATTGATTAATTTTACTTGATGTTTCGATACTTATAATTTGTTTTTACAAATTTGGCTGCACCTTCATTGTGTTCAGTCATGTCTTTGAGAACCTACATGAATGACATAATACACTTTATTGTAGGTTTGATGTGCCTTGGGTGGATTCATCACCAATTAAAAATCAGAGTCCAAGAAAAAGACTGCAGTTCATGTCCCCGGAGGACCCCGAAGGTAAGTTTATGGCAGCATATCTGTTTTAACCTAGGGTTACTTGGCAACTTGGGCTACACTGTGACATTGGCCCCAATACTTGATGCGCAGGCAAGGTTTGCTAGGTTCAGTTGCCATATTGCAGCACAGTACAAGTGAATGAGATAGCATTGCAACAAGCAAGTCACCAAAAATCCAACAAGGTTGGACTTCTTGTGAGCTTCTTGTCGCCATACAGGGTCACAATGCAACCCCAATTACTTGCATTGCACTGCAATGTAGCAGCAGCACCGAGCGAACCTTGGACGCACAACAGGCGTTACGCCTAAAGTTATCCTTAACCCCTTAGTGACAGAGCCAATTTGGTACTTAATGACCGAGCCAATTTTTACAATTCTGACCACTGTCACTTTATGAGGTTATAACTCTGGAACGCTTTAACAGATCCTGCTGATTCTGAGAATGTTTTTTCGTGACATATTGTACTTCATGTTAGTGGTAACATTTCTTCGATATTACTTGCGATTATTTATGGAAAAAAAACGGAAATATGGCGAAAATTTTTAAACTTTTGCAATTTTCAAACTTTGTATTTTTATGCCCTTAAATCAGAGAGATATGTCACAAAAAATAGTTAATAAATAACATTTCCCACATGTCTACTTTACATCAGCACAATTTTGGACACAACATTTTTTTTTGTTAGGGAGTTATAAGGGTTAAAAGTTGACCAGCAATTTCTCATTTTTACAACACCATTTTTTTTTAGGGACCACATCACATTTGAAGTCATTTTGAGGGGTCTATATGATAGAAAATAACCAAGTGTGACACCATTCTAAAAACTGCACCCCTCAAGGTGCTCAAAACCACATTCAAGAAGTTTATTAACCCTTTACGTGCTTCACAGGAACTGAAACAATGTGGAAGGAAAAAATGAACATTTAACTTTTTTTTGCAAACATTTTACTTCAGAACCATTTTTTTTTTATTTTCACAAGTGTAAAAACAGAAATGTAACCATAAATTTTGTTGTGCAATTTCTCCTGAATACGCTGATACCCCATATGTGGGGGTAAACCACTGTTTGGGCGCACCGCAGAGCTTGGAAGAGAAGGAGTGCCGTTTTACTTTTTCAATGTAGAATTGGCTGGAATTGATCGGACGCCATGTCGCGTTTGGAGAGCCCCTGATGTGCCTAAACAGTGGAAACGCTCCACAAGTGACACTGTCAGGACTCTGAACATTTTTATTACCTTTTGTGCATTACTGCCCTTTTCCAAGATGGCGTCTTTGGTCTCATGTGCACTGTGTCTTCCTGCTATAAAACTCCACCCCAGCCTTCAGTCTGTGCTAGAGTATTCTGCCCTGCATCCAGCTCCTGACCCTGGTGACTCCCTGGCTATATACCTGCTCCTGTGAACCTGTGTGGTGATCCTGCTACTCTGCTCTGAGTTCCTGCTGCATACACCAGTTTCCAGTAATCCTCCATCTGCTGCTCGTGTTTACTTCCATCTGCATTTGCTGGACATGTAAGCTGTTGCTGCTCTGCAAAAACCTGAGACTATTACCCAGGCCTCCCTGGTTGTGCTAAGATATTATTTGAACTGCCTTATAAGCATATCTATCTGTGTTTGGACTAAAACAAGGACTTATTCGTGTCAAGTATCCTCAAGAATAATTGTGCTTCATAGACTTTCTGCGTGATTGCATTTTCTCTGAAGTTCCCTATAGACTGTTAAGCTGCGTTTAATATTTACTCCAAGTGTTGTGGACTTGAGTTTCTCTCTGCACCTGTTTGAATCACCGTGTGATAATATAGACTTTACCACTTATAAAACTGTGTCCTGTAGTTGTCTTGTTCCATGCAAAGAGTCTCCTGAGTTATCCCCTATAATTATTACAGGATACTCTAGCCAGAAAAGAGGAGACTGCTGGAACAATGACTGCAGAAAGCAGATTAGAGCAGGTGTTTTCCATAATTAAATCACTGCAGAAAGATGTGGAAGGTCTGCAAAAGAAGTTTGGAAGCATTGAACACAATCAACAAGTGTTTGGACAAACTTTGCAGGACTTAAGCACCCGCATGGCAGCCCAGGAAAACAAACTTACTGGCATAGAGTCCCAGTATGGACGGGCTTTTCAGGACATAAGCACGCAAATAGCTGCACAAGCGACTTTACCCTCTGGGCAACCGCCACCAGCTAGCCCACCTAGGTTGCCCCCATTCAGATTTAATGGTGATCGCGACAAATTTCGTGGCTTTGTGAATCAATGCATGCTATATTTTGATGTGCATGCTGACCGTTTTCCTACTGATAGATCCAAAGTATTGTGTGTAATAATGCTGCTGACCTCACGAGCGCTCGCCTGGGCTAATCCGATGATTGAGTCTCGTGACCCACGGTTAAATAACTTGGATGATTTCTTGGCCGCTATGGCATTAATGTTTGATGATCCTAATCGCCGTGCAACTGCTGAATCTGCTTTATTGTCTTTACGTCAGGCTAAACGTTCTGTTATTGAGTATGCTACTGAATTCAGTAGATTAGCGGTATATACCAATTGGGACAGTTATGCACAATTGCCTATTTTTAAAAGGGGTCTGTCTAGTATTGTAAAAGATAAACTAGCTCGCTCTGAGTCACCACAAGAGCTAGAGACATTTATACAGCATTGTGTGCGCAAAGACATTCGCCTTACTGAGCATAGGCAGGAGAAGTTTGCTGCATATAACCGTATTTCTAACTCTTCCCTTCCTTCCAAAGAGCCTGCAGGTAAAACCTCTCGGGAGGTGCCCATGCAAATTGATTCCGTTCAGAGGCGCGAGATTAATGAGCGCCGGGAGCATCGCCTTCGTGAAAGTCTATGTTTCTACTGCGGTCAGTCTGACCACTTTTTAAAGGGAACCTGTCACCCTTCCCAGGCGTTTTTAACTAAAAGACCACCTTGTGCAGCAGTAATGCTGCATTCTGACAAGGTGGCTCTTTTAGTTCTGGGTGCTGTAACTGCCCAAATAATAATTTGTCCTAAATACCTTTTCTTCAGTCAAGGAGGCAGACCTTTCCCCCCCTGCTGCAGACGCCACACAGCCGTCACTCAAATCTTCTTGGCGCCGGGCGCCGCCTCCTCGCCTCTGTTTTGAAATGAGCCGGCTCCTGCGCTCTTTTCTCCTGCCTTGGGCAGGCGCAGTGAGCGCTGCCCGTCCGTCCTCATATGCAGTCTAGCTGACCATGCCTGTGCGGACACCCTGCCTGTGAATCCCCGCCCCGCAGTGTCTTCTGATTTATTCACATTGCGGGGCTGGGATTCACAGGCAGGGCGGCCGCACAGGCGCAGTCAGCTAGACTGCATATGAGGACGGACGGGCAGCGCAAACTGCGCCTGCGCAAGGCAGCACCGAGAACTAAAAGAGCCACCTTGTCAGAATGCAGCATTACTGCTGCACAAGGTGGCTCTTTTAGTTAAAAACGCCTGGGGGGGGGTGACAGGTTCCCTTTAATTAACTGTTCTAAGTGTCCCAAGCGGCCTAACAAGGTGCTAGCAGCGGTAGGAGAATATGACAACTATGATGATGAATCTGAATGTAGCCTGCCTTTAAACGCTGTATTCCATTCACTTTCTATGACTTCACCCTCCAAGGAGCTGAAGGAGAAGAACTCTCACTGTTCTCTCCCTATTATGATCCTGTGTTCAGGACAGTGGATTTCCAGTGCAGCTATGATTGACTCTGGTGCAGGTGGCAATATCATGGATATCGCATTTGCCAAGGAACATGGTATTGAAATTCAGCAAGGAGCCTCTCCAATTACCATGGAAACAGTGGATGGGTCACCTTTAATCTCTGGGCCTGTGGATCAGGAGACCGTACCCCTTGAAATTTTGTTGGAGCCTAATCATCAGTAGCAACTTTCTTTCTTGCTAATTTCTTCTCCTCATTTTCCTGTGATTTTAGGCATTCCTTGGTTGCGTTCTCAGAACCCAATTATCAACTGGGAGACCAAGGAGATTATCTTTCCAACAAGGAGCAACTCAGCGTTAACAGAACCTGTCCCTGAGTCCACGGCTACAGAACCACATGTATAGGTATTTACTTTACCTTCAGCATATAAAGAGTTCTCTGACATCTGTGACAAGAAGAATGCAGATCAGCTTCTTTCACACAGGCATTATGACTGTCCCATTGAGCTGCTTCCTGGGGCAGCTATTCCTTTTGGTAACGTATACCCTTTGGCGGCCCCTGAGCTTCAAGCCTTAAAGGAGTATATTGATGAAAATCTGGCCAAAGGCTTCATACATCCTTCTTCCTCACCAGCAGGGGCACCTATATTTTTTGTAAAAAAGAAGGATGGGACCCTGAGACCCTGTGTTGACTATCGGGAACTCAATAAGGTAACCATACGAAACCGTTACCCTTTGCCTCTGATTCCCGAATTACTGGAAAGAGTCTGCCATGCTAGGCTGTTCTCTAAACTGGATCTTCGTGGGGCTTATAATTTGGTGCGTATTCGTCCAGGGGATGAGTGGAAGACAGCATTCTGATGCCGGTATGGACACTTTGAATATCTTGTGATGCCCTTCGGGCTTTGTAATGCCCATGCAACGTTTCAACACCTTGCTAATGACATTTTCAGAGATTTGTTGGACCAGTTTGTGGTGATCTTTTCTGACTCTCTACAGGAACATGAAAAAAAATGTCAAAACTTTTAAGACGTCTGAAAGAGAACCATCTGTATATTAAGCCGGAGAAATGCGAGTTCCATCGTTCTGAGATACAGTTCTTAGGTTATATCATCTCTCCCCAGGGGCTGAACATGGAATCTGGTAAGATTCAGGCTATCCTTGACTGGCCGGTACCCAAGAACGTTAAGGAGGTCCAACGTTTTGTTTGTTTTGCAAATGTCTACAGACGCTTCATTCGAAATTTTTCTGATATTGTCCGTCCCATTACTTCCTTGACAAAGAAGGAAAAGCCCTTTAAGTGGTCATCACAGGCTCAAGAAGCTTTCAATCGGCTTAAGATCTGTTTCACCTCAGCACCGCTGTTGATACACCCAGATCCAACACTTTCTTTCATTGTGGAGGTGGATGCTTCTGATAATGCTTTGGGGGCTATTCTCTCCCAAAGAACTGGAGAGAAGGGTCTGCTACATCCTTGTGCTTTCTTTTCCCGTAGACTAACCTCAGCAGAGAAGAATTACGACGTGGAAGACAAGGAATTGCTGGCTATTATTGCGGCTTTCAAAGAATGGAGGCATCATCTGCAAGGAGCTGCACAACAGATCATAGTGCTAACTGACCATCGCAATTTAGAGTTCCTTAGATCAGGCTCGTTGGAACTTATTTTTAAATCAATTTAACTTTGTTATCTCGTACCGTCCAGGTTCTCGTAATGGGAAGGCTGATGCTTTATCACGAATCAATGCTGTGGATTCCGTACCTGGAGCCCCGTCCAAGACCATTCTATCTGATGCCAATTTCATCCGAGTTATCCACGATCAGGACTTGTGGAAGGAGTGCAGGGAGGCTTATGACGGTGATGTATTTCTGGCCAACCCACCTGTGGATATTAATCTTGTCTTTAAGGGTGGCATGTGGTTCAGAGATCGACGTATCTACGTCCCTGAGGTCGTCCGTCTGCAGATCCTCAAGTTGGTCCATGACTCCAAGTTGGCTGGTCACAGGGGTTACAGAAGACACAAGAGTTCCTGAGCCGATTCTTCTGGTGGCCAACTTGCCTGAAGGATACTAAGGACTATGTTCTCTCTTGCGACGTATGTGCTCGTTACAAGACTCCTCGTGTGGCACCTACGGGTCTCCTGCAACCATTACCTGTTCCGTCCCACACTTGGGGTCCATATCAATGGACTTTATTGTGGAGCTGCCTACATCGGGGGGCATGAATACGATCATGGTGGTAGTTGATCGCCTGACTAAAGCCGCTCATTTTGTTCCATGCACCGGCCTCCCCTCAGCTAAGGATACAGTGAACTTGGTTATTCAGAATGTCTTCCGGCTGCATGGGGTCCCGGATGAGATCATCTCTGACCGTGGAGTACAGTTCACTTCAAGATTCTGGAAGGGGTTTTGCTCTGCACTCAATATTAATGTCTGTCTCTCTTCCGCTTACCATCCCCAGACAATTGGTCAGACTGAGCGTACCAACCAGACGTTGGAACAATACCTAAGATGCTATGTCATCCATCTCCAAGATGATTGGTTGGAGTTACTGCCATTAGCCGAATTTTCATACAACAATTCTCAGAGCGCCTCCACTAAGTTCACTCCTTTCTTTGCCAATCTGGGTTATCATCCGTGTATCTTACCTAGGTCTCCAATTAATTCTCCGGTTCCGGCAGTGGAGGAAAGGCTGACTGCGATGAGGCAAAATCTGGAGGTTCTGAAGGAATCCCTGACCACAGCTCAAGATCGTTATAAGAGATCGGCTGATAGATTCCGTAAACCTGCACCCATGTTCAAGGTAGGAGATTCCGTGTGGTTAGCAACTAAGAATCTGAAGTTAAACGTTCCTTCACAAAAACTTGGACAGAAATTCATTGGCCCTTTCAAGATCAATGGTATTGTGAGCTCTGTGGCCTGCCGGCTGAAGCTGCTTAGGACTATGAAGGTACACCCAGTTTTTTATGTATCTTTACTAAAGCCTGTATCTCCTAATACCTTCCAGGGATGTGTTGTGCCACCTCCGCAGCCTGTGGTGATTGATGGGCAAGAACAATTTGTGGTGGAGGAAATTATTGATTCCAGGATTCGCAGGAATCGGCTCCAATATCTGATAAGATGGCAGGGATATTCCCCTGAGGAAGACTCTTGTGGAAAACATCAATGCCCAACAGAAGATTTCTCGTTTTCATCAGACATTCCCTGAGAAACCAGGTCCAGGATCGTCCTGAGGCCGCTTCTAAGGAGGGAGTAATGTCAGGACTCTGAACATTTTTATTAACTTTTGTGCATTACTGCCCTTTTCCAAGATGGCGTCTTTGGTCTCATGTGCACTGTGTCTTCCTGCTATAAAACTCCACCCCAGCCTTCAGTCTGTGCTAGAGTATTCTGCCCTGCATCCAGCTCCTGACCCTGGTGACTCCCTGGCTATATACCTGCTCCTGTGAACCTGTGTGGTGATCCTGCTACTCTGCTCTGAGTTTCTGCTGCATACACCAGTTTCCAGTTATCCTCCTTCATCTGCTGCTCGTGTTTTCTTCCATCTGCATTTGCTGGACATGTAAGCTGTTGCTGCTCTGCAAAAACCTGAGACTATTACCCAGGCCTCCCTGGTTGTGCTAAGATATTATTTAAACTGCCTTATAAGCATAGCTATCTGTGTTTGGACTAAAACAAGGACTTATTCGTGTCAAGTATCCTCAAGAATAATTGTGCTTCATAGACTTTCTGTGTGATTGCATTTTCTCTGAAGTTCCCTATAGACTGTTAAGCTGCGTTTAATATTTACACCAAGTGTTGTGGACTTGAGTTTCTCTCTGCACCCGTTTGAATCACCGTGTGATAATACAGACTTTACCACTTATAAAACTGTGTCCTGTAGTTGTCTTGTTCCATGCAAAGAGTCTCCTGAGTTATCCCCTATAATTATTACAGACACCATTTTGGAAACTAGACCCCTTAAGGAACTTATCTAGATGTGTGGTGAGCACTTTAAACCCCCAAGTGCTTCACAGACGTTTATAAAGTAGAGCCGTGAAAATAAAAAATCGCATTTGTTTACACAAAAATGATCTTTTCGCCCTCAAATTCTTATTTTCTCAAGGGTAACAGGAGAAATTAGACCACAAAAGTTGTTGTGCAATTTCTCCTGAGTACGTTGATACCCCATATGTGGGGGTAAACCACTGTTTGGGCGCACTGCAGAGCTTGGAAGAGAAGGAGTGCCTTTTTACTTTTTCAATGTAGAATTGGCTGGAATTGAGATCGGACGCCATGTCGCGTTTGGAGAGCCCCTGATGTGCCTAAACAGTGGAAACCCCCACAAGTGACACCATTTTGGAAACTAGACCCCTTAAGGAATTTAACTAGATGTGTCTTGAGCACTTTAAACCCCCAGGTGCTTCACAGAAGTTTATAACGTAGAGCCGTGAAAATAAAAAAAATCGCATTTTTTCTACAAAAATAGGGATTTTTGTGTTACTCACTGTAAAATCCTTTTCTCCTAGACGCTCATTGGGGGACACAGGACAGTGGGTGTATGCTTCTGCCGCCAGGAGGCTGACACTAAGTAAACATAAAAAAAGTTTAGCTCCTCCTCCGTCGTATACACCCCGACACTGGCTACCAGAGAATCCAGTTTGGTGCAAAAGCAGTAGAAGAACAAAAAATGAGGAACAGTATAACAGCATAAATACAGAAAACTTATGTCTAGAAAAGACCTACTGCCTGATAAAATTCGGAATCAAAAGCAGCCATCAGGCTACCAGGGAGGGAGCTGTGTCCCCCAATGAGCGTCTCGGAGAAAAGGATTTTACGGTGAGTAACACAAAAATCCCTATTTCTCCTTCGCCTCATTGGGGACACAGGACAGTGGGATGTCCGAAAGCAGTCCCTGGGTGGGGAATTAACTCACCTGTTATAATTATCCAAGCAGCTGTCGTCATAAGTGCGTTACTGCTGCCTGAAGAATCCTCCTACCCAGACTTGCATCTGCAGAGATCTGGGAATGAACATTGTAATGTTTGGCAGAGGTATGCAGACTAGACCAAGTCGCGGCTCTGCAAACCTGTTCTGCTGAGGCCTGGTGCCGAATCGCCCAGGAAGCCCCCACTGCTCTAGTGGAGTGGGCTTTGATTCCAGCCGGGACCGTCATGCCCTTGGCGCGGTAGGCCTCCTGAATAGCTGAACGTATCCAACTGGCCAAGGTAGATTTCGAGGCCGCGAATCCCTTACTACGACCCTTTGGGAGGACAAACAGAGCATCCGTCTGTCGAAAGGGAGCTGTTCGAGAAATGTACCTCCTCAGCGCTCTCACTAGGTCCAACATATGGAGAGCTTTTTCCACACGGTGCGTCGGTGCCGGACAAAAAGAGGGAAGAACTATATCCTCGTTAATGTGGAACGAGGAAACAACCTTCGGCAAAAAGGAGGGCGCTGGTGTGAGCACCACCTTATCCTGATGGAACCGTAAAAAAGGGGCACGACAGGAAAGGGCTGCCAGCTCTGATACCCGCCTTATGGAAGTTATGGCCACTAAGAATACGACCTTCGAGGAAAGGAAAGTTAAGGAAACCTCCTGAGGAGGTTCGAAAGGAACATCATGTAAAGCCCTAAAGACCAAATTAAGGTCCCATGCTTCCAAAGGAGTTTTATAAGACGGGACCTTATGAGCGACTCCCTGAAAAAAGGTCTTTACCTGTAGGTTAGTAGCAATCCTATGCTGAAAAAGGACTGATAAGGCTGAAATCTGCCTCGTAAGAGTACTTGGAGCCAGCCCTGAATTCAGGCCTGCCTGGAGAAAGGCAAGAATATTTGGAACGGAAAAACGCAGAGGAGGCAACCCTCGCTCTCTGCACCATGAAAGAAAAACCTTCCAAGTGTGATAATAAATCCGAGCCGAAACATTTTTTCGGGCACTGATCATGGTATCAGCCACCTCTTGGGAGAACCCGGCCTGCATTAACACCCAAGATTCAACGGCCAGGCCGTCAAATGCAGGACCCCAGAGTTCTGGTGGTAAATCGGCCCTTGAGATAGAAGATCTGGACGGTCAGGGACCCGCCACGGAGCTCCGGCGAGAAGCTGTACCAGGTCCGCGTACCATGACCGCCGCGGCCAATCCGGGGCAACCAAAATAGCTGGCACTCCTTCTGACTTGATTTTCTTGATTACTTTCGGGAGCAGTGCCAGAGGGGGAAACAGATATGGGAGATGAAACTGGCTCCAGGTCAGAACTAGTGCATGCACGGCGATTGCCTGTGGATCTTGATACCGGGCGACAAATCTGGGTACCTTGGCATTCCTCCTGGACGCCATTAGATCCACGTCCGGAGTCCCCCATAGGTGGCATATTTGCTGAAACACCTCGGGATAGAATGACCATTCCTCGGAAGCCAGACCCTGCCGACTGAGGAAGTCCGCCGTCCAGTTCTCCTCGCCCGGAATGTGGACTGCCGAAATCACAGAGTGATTTCTCTCGGCCCAGCACAGAATTTGCTTTACTTCCTGCATGGCCGCCTTGCTGCGGGTGCCCCCCTGATGATTTATGTATGCCACGGCTGTAGCATTGTCCGATTGAATCCGGACAGGGCGACCCGCCAGAAGATGATGGAAATATTGTAAAGCCAATAGAACTGCCCGAATCTCCAAGAGATTGATAGGAAGAGCTGACTCCGAGGAGGACCAGCGCCCCTGAGCAGTGTGGTGAAAGAACACTGCTCCCCAACCTAGGAGACTGGCATCCGTTGTAACCAGAAGCCAATTGGTTGGAGGGAAGGGTTTCCCTTTTAGAAGGGTGTTTATCCACCATGAAAGAGCTTGCCTGACCTGGAGAGACAACCGGAACCTGAGGTTGAGGGAGGATGGATTCTTGTCCCATGCTGCTAAAAGTGCATGCTGGAGAGGCTGAAGATGAAGTTGAGCAAATGGTACTGCTTCTATTGTTGCCACCATCCTTCCTAAGACCCTCATGCAGGACCGAATTGTATGAAAGCACGGTTGCCGAAGGATCCCCACCTCTCGCCGAAGGGCTAGGACCTTGTTCTGAGGCAGGATCGAGAGGGATTGAGAAGTGTCGAAAATTATCCCCAGAAATGAAATTCTCCGGGATGGTACCAGGGATGACTTTTTTAAATTCACTAGCCAACCTAGACGAGAGAGAGTGTCTAGAGAAATGGTGACATTCTTTTCGCAGGCCTGATAGGTCGGCCCTTTGATGAGAAGGTCGTCTAAATATGTCAACACTACTATGCCTCGGGAGTGCAGAATGGACACCACGTTAGACATGACCTTTGTGAACACCCTGGGGGCGGAGGCCAGCCCGAAGGGTAAAGCCGTGAACTGGAAGTGTAAGTTGTCTATGGCAAACCGGAGAAACCTTTGATGAGCAGGAAAAATGGGAATATGCAGGTAGGCATCCTGAATGTCTACCGAGGCCAAGAACTCCCCCTTTTCCATTGACGCAATGACTGACCGGAGAGATTCCATTCGAAAGTGACAAATTTTGACAAACCTGTTTAAGTGTTTGAGATCTAGAATGGGCCTCACTGATCCGTCCTTTTTGGGTACTATAAATAGGTTGGAATAGAACCCCTGAAATCTCTCTTCCCTTGGAACAGGAGTGATGACCCCGCGGAGACGAAGGGAATCTATAGAATTGAACAGGGCTTGACGCCGGGACTCGGACCCGGGAAGACGGGATGGGAGGAACCGTTGTGGGGGTTGGCAAACCAGCTCTATTTTGTACCCTGTGGACACGAGCTCTCCCACCCACTTGTCGTGAATTGACTGGAGCCAGACCTGGTGAAACAAAAGAAGGCGCCCACCTACTCTGTCGGTGGCAATCCGAGGATGCCTCCAGTCACTTGGCTGAGAACCTTTGAGCCCTGGACCCCTGGATCTAGGCGGCTGGGAACGTATTCTTCCCCCCTGGTTGGCTCTATAGGAGATCCGATTGTCTCTATCCAGATTGGGTCGAACCTGCGTAGCAGAACCTGACGTTGGGGTCCATCAGGTATTGCGAAAGGGCTTGAAACGGGCCTGAAATTGAGTCTCTAAATTAAGGGACCCCTCTGAATCATAGTGTGAACCGAGTTCCCCGCTTTCCGCTGGGGAAGGAGAGCGAGAGGCGGAACTCCAGGATGCTGATGCACCTGATGGCCCGGGAGACGTTGTGAGATTTCGCTTCCCCCGCGTCTGCCTAGTGTGAGCGCGGCCCCTGCAGGCAGGAGGCCCTGAGAATCCGAAACTCTAAGACAGATGAACTGCTGTCTCGGACCCCAGCCGGAGCCTGAAGGGACTTGATTGCTTTGGTTAGGGATGCCATGGATTGTGATAATGACATGACCCATTCAGGTGGAACCACCCCAGTTTCTGCCAGAGGGGCAGGAGTAACCGCTGGGGAGATTGCTGGGGAACTAGCAGGGGGGGGCTCCTGAGCGCGTTCAGAGTCACAGGCCTCACAGAGACGATTGCTCTGGGCATGCGGGAAGGCAGAATGACAGGCTACACAGACAGTATATAGGACCGTGTGAGGTTTGATCCTTCTAGACATAGTGTTCCGTAAATGCTCTACCCAGGGCCTTAGACTGGGAAAAACGTAATGCTTCTGCTGTCAGGCTGGAGGGAGAAGCACTTACCCCAGTCCTGTGTCCCCCGCATACAGTGTAGAACCGACACCCAAAGAAGAGTAAATGCGCCACCTTTATCCTTAACTGCCCTCGGGGGGGGGGGAGGAACCGCCTAGATTGCAGCGCTGATGCGGCCTGGACCAGGCCAAAGCCGGGACTTTGATTTTTCCCCAGCGAGGAGAGGAGGGGGTGGACCGGAAGAAGTCGCACCGGAGGTGACGGGGCCTCACAGCGCGGTCTCGGAAGCCGGACCTGCTTGACCTAGAAGAAGTGTACCCGGAGAGCTAGACCGCGGCACCGGGCCTCTGCAGCGCTGACAGGCGCCGGCGAACGGAAGCGTCGGCGAACAAAAGCGCCGACCGGAGCTCTGGGGGACTGCGGCGCCGCTATTAACCCGGCGCCAGCCGGCACAAGAACGCCCAAACCTGCCTAAAAGGTAAACTAAGGCCTTTGCTGCTTCAGGAGCCCCCTTCTTAGCTTTCCCCCCTTTTACAAGCTGAACCCTCTGCGAGAAGAGGACCAGTGGAAGTTTTTTTTGTTTGTTTTTTTTTTAACTAGCAGGGGGAGCGGAAAATCCATGACGGTGCAGGAACCCATGCTCCATTTTCCGCTCTGGGATAAGGAGAGGGACCGTCCACCACCCCTCTATCACCACAGCCGAAACATAGGTGTAGAAAAACACAGGGGGTCACACCGACATCTAAGGGCACCTGTACAGCCTATGGTCTAAAATACCTTAGGGTGGTCAGGGCCAAGTCCGGCGCGCAATCCCACATCGCAGGAAAGGATACGTGGAGGATTCTCGCACGTGCCTGCCCATTGCTGGTTTGGGGAGATCAGGCCCTCAAAAGGGTCCGTTGCCACCTCTCAATCCTCATGAAGTGAAATAAGGGTCCATAGGATCCGGAACCCAGAGGTGTGCCTCCTTCAGACACTAAGCATGAACTGGATTCTCTGGTAGCCAGTGTCGGGGTGTATACGACGGAGGAGGAGCTAAACTTTTTTTATGTTTACTTAGTGTCAGCCTCCTGGCGGCAGAAGCATACACCCACTGTCCTGTGTCCCCAATGAGGCGAAGGAGAAATGATCTTTTTGCCTGAAAATTTTTATTTTCACAAGGGTAACTGTTGTGAATTCCGTTCTCGGAGTCCCTCCTGTGGTCATGAATGGTACTTTGGTTGGTTCTGCTCTTGGACTCCCTCTGGTGGCTTCGAGCGGAACTGCTGGTCACTGAGGTTGGCTTTATCAGCTGCTCTCGTTTATTGCTATGCTGCTTCCCTATTTAACTCCACTCAGATCGTTACTTCATGCCAGCTGTCATTGTTTCAGTATTGGTTCAGATCTCTCTTGGACTTCTCTGAGGACCTGTCTACTCCAGCAGAAGCTAAGTCTTTGCTAGTTCATTTGTTGTTACTGCTAATTTCTAGTCCAGCTTGCTATCACGATATTCCCTTGCTAGCTGGAAGCTCTGGGGTGCAGAGTGGCACCTCCACACCGTGAGTCGGTGTGGGGAGTCTTTTTGCTTACTCTGCGTGTTTTTTTGTAGTCTTTTGTGCTGACCGCATAGTTCCCTTTTCTATCCTCTGACTATTTAGTGAAATCTGGCCTCCTTTGCTAAAACCTGTTTCATTCCTGTGTTTGTGACTTTCCTCTTAACTCACAGTCAATATATGTGGGGGTCTGCCTTTACCTTTGGGGAATTTCTCTGAGGCAAGGTAAGGCTTCTATTTCTATCTTTAGGTGTAGTTAGCTCTTAGGCTGTGAAGAGGCGTCTAGGGAGAGTTAGGTATGCTCCACGGCTATTTCTAGTGTGTGTGATAGGAGTAGGGTTTGCGGTCAGCAGAGTTCCCACTTACCCAGAGCTAGTCCCGATTTTGAATTTACTCATCAGGTCATTCCGGGTGCTCCTAACCACCAGGTCCATAACAGGTAACAGGAGAAGTTAGACCACAAAAGTTGTTGTGCAATTTCTCCTGAGTACGTCGATACCCCATATGTGGGGGTAAACCACTGTTTGGGCGCACCGCAAGGAGTGCCGTTTTACTTTTTCAATGTAGAATTGGCTGGAATTGAGATCGGACACCATGTCGCGTTTGGAGAGGCCCTGATGTGCCTAAACATTAGAAACCCCCCACAAGTGACCCCATTTTGGAAACTAGACCCCTTAAGGAACTTATCTAGATGTGTGGTGAGCACTTTAAACCCCCAAGTGCTTCACAGACGTTTATAAAGTAGAGCCGTGAAAATAAAAAAATCCTTTTTTTTTCCTCAAAAATGATTTTTTAGCCTGCAATTTTTTATTTTCTCAAAGGTAACAGCAGACATTGGACCACAAAATCTATGGACCAGTTTGTCCTGAGTATGCTGATACCCCATATGTGGGGGGGGGGGCACTGTTTGGGCACCCATCGGGGCTCGGAAAGGAAGGAGCGCCGCTTGGAATGCAGACTTTGATGGGATGGTCTGCCGGCGTCATGTTGCATTTGCAGAGCTCCTGATGTACCTAAACAGTAGAAACCCCCCACAAGTGACCCCATTTTGGAAACTAGACCCCCCAAAGAGCTTATCTAGATGTGTGGTGAGCACTTTGAACCCCCAACTGCTTCACTGAAGTTTATAATGTAGAGCCATGAAAATAAAAAAAATCATATTTTTTCCACAAAAATTATCTTTTCACCCCCAAATTTTTACTTTCACAAGGGTAACAGGAGAAATTGGACCCCAAAATTTATTGTGCAATTTATGCTGGGTAGGTTGATATCCCATATGTGGGGGTAAACCACTGTTTGGGCGCATGGCAGAGCTCGGAAGGGAAGGAGCGCCGTTTTGGAATGCAGACTTTGATAGAATGGTCTGCGGGCGTTATGTTGCGCTTGCAGAGCCCCTGATGTGCCTATACAGTAGAAACCCCCCACAATTGACCCCATTTTGAAAACTATACACCCCAAGGAACTTATCTAGATGTGTGGTGAGAACTTTGAATGCCCAAGTGCTTCACAGAAGTTTATAATGCAGAGTTGTGAAAATAAAAAATAAAAAATTTCCGCAAAAAAGATTTTTTAGCCCCCAAGTTTTTATTTTCACAAGGGTAACAGGAGAAATTGGACCCCAAAAGTTGTTGTCCAATTTATCCCGAGTATGCTGATGCCCCATATGCGGGGGTAAACCCCTGTTTGGGCGCACGGCAGAGCTCAGAAGGGAGGGAGCACCATTTGACTTTTTGAGCGCAAAATTGGCTGTGGCGTTTGGAGACCCCCTGATGTACCTAAACAGTGGAAACCCCCAAATTATAACTCCAACCCTAACCCCAACACACCCCTAACTCTAATCCCAACCCGATCCATAATCCTATTCACAACCCTAACCCCAAAACAACCCTAATTCCAACCATAACCCTAATCAGAATCCTAAATCCAACACAACTCTAATCCTAATCTCAACCCTAACCTCACACCTAACCCTAATCCCAATACACCCTAACCCTAATCCCAACCCTAATCCCAAACCCTAATCCCAAACGTAACCCTAATGCCAACCCTAATCCCAACTCTAACCCTAACTTTAGCCGCAACCCTAGCCCTAACTTTAGCCCCAACCCTAACCCTAAATTTAGCCCCAACCCTAACCCTAATTTTAGCCCCAACCCTAACCCTAATTTTAGCCCCAACCCTAACCCTAATTTTAGCCCCAACTCCTCTAGCGGCCGGCCGGCAGATCATGGCGCAGGAGGACCCAGGGACACCGGTAAGTATAACAGGGTCCCCGAATCCCCCTATTTCTCTGTCCTCTGATGTGCGATCATATCAGAGGACAGAGAATTACACATCGCTTTTTTTTTTTTGCGGTCGCCGGTAAACAGTAATTACCGGCGAAAAACCGAACCCCGATCATGTTCTTTGGGTTCTCGGCTACCCCTAGCAGCCGAGACCCCAAAGATCTTCCGGGTGCCTGCCGGCGGGCGCACTGCGCATGCGCCCGCCATTTTTTGGCCAGAACAAGATGGCGACGCCCATCGGGAGCCACGAGGAGCACCGGGGGAGACAGGTGAGTATCGGGGGCGATTGGGGACCCCATTTCTCTGTCCTCTGATGTGCGATTACATCAGAGGACAGAGAAATTAAATGGGAAATTGCGGGGTTTTTTTCTTCGACCGCCGGTAAACAGTTAATTACCAGCGATCGCAACCCGGGGGTCGGTGAAAAAAAACCCGAATCATGTTCTCTGGGGTCTCGGCTACCCCCGGTAACCGAGACCCCAGAGAAAATCCAACTCTGGGGGGCGCTATTCACTTTTTCCACAGCGCCGTTAATTAACGGCGCTGTGGTTTAAGTACCCTTAAGTATTCTCCATTCTTGTTTTGAACTATTAGATAAATAAGTTGAATAATAATCTTCTTACATCCAAGCAATGTGGAATACTAATCTAGTCTGTAACCTAAGGAATGGATGGGTCTTTAGTTTGGGTTTGTAGAAATTTTGATTTTCAGAATGGCTTCTTATGAAATTTTTAAATATTGATATAAATGAAAATGTACATCCTTTACACCTACTGCTGCATTTTCATAGAAATTAAAGGGGTGTTGCCAGAACAAAATTTTAATCAATAGATCTTGGAAGAATAATAATTTCCACAATTGGATGTGTTTAAATAAAATGTTCCTGTGCTGAGATAAATCTTATAAATGTGCCCCTGCTGTGTACTGTGTAATGACAAACATTACAGCAGGAGGTCACAGCTGATTCTTTAAGCTGAAACATTTTTTAAAAGCAGGCAGGGAAATGCTTTATCTTACAAAGAGAATCAGCTGCGATCCCATGCTATGTCTGTATACTCTCTTATCAGGAGCTGTGGTATGATCAGACCATGTCCCTGTACGGTCAGACACAACCATTACACAGTACACAGCAGGGGCACATTTATAAGATTATCTCAGCACAGGAACAATTTTTTAGACATCTAGTTGTTGAAATTATTATTATTCCAAGATCCATTGAGTACAGCGCAGTTTTGTTGTTTAAAAAAAAAAAGCATTCAGGGCCAAACATAATCTGGAAGGAAACAACCAATTTTAGGATTGGCCACAATCCAAAGTGTTAGTTATAACAGGGAAAAAAATGCACAGAAAGTTGCCAAGGGAGCGGTACTACGGGGGATGGATAAAAAAAACACTTAAAACCCCTGTATGTGACCATTTTGTGAGAGTCGCAGTCCAGAGATAAATCTCAGTAAGGGCTCATTGAGATGAGTGTATTTTTAATCTATATGTGCTCCATTTTTAGCTAGAGCTGTAAAACGTCATTCATGTTTTGCCGTAGTAATTGTCCCTTAAATTGACTACAATTTTTACAAACTAGTCATGTCCTATTGCATGAAAATATTATATAACCTTTACCCCAATTGAAATTAACAAATTGAATTGAAATATGGATGAAAATAAGGAATGAAAATAAAACAAAATAACTAAATACTGAACAGTTAAAGGGTTGTTCTCAAGTTGTCTTTTGAGCAGCTCACCGTTTTCCAGTCTCTTTCACTCCCTTATTGCTGGGGGCACTCCTTACTGATTGACCATTCTAGTTCAGTAGCTTTGTCCTACTGTTGAGTTAATGTGACACATTAATAGTTCTGAAGTTTACACAGTTACAACTACAATATTACATATATTGAGGGGCAAAAGAGTCTCATAGCCCATGTAGCATATAACAGCCCACGTAATATATGGCACAGCCACGTAGTATATAGCACAGCCACGTAGTATATAGCACAGCCCATATAGTATATAGCACAGCCACGTAGCATATAACACAGCCCATGCAGTATATAGCACAGCTACGTAGTATATAACACAGCCACGTAGTATATTGCACAGCCACGTAGTATATTGCACAGCCCACGTAGTATATAGCACAGCCCATGTAGTATATAGCACAGCCCGCACAGTACATAACACAGCCCACGTAGTATATAGCACAGCCCACGCAGTGTATAAGACAGCCTACGCCGTATATAACAGCCCACGCAATATATAACACAGCCCACGTAGTATATAACAAAGCCATGTACTGTAGTTTATAGCACAGCCCACGTAGTATATAACACAGCCCACGCAGTATATGACACAGCCCACGCAGTATATAACACAACCCACGCAGTATATAACACAGCCCACGTAGTATATAACACAGCCCACGTACTATATAGCAATGTGGGCACCATATCCCTGTTAAAAAAAAAAATAATGAAAATAAAAAATATTTATATACTCACCTTCCGGCGGATCCAGGATCCAGTTCAGGCCTTTAGCGATGCTCCTCGCTACGCTCCGTTCCCAGTAATGCTTTGCGGCAATAACCGGTGATGTAGCGGTCTCGCGAGACCGCTATGTCATCTGGGGTCATTGCTGCAATGCATTCTTGGGACCGGAGTGTCGTGAGGAGTGGGAAAGGCTGCCGAGCATGCCGGAAGGTGAGAATATAATGATTTTTTTTTTATTATTATTATTATTTTTAACATTATAGGTTTTTACTATTGATGCTGCATAGGCAGTATCAATAGTAAAAAGTTGGTCACACTTACAGGGTTAATGGCAGCGTTAATGGACTGCGTTATGCCACGGTGTAACGCAGTCCATTTAACTGCTAAAACGCTATGTGCCCAGCTGGCCGCGACCAATCAGCGACGCGGGATTTCCATGACAGACAAACAGACGGAAGTAGACCTTAGACAATTATATATATAGATGGAGGACTATGTGGTGCCCATAATATGGAGGACTATGAGGTGCCCATAATACTGTATGGAAGACTGCACTGTGCGCTGCGAGGGTTCACCGGTTTCTGAGCTATTCTAGAATTTACATTAGATATCACTCATGTAATGTAAGAAGTAAGTGAAATTGGCATTGTACTATACCTATATTTCTTATCTGTGCATCATGAATCGTGGTATGTGTAAATGGGCCTACTGAGACTCTTTTGCCCGGGGCCCATGAAACTGCACACAAAAGCCGCACAAACCCTGCAGAGTAGGCTGTCAATTTAAAGTGCCAGGGAGTGATTAGAGCCGCACTCACTGTACAGTGAGCAGTGACTGCAACTGCTCCTTATACACCCCTATGACAAAAAGTGATCGACTACAGGGAGGATATAAGCTCATTTTTTTTCTCTATAGCCATTCTTCCAGTAAGCAAAACAGACATGATTTTAATGCTATTTACCTGCTTATTAACCTTATATATGCAGGTAAATAGCGTTTCCCGGCATTACAGGTTCCCTTTAAAAATAAAAAATGCAATATGAATGTTGCAGTGCCAAGAGTTTAAGTATATTGAAGCTGAGATGCATTGTTTTTTTCCATGGTCTTTTTTTTTCCAGTGAGGCAAAAGACTATCATTAATTCGGAAAATAGCGGTGAGTCACAGTTTCCTCTGTTATTACCACCATTTGAGACTGAAATCACATACAACGAGAGGATGAAAACTATTTCTGACACAGAGCGGCTTTTTGATGAGTTAACAGAAGAGAAAAAACAGGTATTGTTCTAAGTATATTATGAATTTTCTCTATTTTCCGGGGTATTTATTTAAGTGGTATTTACAGGGGCTGTCCAGTAAGGTATATATTTATGACCTATCCATATGTGTCGGACCCCACCGGTCTGATATTGATGATTTACCTGACATGACAACGTCTTTTAATAACTTGCTACATTGATAACTACAACAATGGCAATATATCTACATGGGATTATTTTTTGCATTTTAAGTGGATTTTTAATTGGATGAAATAGATTTGTTTTCCTTTTTTTTTTTTTTTTTTTTACACACTTAATGTATTTTAGTCCCATTACTCCTTTATTGAAGTGTATTATTATTGTCAGTGATGAACTTTCAAACAACTCAATAATAGGCACGTGCGCATGTCAAACTTGTTGGTCTTTATTAGCCTGGGGCTGCCATAGCAAAGCATTGGCACAAATAGGACTCCGATGTGATGGCAAAGGAAGTTCTCTTTCTATATTAACCTCTTAAATGCTTCATTGTGTTTTGAGCTTGCAGTACAGGTCCTTCTCAAAAAATTAGCATATAGTGTTAAATTTCATTATTTACCATAATGTAATGATTACAATTAAACTTTCATATATTATAGATTCATTATCCACCAACTGAAATTTGTCAGGTCTTTTATTGTTTTAATACTGATGATTTTGGCATACAACTCCTGATAACCCAAAAAACCTGTCTCAATAAATTAGCATATTTCACCCGTCCAATCAAATAAAAGTGTTTTTTAATAACAAACAAAAAAACCATCAAATAATAATGTTCAGTTATGCACTCAATACTTGGTCGGGAATCCTTTGGCAGAAATGACTGCTTCAATGCGGCGTGGCATGGAGGCAATCAGCCTGTGACACTGCTGAGATGTTATGGAGGCCCAGGATGCTTCAATAGCGGCCTTAAGCTCATCCAGAGTGTTGGGTCTTGCGTCTCTCAACTTTCTCTTCACAATATCCCACAGATTCTCTATGGGGTTCAGGTCAGGAGAGTTGGCAGGCCAATTGAGCACAGTAATACCATGGTCAGTAAACCATTTACCAGTGGTTTTGGCACTGTGAGCAGGTGCCAGGTCGTGCTGAAAAATGAAATCTTCATCTCCATAAAGCATTTCAGCCGATGGAAGCATGAAGTGCTCCAAAATCTCCTGATAGCTAGCTGCATTGACCCTGCCCTTGATGAAACACAGTGGACCAACACCAGCAGCTGACATGGCACCCCACACCATCACTGACTGTGGGTACTTGACACTGGACTTCAGGCATTTTGGCATTTCCTTCTCCCCAGTCTTCCTCCAGACTTTGGCACCTTGATTTCCGAATGACATGCAAAATTTGCTTTCATCAGAAAAAAGTACTTGGGACCACTTAGCAACAGTCCAGTGCTGCTTCTCTGTAGCCCAGGTCAGGCGCTTCTGCCGCTGTTTATGGTTCAAAAGTGGCTTTACCTGGGGAATGCGGCACCTGTAGCCCATTTCCTGCACACGCCTGTGCACGGTGGCTCTGGATGTTTCCACACCAGACTCAGTCCACTGCTTCCTCAGGTTCCCCAAGGTCTGGAATCGGTCCTTCTCCACAATCTTCCTCAGGGTCCGGTCACCTCTTCTCGTTGTACAGCGTTTTCTGCCACATTGTTTCCTTCCAACAGACTTACCATTGAGGTGCCTTGATACAGCACTCTGGGAACAGCCTATTTGTTGAGAAATTTCTTTCTGGGTCTTACCCTCTTGCTTGAGGGTGTCAATGATGGCCTTCTTGACATCTGTCAGGTCGCTAGTCTTACCCATGATGGGGGTTTTGAGTAATGAACCAGGCAGGGAGTTTTTAAAAGCCTCAGGTATCTTTTGCATGTGTTTAGAGTTAATTAGTTGATTCAGAAGATTAGGGTAATAGGTCATTTAGAGAACCTTTTCTTGATATGCTAATTTATTGAGACAGGTTTTTTGGGTTATCAGGAGTTGTATGCCAAAATCATCAGTATTAAAACAATAAAAGACCTGACAAATTTCAGTTGGTGGATAGTGAATCTATAATATATGAAAGTTTAATTGTAATCATTACATTATGGTAAATAATGAAATTTAACACTATATGCTAATTTTTTGAGAAGGACCTGTATATACAGTGCCTTGAAAAATTATTCATACCCCGTGAACTTTTCCACATTTATTCACGTTTCACCCCCTTTAATGTATTTTATTGGGATTTTATGTGCTATACCAATACTACATAGCAAGTATCTGTGAAGTGTGAAGGAAATCATACATGGTTTTCTAAATATTTTAAAAACATAAATCTGAAAATTGTGATGTGCATTTGTTTTTTCCCCTCCTGAGTCAATACTTTTGTCAAGGTGAAAATATATTTCTTATATATCTTTTTGTACTTTTATACTCTTATACTGTGAAACAATAAGTTTTTCCTATCTGCTAGCTAATGCATATGTAATTGTATTTAAAGATGGCTACCAGTGTTCAGTTTCGTTTCCCTTTAGTGTCTGGAGGCATAACTTTCATTTCTTCAGAAACGAAAGTTAAGGAATGTGAAGAAAAGGAGGATCCACCAGAAGATGTCAGAACAAATCAGAAAGACTGAATGCTAGCTTAAACCCCGCCTAATGCACGCCTTCCCCTAACACTCAATATAGTATTGTGTATTTTAGAATAAAGCCAGTTGGTGTGACCGCTGCAGACATGTGTGGATGCACGGGGCATTAACTAAGTTTGAACCAGCTACCTGTCTGATTTATTCTTATCCGGTACCAGATGCCCTGCACACATATTAATTTGGAATGACTGGTGAAGGAAGGGTATATTGTCGTTTTACGACCCCGACACTTTTCTAGGACCACTTTTTCCTGCAATTACTGTTGCATGTCTTTTGGGGTATGTCTCTACCAGCTTTGCAACTATAGCTGGAATTTGTGCCCATTCTTCTTTTCAACTAGCGCTAGCTCAGTGAGATTGGATGGAGAGCGTCTGTGAACAGCAAGTTTCAAGTCTTGCCACAGATTATCAATTGGATTCAGGTCTGGGCTGGGCCATTCACACACAGGAATATGCTTTGATCTAAACCATTCCATTTTAGCTCTGGAAATATGTTTAGGGTCTCTGTCCAGTCTTAAGTCTTTTGCAACCTTTAACAGGTTTTCCTCCAGGATTGCCCTGTATTTATCTCCATCCATCTTCCCATCCACTCTGACCAGTGTCTCTGTCCCTGCTGAAGAAAAGCATCCCCACAGCTTCATGGTGCCACCACCTTGTTTGACAGTGGTGATGTTTTCAGCGTGATGTGTAGTGTTAGTTTTCCACCGCACATAGCACTTTGCATTTAGCTCAAAAAGTTGTCCTTTGGTCTTATTTGACCAGAGAACCTTCCACATGCTAGCTGTGTCCCCTACATGGCTTTTTGTAAACTGCACATGGGACTTCTTATAGCTTGCTGTCAAAATGGCTTTCTTCTTGCTACTCTTCCATTAAGGCCAGATTTGTGAAGTATACAACAAATAGTTATCCAGTGGACAGATTCTCCCACCTGAGCTGAGGATCTCTGCAGCTCCTCCAGAGTGACCATGGGCCTCTTAGCTGCTTCATTCATTCGTGAAACACATGTCAAGTCAATTTTACCTTGGCTGCCATGATGTATACTATTATTTCCTTACATTGATCAATTTTTTTTTTTTCACTTCAATAGAGTTTTCTCTTGCCATGCCATTCTTACTTTAATTGTGCACAAGTCATTATGACTTGATTAAATATTTTCTATTTCTACTTTGATTATTAACTACAGGAGTTTTTCTTCCTTTCGGTTCACCCACCAACACTTGATCATTACCATTATGAACTTTTTTGTTTTTTTCCAATAAGTTATTTATTATTTTGATACATTTTTCCCTGTCCTGCACTTTATCATTATTGGTCTCTGCTTCTCTTATTAATGCTCTCCTTCTTGTAATGTCTGTTTAGTTGGACAACTATCCCTTGGTAGGTTTGCAGTTGTGTCATACTCTTTCCATTTTGGGATGATGGATTGCACAATGCTCAGTGAGGTGTTCAGAGCTTGAGCAATTTTTTTAGAACCTAACCTTGTTTTACTGTTCACAACAACTTTATCCCTTACCTGTCTGGTGTGTTTCTTAGTTTTCATGATGCTGTTTGATCCATAATGTTTTCAAACAAACATATCAGCTGTTCACAAAACAGCTGTAGTTATACTGACAAGTAGTTACACAAAGGTGGGCTCAATTTAGTAATTATATGACTTTTGAAGGCAATTGGGTACTCAATATTTTATTTAGGAGTATCAGACTACAGGGAGCTGAATAAAAATGCAGGTTACAATTTTCAGATTTATATTTTTAAAATAATTAGAAAACGATATCATTTCCTTTACACTTCAAGTACTTGCTACTTTGTGTTGGTATATCATATAAAATCCCAATAAAATACATTTTAAGTATGTGGGTGTAATGTGAAAAAATATGGAAAAGTTCACAGGGTATGAATACTTTTTCAAGGCACTAGCTTGATGGTGATGATACGGGCCTCATTATGGCATATCCGTATGTGAGAACTAGTGGCTCACCATCACATACTTTAAAGGGGTATTAGAAGTTGCCTTTTGTGAAGCTTAAAGATATGGAGTTTTCCTACCTCCTTGTTGCTTGGGGAGGTGGGCACTCCTCATTGAGTGACAGCTCTGGTCGGAAGCTCAATTTTGCTAAATTTAATGCTCTGGACACTTCCGATGCTGGATGCCGGTGAAGGGAGTTGAAAATGGTTAAATGTCTATTAAATGTCTATAGAAAACATAGCTTTGTATATTTTGATTTTTATGACCATGTGCAATGATCATTAGTTTTTCTGACACGTGGAAGTGCATCTGCCAACAGATTGAAGCTGCCCTTAGTAGAATGCCAGGGTCTGGCCGTAGACTGAGCCTGAAGATGAGAGCCACAAAGGTAGTTTTCTACTCATTTGTTTTATTATCTTCCTTCTTTCTTTCCTTCCTGATGTCTGTAGAATATGAGATGCTGCAGCGTTTTGTCTTTTTAATTGTATGAGGAGGCCCATAAATAAGTCAGGACTGTCCTGAGATTAACGTTTCCTAATAATTATAGAAGGGACACAATTTTTCATAATAGGTGAAAAGCCAGATGAAAGCCCTTCCTTAAATAGTTAATATTATTTTATCAGCTGATGCGATAAATTTTATGTGTACCTATATTTTGGATGAATTCACACTTTGCGTATATCCGTTGTGAATTCTGCA
The DNA here is from genome assembly GCF_051348905.1 of Ranitomeya variabilis. Taxonomy (NCBI): domain Eukaryota; kingdom Metazoa; phylum Chordata; class Amphibia; order Anura; family Dendrobatidae; genus Ranitomeya; species Ranitomeya variabilis. Next base: position 226,985,171 of record NC_135232.1, on the reverse strand, counting down.
CTGCATATCCAGACAAAAACAAGCATGCTGATCTGCAAATCTACAGCATGTCAATACTGTTAAAAATGTTTTGGGAAAATGTGCGGCTAAATCTGTACATGTGGTATTTAGTCACGATTCACCATGGTAAAATTCCACCACGTGTGGGCTTAGTGCAGTTATTTCAATCATTGTGCTGGATCTGATTTTCATTAGTGTTTTGTTCATATGTCTGTTTTTACCATCAGTGTTTCATCAGTTTTTCTTTTATGGAAAAAAAAAAAATATCCAAGTTTCTACCCGTCAAACAATAAAAATGGAACAGCACATGTATGGCTCTATGGTCCATTTTTGTTCACAAAAAAATTAATTTGAGTTGTCTGTAAAAAATCATGTGAACAGCTCTACGGACTCTAAGGGTATGTTTCCACGGTCAGTAAATGCTGCTTGTTTGACGCTGCAGCGTCAAACAAGCAGCGTCCAGATGTTCCAGCATAGTGGAGGGGATTTTATGAAATCCCGTCTCCACTATGCGTGGAAACCCGCACGCGGCGGCCCTGCGACTACGGACATGCTGCGCGTCTTTTCAGAACGCAGCATGTCCGTACACCTTGCGGGGACGCAGCGTCCCCGCAAGGCATATCACAGGGCCCTATGGCGAGGGGTGCGATGATCCCGGATGTGTACTGTACACATCCGGCACCATCGCGTCCCATTAAGGGGGCGGGGCTTAGCGCCGAGCGGCTTCGCCGCTGCGGCGAACCCGCCGGCAAGCCGTACCGTGGAGCCATACCCTTATGGGTACTTGTTCTTTACTTGAAAAATACATAAAACATGTATGAAAATTAATAATTGTATAGGCTTTGGTTTTCCTTCATTATATAATCCTGAATCATGTGGATGGAAATAAAGGTTCAAATTTTATCCTCCAACCATCTGGGTGTGTACTACAGAACTGCAGTGGGCATGGCCTTATTTTCATTGGCCATCATCAGGGAAAAAGCAGACGCCCACAGAGAAGTTCCTGTTATATACGCCCAGTTGGTCGAATAGAAAATTTACACCTCTAATTCTGGGGTGAGGGACTAATTTTGGAACGGAGAGCACTGAAGAACAAAAAAAACTGATCCAAAATCAGTGGAGCAGCATAAATTGGAGGCTCTTCCCAACTTTAATCGAAAAAATCCAGTTAAAGGTCCTCTTCATTTAAGCTATAAGAAAAACAAAACACAAGGCACACACCATAGGGTTTTATAGGTGGAATCGAATAATACACAGTGTAAAGGTGTCTTCAATCTAATGCAGATATTTTCTTTTGACCCTGTTTAGGTTTGTGCGAGCTACTATCCTGATTCTTTTTCTTATATCTGTTTCTTTTAGGAAAATTTGGAAGATCGTTTAGAAAAGGTCAATCGAGAACTGGGTTCAATTCGAATGACTCTGAAGAAATACCACGTGCTCCCATCATCAGCAAATATGTAATACTTGTAGAAATCCCCCCAGCTGGCACTTTGCACTAATACACATATTTATGCACTGACCAATGCTAATAGCTGAAAGCCTGAAGGCAATGACCTCCGAAAACTTTTACTGCTTTAATAATGTTTCTATTTCACGCAGGCTCTTTTTATTGTACACATATTTTTTATGACACAGACTATAAATTTTATACTTTAGTATCAAAATGGCCAAATTTTAGAGCAGATGCTACAGAGTATGTAGACGATATAGGTCTAGATTTTACTAGGCAACTTGTGTACCTCCCGTAGCTTTTCTAGTGTAATATTTTTAGTATGTTCATCCTGGCGTAAACCTTATCAGTGCTTCCAGACTTATGTTTTGCTAAATCCAAATCTTGTGAAACAGATTTTTCCATATGAAGTATTCACTTACAAATGTATTATATTTGCCTGTTTTGTAAAGACCTTCAACGCTGTGCTGGGCAATGCCTTACAGGCCTCCCATGTGTTCTTTCAATTTACCTCTTGGATCCTTGGTGAAACAGGAAACCCAGTAATGTGACACTTTTTGGAGCACAGCACAATGCAGCAATAAATGTTTTTAAAATGTGTGTCTTCTCTTTTTGCTAGATGTGATATCAAGGCTATGTGGTACACTAAGACATGAGAATTAGTTACAACCCCCCAACAGCCCTGACTAACTATAGACACTTTTTTTTCCTGAACAAGGACTGGTGACTGGCAGAAAAGAGGAGATATTAAAATTGGATATATGCTTAAAAGGGTTATTCCCTTTCAGATCATTTTTGGCCCCAGCTGAAGTTTGTTAAAAAAAAAAAATATATATATATATATATATAATAAACCACATTGTACTCCCCTTCCCAAGGTCCGCCGGTGAGTCGTGAGTCTCCACTGCCGCTCCTAGTGTCTGGCATCGGCTGTGGCGCTGACATTACATTGACTGCATGGCAGGCAATTAGTAAGCTCAGCGGCTCTGCCCGTGTAGTTGGAATGCCCTCTTTAAAGCTATGGAGCGCAGATTGGCTGCCGCACCATCGACATGACATCAAAATTGCAGCCCATGCCAGACACCAGGAGCAGTGGTGGATCTTTACCGTCAAGCCCGAGAAAGACGAGTACAGCGCGGTATGTTGTTTTGTTTTTTTAAGAAACTGCAGCTGGTGGTAGGTGGGGGTGGGAAGAACATTGTCTGAGGGATGGTTCCCTTTAAAGTTTCATTCATCCACTGTACATGTCTGTGGGATATTCTTTTTTTATTTTTTTCTCCCAGACATGATACTGACCCATAGTTTAATTGATCAATACATACATCATTTTTAAAAACGAATCCATATTTCATGTCCTATTATTACCAGGTCAGACTCTGCCCTTAAAGTCTATGGGAATCTGGTTCAAGCAGATAAAACATGGAAGACAGATTTTGTACTTTACACTTTCATTTCAGTTTCATCCGTTTTTCACTGATCCACTGATAAGAGTGAATGGATAAAAAAAAAATTCCGATAGTATACCTGCTGCAGTTTTTAAAAAACTGATGAGACAATATGGATGACACATGAGAGAAAATGGTTAGTTTTATACATATGTAAAAATTTATACAAATGTGTGAAAGCAGCCAAAGACTATGTTTTGGTCCAAATTTGAGCAATCAATTACTTGGTGTCACATCTTCAACAGGATCTGCTCCTGCAATGGCTTCTTCTGGCGCCAGGCGCCATGGGTGATAAAAGAGATGTTGAAACCAGAGGATTTGTTGGCAGGAAAAACGTAGCGGCAAAAATTCACCTTTTTTACTTGCATTTTTTATGCAGATTTTTCACTACTCATTAGTAGTGTTGAGCATTCCGATACCGTAAGTATCGGGTATCGGCCGATATTTGCTGTATCGGAATTCCGATACCGGTATTCCGATACTTTTGTGGTATCGGGTATCGGTATCGAAACAACATTAATGTGTAAAATAAAGAATTAAAATAAAAAATATTGCTATACTCACCTCTCCGACGCAGCCTGCACCTTACCGAGGGAACCGGCAGCGTTGTTTGCTTAAAATTCGCGCTTTAACTTCCTTACGCGAAGTCCCGGCTTGTGATTGGTCGCGCGCCGCCCATGTGGCCGGGACGCAACCAATCACAGCAAGCCGTGACGTAATTTCAGGTCCTTCAGGATTTTAAAATTACGTTCCGGCGTTGTGATTGGTTGCGTCGCGGTCACATGGGCGACGCAACCAATCACAAGCCGTGACGTCACGGGAGGCAGGAGACGCGCGCATTTTAAAATGCGCGCGTGTCCAGCCTCCCGTGACGTCACGGCTTGTGATTGGTTGCGTCGCCCATGTGACCGCGACGCAACCAATCACAGCAAGCCGTGACGTAATTTCAGGTCCTTCAGGATTTTAAAATTACGTTCCGGCTGCAATACAGCTCTGTCAGTGGAAAAATAAAAAAGTTATAGCTCTCAGAATAAAGTGATGCAAAAATAATTCTATTTTCTATCAAATAGTTTTTATTGTGCAAGAGCACCAAAACATAAAAAACAATATAAATTAGGTGTCACTGTAATCGTACTGATCCGAAGAATAAAACTGCCTTATCAATTTTACTCCACACGGAATGGCATAAAAAAAAATTCTATATTGCTGGTTTTTGTTGTTTCTGCCTCCCAAAAATCGGAATACAAAGCGATCAAAAAATGTCATGTGCCCAAAAATGGTACCAATGAAAATATCCACTCGTCCTGCAAAAAACAAGCCTTCACAGGACTCTGTCAACAAAAATATGGAAAAATTATACCCATCAAAATATGGCAATGCAAGAACTAGTTTTTGCAATAAAAAGCATTTCTTAATGTGTGACATCAGCCAAACATAAAAACCTGATATAAATCTGGCATCGCTGTAGGCGATTGAGCATTGGCCGTCATAGCTCAGATGCCAGGTTCCGGACTGCGCCTGTGCGGGCAGTGCGGCCACCCAGCTACTGAATCCCCGCCCCGCAGTGTGTTATGCATTATGCACAGTGCGGGGCTGGGATTCCTAGGCACCGCACAGGCGCAGTCCGGAACCCGGCATCTGAGCTATGACGGCCAATGCTCAATGCGCCTGCCTCAGGCAGAAGAGCACAGCGCAGGCACCGGATTTCAGAGGAAAACATCGCTGAGGGGGCGGCGACCAGCGCCGCAGAAGAGATGACTGACGGCAGTTGGGCGCTTCAAAGACCTGCCTCCAGGTATAAAGATAGGTATTTGGGCAAAATTATAAAACGCTTTATTTTGAGAATAACAGCAACAAAAACTAAAAGAGACACCTTGTTAGACTGCAGCATTACTGCTGCACAAGGTGGCTCTTTTAGTTTATAACGGCTGGAGGGGGTGACAGTGTCCCTTTAAGCCGCACTAGGAACAGAGTAAAATGTAAAACCAATTCTCCAGTGTTTGATTTGTTCATTCTGCCTCCCAAAGATCGCAGTATGGCTTGGCTCTCATTTATCCTGTGCTCTACGCTGCGTGCTTACACTGGTATTTCCATGTAATGTCTGAAAAACGTGATTCAGACGGAACCCCTGAGAACGATTCCCTATAATGAGACAGATGGAGGCACCGTGGACGACGTTTGGATGGCGGTGATCCGGTGATGTCCGTCATTTTAGGCGTGCACCTCTGAAAAGAAGGACATCGCTGAACAGAGGCCCGAGTCTAGAGTAACTCCGCTGCTGCATTATAGTGAATGGATCCCTCGAGGGTCTCATCTGAATCACGTCACTTGGATATTTAGATGTAATGTGATCCCAAAATCTTCAAATCAATGAGAATAATGGGGATAGGGGAAAATATGTGTAAGTGGGTTGAGAGCTGGCTCAGGATAGGAAACAAAGGGTGGTTATTAATGGAGCACACTCAGACTGGGTCGCGGTTAGCAGTGGGGTACCACAGGGGTCAGTATTGGGCCCTCTTTAACATATTTATTAATGACATTGTAGGGGGCATTCAGAGTTGAATTTCAATATTTGCAGATTACACTAAACTGCAGAGTAATCAATACAGGGGAGGACAATTTTATATTACAGGATGATTTCTGTAAACTAGAAGCTTGGGCTGATAAATGGCAAATGAGCTTTAATGGGGATAAATGTAAGGTCATGCACTTGGGTAGAAGTAATAAGATGTATAACTATGTGCTTAATTCTAAAACTCTGGGCAAAACCGTCAATGAAAAAGACCTGGGTGTATGGGTGGATAAAACTCATATTCAGTGGCCAGTGTCAGGCAGCTGCTACAAAGGCAAATAAAATAATGGGATGCATTAAAAGAGGCATAGATGCTCATGAGGAGAACATAATTTTACCTCTATACAAGTCACTAGTTCGACCACACTTAGAATACTGTGCACAGTTCTGGTCTCCGGTGTATAAGAAAGACATAGCTGAACTAGAGCGGGTGCAGAGAAGAGCGACCAAGGTTATTAGAGGACTGGGGGTCTGCAATACCAAGATAGGTTATTACACTTGGGGCTATTTAGTTTGGAAAAACGAAGACTAAAGGGTGATCTTATTTTAATGTATAAATATATGAGGGGACAGTACAAAGACCTTTCTGATGATCTTTTTAATCATAGACCTGAGACAGGGACAAGGGGGCATCCTCTACGTCTGGAGGAAAAAAGGTTTAAGCATAAAAACAGACGCGGGTTCTTTACTGTAAGAGCAGTGAGACTATGGAACTCTCTGCCGTATGATGTTGTAATGAGTGATTCATTACTTAAATTTAAGAGGGGACTGGAAACCTTTCTGGAAAAGTATAATGTTACAGGGTATATACACTAGATTCCTTGATAGGGCGTTGATCCAGGGAACTAGTCTGATTGCCGTATGTGGAGTCGGGAAGGAATTTTTTTCCCCAATGTGGAGCTTACTCTTTGCCACATGGTTTTTTTTTGTCTTCCTCTGGATCAACATGTTAGGGCATGTTAGGTTAGGCTATGGGTTGATGTAGATGGACTTAAAGTCTTCCTTCAACCTTAATAACTATGTAACTATGTAATCCACAAAAAAAGGAAGTTCCCACTCAGGTCCGTCATCTGTTAAAGGGAATCTGTCACCCCAAAATTCGCCTATAAGCTAAGACCATCAGCATCAGGGGTTAATCTGCAGCATTCTGTAATGCTGTAGATAAGCCTGAAAGAGATGTAACCTGAAAGAGAAGAAAAACAACTTAGATTATACTCACCCAGGGGCGGTCTGTCTGATGGGTGTCGCAGTCCGGGTCCAGCGCCTCCCATCCATACGGATGACACACGGAACAAATAGCATCCTCGCATTGAATACGGATCACTGTTCAGGAAATTGCCTGCGTATCTCGGCCGTAAAAAACGGACCGTATTTTGATACGTTAGGTGTGACCCCGGCCTTATACTTACGCCCTTGGCTGAGTGTGTTGACCCTCGTGTGTCTGTGCTTGTGCCTGCTCTTGTGCTTGATCTTTTGGCTCTGACCCAGTTTGTCCCTTTGTGATTTGGTATTCTGTCTCGGTACTGTTTGCTTGTTTGGTATATTGACTCTTGCCTGGCTTTTTGACTACCCGCTCTGTCTTTCCCTTCCGGAGCTCCAGCAGTGATCTCCACCCCCGGCCACTCCCCCTGGCGGTCACGTGCTTCAGGTCCTGTCCACCTGAAGCACATCTCTTCGTCACCACTGTTCCACATCTCTGGGATCCTAAACTGTCCCCGGAATCTGTCATTCAGGGCACTCGCACCAGGCTAGTCTGTAAGTACCGTGTGGAGTGCATGACATTATAACTGACCGATGCTTTTTCCTGTGTGAGTGTTTGGGGGATTTTGTAGGTCCTTCATTATTATGGATTCAATGCACGCTCTTTCTGAGCAGGTTGAGCACCTGACTCAGATATTCCAGAAATTAAGCGTGGAGCAACGAGCTCTGGCTCAATCCCAGCAGCAGATACAGTGCAGGGGGCTTTGTCGTCTAGTGCTCAGGGGGCTGGGGCTCAGGATGTTACATTAGTTTCAACCTAACCTACGGTTAAGCTACAAGATACCTTTTCCGGAGATAAAAAGGGACTTAAAGTTTTTAAGGAGGGTTGTAAGCTCTTTTTCTTATTAAGACCCCACTCTTCTGGGGATGAAAGTCAGAGGGTGGGGGTCATTATGTCTCTGCTTAGGGGAGCCCCTCAGGCTTGGGCTTTCTCCCTTCCTTCTATGGCCCCTGAGAGAATGATGGTGGATGCATTTTTTTGAGGCCCTGGGGCTTATCTACGACGAGCCTGATCGAGTGCGTCTGGCTGAGGACATGGTGATGTGTGTGTCAGGGGAAGCACTCGGCCGAGTGGTTTTGTTCAGAGTTCAGACGCTGGACCGCTGAGGTATCTTGGAATGATGCCGCCCCCCAGAGATTGTTCCGTAGAGGTCTGTCTGTATGTCTGAAAGATGTCCTGGCACGTCACCGTCCGCCTGATTCCCTGGAGGACGCCATGATCCAGGCCATCCAGATGGTTCACTGGCTGCTGGCGAAAGGGGTGATGCAATTTGAGACCCCGTTGTTCACCAGTGGAAGGGGAGCCAGTCCTACATCTGAGCTTATGGAGATTGACGCCATCATGCTTAAGGAAAGAGAAAGGAGACGCCGCCACGAGAAGCAGTTGTGCTTCTATTGTGGAGAATCTGGACATTGAAAAAGAGACTGTCTCTCTAGTCCGTCATTGGTGAAGACTTTGGGAAACGACTAAGTCTGGGTAACGATCGGGGAGGTTGCCCAGTCTCCCAGGTACTTTTGTCCTCGCTTTCTAAGATCCTTCTCCAGGTGGAGTTGGATCTTTCTGGTGGTCCCATGGTGACTACTGCTTTTGTTGACTGTGGTTCTACTATCAATATGATTGACGCTCGTGTGGTGGCTCTTAATAAGATAGGGACAGTCAGGCTTGGGATTCCAGTCAAGGTGGTGGCTATTGACTCCTCTCCTGGAATTTGTTTAATTTCTGAGTTTTCTTCTCTGAGGGTGCGTCCGCCTCACGTTGAAAGATTAAACTGTTTTGTCCATGGACTTTATCACGAATCTTCCTCTTTCCAGGGGGAACTCTGTGGTGTGGGTGGTGGTGTATAGGTTCTCCAAACAGGTCCATTTTGTACCTCTGTCCGCTTTGCCGTCTGCTGAGACTTTGGCCCGCTTGTTCATACAACATGTGGTCCGGCTGCTTGGCATCCCAGTGAATATTGTGTCGGACAGAGGTGTGCAGTTTGTGGCCAAATTTTGGAGGGCTTTTTGCAAGAAGTTGGGGGTTACGTTATCTTTTTCCTCTGCTTATCAAATGGAGTCCAACAGACAGACTGAACGCCCGAATCAGTCCCTGGAGCAAATTCTTAGATGCTTATCCTCTGCCAAACAGGAGGACTGGTGTGAGGTATTACCCTTGGCAGAATTTGCACTCAACAGCAGTGTGAGTCAGTCTATGGGGAAATCTCCCTTTCTGGTCAACTATAGGTTCAACCCGCATTTTGGGGAATTTTCTCATATGGATTCAGGTTGTCCTGGGGCTGAGGGTATGGTTCAACGTTTGAGAACTGTTTGGAGGGAAGTTCAAAGTAACATCTCCAAGGCCCAGGAAAGATACAAACGGTTTGCAGATAGGAGGAGGGGGTCAGGTCCAGCATTCATTGTGGGGGATAAGGTGTGGTTGTCCACTCGCAATATCAAACTCAAGGTACCCTCTATGAAGCTGGGACCTAAGTTTATTGGGCCTTACAAAGTGGTGGAAAGGGTCAATCCTGTGGCCTACAGGTTACAGTTGTCCACCTCTTTCAAAATATCTGATATCTTTCATAGGTCGCTCTTAAAACCGGTGGTGGCAGTCGAGGAAGATCCCTCGTCCAATACTCCGCCAGTATTGGTGGAGGGGCAGCTGGAGTATGAGGTGGGCCGCATTATTGATTCACGGGTAGTGCGACAGAATTTCCAGTATTTGGTACATTGGAAGGGGTATGCTCCCAAGAGTCGGAGTCCCTGTGAGCTACAGATCATCTTTACACTGGTACTAGTATTTCTCCAAAGACTTTAATACACTTTGCTGTCTTGAAAGACTATTCACTATATTTGCACAAGCACTTTATGGAGTCTGGATAGACTGTTTATTATAGCTGCACATGTGGGTTTTGTCCCCTTTTGACTATTCTTAGTCTGGTATCTTTCATTATATGATTGGATCTGTATTCTACACTCAGCATTTTTTTGTAATATGATATTGTACAGTTTTGTCATCAGTTTCTCTGTTTTATACTCTAATCTAAAATAAATTGTTTTTAAAATTCTCTGATGCTTCAGCTTTCATGTTCACTCTGAAATAGGTTTTTGACAGTGCTACACTAACAACAGCATCCAGCAGCTCATTATATGATCTATCAGACAAGCCCACTGGGCATCTGCAAGGTAGGGCAGATTATCAGTTTGGGCCTGGATCACAGCCTGCCTAAATAGACCATTAAATGACTACCAATCTGCTTGATGTAGCCATTTAGCCAATTTATATGCACCCTTAGATCTAAGTACCCTACAGATCCTGGTGCCATGATGACTTTTTGCATCTACAGCTCATCTCTGCAGACTTCCCTCTGGTATGGTCTTCTGCAACACATCTCCACACTGTATCCTTTAAAATAAGTGTCATAACACTGCCTGAATAAAAATAAGCACCCATGATGTGCATTAAATAAGCCCTATTCTTTTCTCCTGAATATGGCCGCCACCAAGGGAGGTGCATGCGCAGATGGTGATCTCGGAACCAAGATCTCGAGAGATGAGATCTCAGCACTGAAATCTCATCTCTCAAGATCTTGGTCCCGAGATCACCATCTGCACATGCGCCGCCCCCTGCGGCAGCCATATTCCCGGAGACCACCGCACATGGAACCGTGAAAGTGCCAGGGCTCTGGCCTGTTGCAAAATGTCGGCAGAGCCCCGGGAAGTGCCGGACACCCACACAGCACCGGAGACACACGCAGCACCGGCCAGCAACCGCTGTACACCCTGTATGTCACTTGCGCATGAGGCCTTAGGCCACGAACTGCGCCTGCGCAAGTGACACTGCCGCGGTGCCTTATGGGATTTGGGGACAGCGTCCGGAAGTCCCAACTGGCGATTATTATATAGGATGACCACCATACCATTCCTATAATGTACAATGACCACCACAGTGCCCCCACTTATACACTGTGACCACATCATCCGTCCTTGTGAATTATATAAAATAAAACCGCCACTGTCCTCCCTTATGAAATATACCCACCATTCCTTCCTCACTTATGAACTACAATCTCCACACTGTCCCCATCCCATACTGTCCCCTCTTCACACTGTCTCCTTCACGTTCTGCCCAATCTATACTGAGCCCATGTTGCCATCTCTGCATACTGAGCCCCGTAAGCTACTCCTCCATACTGAACCCACCATACATTGAAAAAAAGAAGGGTAACAATGTTTTGAAGTTTTGACTTTCAGGCTCCATATCTCACCATCTACTACTGCTCCGAACATGAGACTACCATCATTTTATAGACAATCATCTTGGATATCTCATACACAAATTTGACTTGCAAACTATTTAGCATATGATTAGTTATGCAGATGCTTGCCATGCAACTGCATTGTTACTGTTTTGTTCCTAAAAATCAAAATTTTAGTTTTTATCATTTTGTCAGTATTTTGTGAATCCACCTTCGACTTTCAGCACTGCTTGAATCCTTCTGGGCATGCTCTTGATTCTGTGGACAACTGGGAATTGTGGGCGCCAATCCAGCACCTCTACTTCATTGTCATTGAAACATTTCTTTGCCAATCTTGACATACCCTTTGGGTTATTGTACTGCTGGAACACTATGTCATCCTTTTCAAACCCATAGTACTTGAGTGTACAAAGTAACTCGTTTTGTAGGATACTTACATACAGCTCAGCAGAGAGACCACTATTGATTATGGTCAAGTATTCAACACCTTTAGCTGTGAAACAACCCCATATCATCAGGCTTCCTCCACCGAACTTGACAGTTCCTTTAATTTCTCGATCCGTTAGACCCTTTTTCTTTTCCTGTTTTTCCAGACCCATTTGCACCCATCAGAGCATAGTATTTTCCAGTTGTAACACCAGTACCGTCGTTCCTGCATGGCGCACTTCCCTCACCGCAGAAGAGATGCAGATTTATTCACCGCCCCGGACACTCTCCGGCTCTTGCCATGGCTCCTGTGTCTCAGGACCTACACATGCCTCTCAGGTCTCCTGGCACTCCTTGCATCTTAAAGGGGTAGCACACACTCTTGTTTTGTCCCCAACCAATAACAGGGAGACACTACCTAATTAAGGCACCTTCCCCTATAGGTAGGTACCTGAGAAACAAATGCCTTAATTAGTCTGCAAGCTGCTAGTCTGTTGTTAGTCCCCTGTAGATGTCCAGTTTACCTGTACCAATACCAGCCTTATTTGAATCAGTATTTTAACCCCTTTCTGACCTCGGACGGGATAATACGTCCGAGGTCAGAAGCCCCTCTTTGATGCGGGCTCCGGCGGTAAGCCCGCATGAAAGCCGGGACATGTCAGCTGTTTTGAACAGCTGACATGTGCCCGCAATAGGCGCGGGCAGAATCGCGATCTGCCCGCGCCTATAAACTAGTTAAATGCCGCTGTCAAACGCAGACAGCGGCATTTAACTACCGCATCTGGCCGGGCGGCCAGAAATGACGGCATCGCCGACCCCGTCACATGATCGGAGGTCGGCGATGCTTCAGTATTGTAACCATAGAGGTCCTTGAGACCTCTATGGTTACAGATCCCCGGCAGCTGTGAGCGCCACCCTGTGGTCGGCGCTCACAGCACACTTGATTTTCTGCTACATAGCAGCGAACAGCAGATCGCTGCTATGTAGCAGAGCCGATCGTGCTGTGCCTGCTTCTAGCCTCCCATGGAGGCTATTGAAGCATGGCAAAAGTAAAAAAAAAAAAAAGTTAAAAAAAATGTGAAAAAAATAAAAAAAATCTAAAAGTTTAAATCACCCCCCTTTCAATCAAAATAAATCAATAAAAAAAAAATCAAACCTACACATATTTGGTATCGCCGCGTTCAGAATCGCCCGATCTATCAATTAAAAAGAAGCATTAACCTGATCGCTAAACGGCGTAACGAGAAAAAAATTTGAAATGCTAGAATTACATTTTTTTGGTCGCCACAACATTGCATTAAAATGCAATAACGGGCGATCAAAAGAACGTATCTGCACCAAAATGCTATCATTAAAAACGCCAGCTCGGCACGCAAAAAATAAGCCCTCAACTGACCCCAGATCATGAAAAATGGAGACGCTACGAGTATCGGAAAATGGAGCCATTTTTTTTTTTTTTTTTTTTTAAGCAAAATTTGGAATTTTTTTTCACCACTTAGGTAAAAAATAACCTAGTCATGTTAGGTGTCTATGAACTCGTTGTGACCTGGAGAATCATAATGGCAGGTCAGTTTTAGCATTTAGTGAACCTAGCAAAAAAGCCAAGCAAAAAACAAGTGTAGGACTGCACTTTTTTTGCAATTTCACTGCACTTGGAATTTTTTTCCCGTTTTCTAGTACACGACATGCTAAAACCAATGATGTCGTCCAAAAGTACAACTCGTCCCGCAAAAAATAAGCCCTCACATGGCCAAATTGACGGAAAAATAAAAAAGTTATGGCTCTGGGAAGGAGGGGAGTGAAAAACTAAACGGAAAAATGAAAAATCCCAAGGTCATGAAGGGGTTAACCTGATACCGCACCTGTGGTACCTGAGCCTGAAAACCATTCCTGCAGTACCTCAACCTGACACCGCTCCGGCAGTATCTGAACCTGAAGCTATAGCTGCAGTACCCACACCTGAAACTGCGCATATGGTACCTGAACCGGAAACTGCTCTGACAGTACCTGAATCAGGACCCGCATTATCTATACCAGCACTAGTGTTGATCTCATCTGAAACAGCTCCAATATCTGATCCATCAGAATATGGTCCTGCCTTGGACTTCGTGTCTGTGTCTACTGTCCTGACCCTTGGGGTCAGCTGCCATGGTTTTGGAATCTCCTGGCATGGCACCTGGCATCCACATGTGGCTCAAGTCTAACCCCACCATCAAGGGCTCTAGTCTAGTGTTCGCTTAGTTGCTCCCCTCCAAGCTCTCCCTGGTTCATGGCAAAGTGGGAACCACGATCCAACAGCATGACACCAATCTCCTACTGTCTACCCTGTACTTTTTCACAAACTCAAGACGAAACTTCTTATGATGATATTGAAGTCAAGGCTTCTTCACCTTTTTTGAGCCATCATTCCAGACTTGTGTAAAGTACATTGCACGGTGTTTGCATGTACGTCTGTGATCTCACTATTACGAAGCATATGAGCCACCTCCACTGCCGTCTTTGTCTTGCCAGAACTGATGGACCTTGTGATGATCTGACTTGTTGACTCAGGTATTTTGCCTGGACGTTTACCTCTTGGCTTTTAAAAGGACAAACTTAATTTTGTATTCTTCCAATGGTTATGGCACTCACCTGATGCAGTTTGGGAATATTATTGGCTGAGAGACCGCTATCAATGAACTTCTCTTTTCTTGGGAAATCTTCATGGCTGCTCCTCGATTTGAACCAGTGACCTTTCGCTTGGCAACCTAATAACACACTATGTTATTAGGGAATGTGAGAACAGGTTGTGTATTTTGTAGTATACAGGAAGAAAAAGTTGTTTCCTTCACGAGGAGCAAAACAGTAACAATGCAGTGAAATGACAATAATTTGCATAACTAATACATATGCTATATAGTTGCAAGTCATATTTATGTATGAGATAGCCAAGATGATTGTCTATAAAACGATGGTAGTCTCACGTTCGAAGGTAGGGGATGGTGAGATATGGAGCCTGAAACTCAAAAGTTCTAAATAGTCTTTTCCTTTTTCTTGTCAGTGTATGCTGCTCCTTCTCCATTCTGAGCGTCCCATGCAACCCTCCTCCATACTGAGCCCATAACATGCTGCTCCTTCTCCATGCTGAGCCCCTTACACTTCCCCCTTCTATATTGCTGCCTCTGCCCATTGAGTCCCCCATGCTACTCTCTCCATGTTGAGCCCCACATGCTGCCCTTTGACCATATTGAGCCAGCTTTACGCTGTCTCTTAACCATATTGAGCCCACACCATGCTACGCCTTTTCCATTTGGAGCCTTCCATGTTGCCTCTTAACCATACTGATACTGAGCCCACCCTATGCTGCCCCTTAACCATACTGAGCCCAGCACACAATGCTTCTTCTCCATGCTGAGCCCTTTATGCTGCCCTTAACTATACTGAACCCTTCCCATGCTGCCCCTTACGCATACTGAGCCCATTGTTCCTTCTCCACGCTGAGTCCCCAATGTTGCCACTTAATCATACTGAGCCTACACAATGCTACCCCTTAACCATACTGACCCCACACCATGCTGTCCCTTAACCATACTGAGCCACTGCCCCTTCTCCATGCTGAGCCCCTATGATGTCCCTTAATAATACTGAGTCCACTTCACCCTGCCTTCACCATGCTGAACCCTCCACGCAGCCCTTTCTCCATGCTGGATCCCCCATGCCCCCCGTTAACCATACTGAGTCTATTAACCATATTGAGCCCACCACATGATACCTCTTAAAAATACTGAACTCTCTGCCCCTTCTCCATATTGAGGTCCCATGTGCCCCTTAATACTAAGCCAACCCCATGCTGCCCCTTTTCAATACTGAAACCACCGGACGCTGCCCATTCTCAATGCTGAGACCCCTATGCTGCTTCTTAACCATATTGAGCCCATCCAATGCTTCCCTTTAATCATACTGAGCCAACCCGACCCTGCCCTTTCTTCATGCTGAGCCCACCACATAGCCCCTTCTCCATGCTGAGCTCTTGTAGTTTTCAGTTAATGATATACTCGTGCACCAGGCGGCCTGTGTAGGGGTCTTTATGTGGTGCTCTGATTACATATTAATCTGTTTATAACTAGAGTTGAGCGAATTTCTTCGTGTCCCCGCTTATTCGGCAAGCTATCACTTGCCGAATAAGCTGCAGAGAGAACCCGGATACAGGGAGCGCGCTGGCTGATCGGTGCTGCAGCTGCATGTGTCGTAGCTGTGTCGCTGTCACAGCACCTGCCTGGAGAGCCTGTTTGTTGGGCTATCTATGCATGTGCTGTGACAGTGACACAGTTGAAACACATGCAGCTGCGGTGCCGAATAGCTGATCAGCCGGCGCGCTCCATGTATCAGAGTTCCCTCTGGAGCTTATTCGGTAAGCGCTATAGCTTGCCGAATAAGCGGGGACACGAAGAAATTTGCTCAACTCTACTTATGACAGGTCACTGATGCCTCAGTGACCTGCCCCCTATTTTACATACTGTATATCTGAGGCCGGCGTCACACTAGGAGTATGAAAATACGGTCTGTTTTTTAAGGCCGTAATGCGCAGTAATTGTCCCAAAACACTGTTCCGTATTCAATGTGAGGATGCGATTTTTACGCACAAATTTATCCGTGTGTCATCCGTATGGCATCCGTATGGCTTCCGTACGGCGATTTTTTTCTCGCAGGCTAGCAAAATGGACATATCATGGATCCATTGGCTCAAATATTCTTAAAAACATATATACAGTCTATATATATATATATATATATATATATATATATATATATATATAGTGAGACACTGGGACCTTTTCAGAATATTTTCTCACGCTCGAGTTCATATGAGTTCATCCAGGGCGCATCACCGCGACTCGAGGTAACTGCAGTACATTCCCCTGCATTCCATTCATTCTCCAAGTTTTACAGTCAGGAGCACAGCTGCATTAGCAGAGCTCCTGGGTGTAAAATGATTTAACCCCTTCAGATGGATTTACAGCGTGGGACAAGACTGAACGACGGAAGGTATGGAATATTGTTGTTTGTTTTTTTTAACTTTATTTCAGGTGACAAGGGTCTTCAGGTGGATTAAGAGTATAATAAAATATTAAAACACAAGGTGTCTTTATTTCATTAAAATACTTTTTAATAATGTGTGTGTTTTATTAACCATTTCATACTATTGGGTTAATAATGGATAGGTGTCATAATTGACGCCTTTCCATTATTAACCTGGCTTAATGTCACCTTACAATAGCAAGGTGACATTAACCCTTCATTACCCCATAACCCACCGCTACACGGGAGTGGGAAGAGAGAGGCTAAGTGCCAGAATAGGCGCATCTTACAGATGTGCCTTTTCTGGGGTGGCTGGGGGCAGATGTTTTTAGCCAGGGGGGTCCTATAACCATGGTCCCTCTCTAGGCTATTAATATCTGACCAAAACCAAACTACGATATATCGGGATCCTAGAATCCAAAACAAACCAAAACCAAAACAAGGATCCCTAAAATATAACTTTTATTAGAGCAATTTAAAAATAGACTTTATTTATGAATATTAAAAAGTAAGAAGGCATCAAATGTACCTAAACCACCCTGTATCATATACTGATGAAACCTGCCTGACAGTGGAGGTAGGCACCCTACTTTGCCGCGGTAGGCGCCCCCACTCCTCGAAGGCTCACCCTGTTGTTGCCCTAAGAGCTCCCTACAATAGAGGAAACCTAGTAAGCACTACAACAGATCACTATAATAACACCTACCTAACAGTGGAGGTAGGCACCCTAAGTTGTTGCGGTAGGCGCCCCCACTCAGCGGTGGCTGACCCTAGGGTCCCTTACTAGCCCTGAGCTCAGGAAAGATACAAGATATATGTCCCAATACACCACAGGTACCCGTAAGAAGTAAAAAACAGAAAAAAATAGAAAAAATAACCAGAAAAAAATGATCAAAACAAAACCAAAAAATGATGTAAATACATTTCAGAATACTGTAGCCCAGAGGAATAATTTGTAGGATACTCTGGTTAAATAAACAGTAGTCTGACTATTCTCATAAGAGATCACGGGTAGCCAGAGTGTAAAAATACACTTTAATCCGAATAAATAATTATATATACTTCCAGCACAAAGATACCTTCCAACGTGCAAATATAGAATATGCTGTCAGCATTCCTCTATTAATCTAGACCTTATCTTGCAAAATGGTGCTCAAAGATGAAGAAATTAACACTATATAACACTAGGAACTCTATTAATCTAATGGTTCACAGGCTCAATAGCCAGCATCCAATATGCCAAAGCAAGACAAAGGTGTAAATAATTAGGAGAGAAGACCTCCTGGTAGTAGGGACATACTACCAACCACTCATGGTTAACGGTTATAAAGGAGAATTATCCCAGCTCACTTTAACATATACATTAAAGGACGCAATCGTCCTGTTGATATATACAGGTCCTTCTCAAAAAATTAGCATATAGTGTTAAATTTCATTATTTACCATAATGTAATGATTACAATTAAACTTTCATATACTATAGATTCATTATCCACCAACTGAAATTTGTCAGGTCTTTTATTGTTTTAATACTGATGATTTTGGCATACAACTCCTGATAACCCAAAAAACCTGTCTCAATAAATTAGCATATCAAGAAAAGGTTCTCTAAATGACCTATTACCCTAATCTTCTGAATCAACTAATTAACTCTAAACACATGCAAAAGATACCTGAGGCTTTTAAAAACTCCCTGCCTGGTTCATTACTCAAAACCCCCATCATGGGTAAGACTAGCGACCTGACAGATGTCAAGAAGGCCATCATTGACACCCTCAAGCAAGAGGGTAAGACCCAGAAAGAAATTTCTCAACAAATAGGCTGTTCCCAGAGTGCTGTATCAAGGCACCTCAATGGTAAGTCTGCTGGAAGGAAACAATGTGGCAGAAAACGCTGTACAACGAGAAGAGGTGACCGGAACCTGAGGAAGCAGTGGACTGAGTCTGGTGTGGAAACATCCAGAGCCACCGTGCACAGGCGTGTGCAGGAAATGGGCTACAGGTGCCGCATTCCCCAGGTAAAGCCACTTTTGAACCATAAACAGCGGCAGAAGCGCCTGACCTGGGCTACAGAGAAGCAGCACTGGACTGTTGCTAAGTGGTCCCAAGTACTTTTTTCTGATGAAAGCAAATTTTGCATGTCATTCGGAAATCAAGGTGCCAGAGTCTGGAGGAAGACTGGGGAGAAGGAAATGCCAAAATGCCTGAAGTCCAGTGTCAAGTACCCACAGTCAGTGATGGTGTGGGGTGCCATGTCAGCTGCTGGTGTTGGTCCACTGTGTTTCATCAAGGGCAGGGTCAATGCAGCTAGCTATCAGGAGATTTTGGAGCACTTCATGCTTCCATCGGCTGAAATGCTTTATGGAGATGAAGATTTCATTTTTCAGCACAACCTGGCACCTGCTCACAGTGCCAAAACCACTGGTAAATGGTTTACTGACCATGGTATTACTGTGCTCAATTGGCCTGCCAACTCTCCTGACCTGAACCCCATAGAGAATCTGTGGGATATTGTGAAGAGAAAGTTGAGAGACGCAAGACCCAACACTCTGGATGAGCTTAAGGCCGCTATTGAAGCATCCTGGGCCTCCATAACATCTCAGCAGTGTCACAGGCTGATTGCCTCCATGCCACGCCGCATTGAAGCAGTCATTTCTGCCAAAGGATTCCCGACCAAGTATTGAGTGCATAACTGAACATTATTATTTGATGTTTTTTTTGTTTGGTATTAAAAAACACTTTTATTTGATTGGTCGGGTGAAATATGCTAATTTATTGAGACAGGTTTTTTGGGTTATCAGGAGTTGTATGCCAAAATCATCAGTATTAAAACAATAAAAGACCTGACAAATTTCAGTTGGTGGATAATGAATCTATAGTATATGAAAGTTTAATTGTAATCATTACATCATGGTAAATAATGAAATTTAACACTATATGCTAATTTTTTGAGAAGGACCTGTACAAACAAGATCAGTTGCATAAAGTATACTTATCAACATGCTGGGAACTCCCATCTTGTTCGTCCCATTACTGCCCCAGATGAGGATGGTCTCGGTGGTCAGCTACTCTCACGCAGTCCCCATACAATGCCCACATTGGGAGTTCCCAGCATGTTGATAAGTATACTTTATGCAACTGCTCTTGTTTGTATATATCAACAGGACGATTGAGTCCTTTAATGTATATGTTAAAGTGAGCTGGGATAATTCTCCTTTATAACCGTTAACCATGAGTGGTTGGTAGTATGTCCCTACTACCAGGAGGTCTTCTCTCCTAATTATTTACACCTTTGTCTTGCTTTGGCATATTGGATGCTGGCTATTGAGCCTGTGAACCATTAGATTAATAGAGTTCCTAGTGTTAGGCCGGTTTCACACGTCAGTGGCTCCGGTACGTGAGGTGACAGTTTCCTCACGTACCGGAGACACTGACACACGTAGACACATAAAAATCAATGCATCTGTGCAGATGTCATTGATTTTTTGCGGACCGTGTCTCCGTGTGCCAAACACGGAGACATGTCAGTGTTCGTGGGAGCGCACGTATTACACGGACCCATTAAAGTTAATGGGTCCGTGTAAAACACGGACCTCACACGGACGTTCTCCGTCTGGGGTCCGTGTGCGTGCAGGAGACAGCGCTACAGTAAGCGCTGTCCCCCCACATGGTGCTGAAGCCGCCATTCATATGTTCCCTGTAGCAGCGTTTGCTGCAGAGAAAATATGAATAATAGTGTTTAAATTAAAGATCTATGTGTCCGCCGCCCCCCCACCCCCTGTGCGCCCCCCGCTGTTCAGAAAATACTCACCCGCTCCCACGTTGGCTGTCACTCCTTCCTCTCTGCCCCGCGCCTCCTACTGTATGCGGTCACGTGGGGCCGCTCATTTACAATCATGAATAGTCGGCTCCGCCCCTACGGGAGGTGGAGCCACATATTCATGACTGTAAATGATCGGCCCCACGTGACCGCATACACAAGAAGCCGCGGCCAGACCAGGAAGCAGCGAGGGAGGCGGGTAAGTATTTTCTGAACAGCGGGGGGGCGCACAGGGGGTGGGAGGGCTGCGGACACATAGATCTTTATTTTAAACACTGTTATTCATATTTTCTCTGCAGCAAACGCTGCTGCAGGGAACATATGAATCGCGGCTTCAGCGCGATGCAGGGTACCACACGCTCCGTGTGGTACCCACTCGCCATACGGGCGGCACACGTGTGCCGCACGTATGGCCTACGTGAGTTCCCAGGCACACGGACACGGATAACTCCGGTACCGATTTATTCCGGTACCGGAATTATCTGGACGTGTGGGACAGCCCTTATATAGTACAAAAAAAACCTGTTTGGGAAAGAAGAACAGACAAATCGCGGCGCCCTAAGTGCGTAAACACAATATTATAGTCTTTAAAGGGTGCACAATTTTATGCACTCACCTGATAAAAAACTGAAATGGCCTTAAATTATGTATCCTCAGAATTCCCTCTGAGATACTTTTCAATATACAGGGCTTGCAGCTTGCCTCGGGTGGATCCAAGTGAAAGAGGCAGAGAGAGGCTACTTTCACACTAGCGTTAACTGCAATACGTCGCAAATGCGTCGTTTTGCCGAAAATACGCATCCAGCAAAAGTTCTTGCTGGATACGTTTTTTCGTCATAGACTAACATTAGCGACGCATTTGCGACGCATTGCCAAACGTTGCGTCCGTTTTGCGACGCTTGGGCGTGTGGTAGCGGACCGTCGGGAGAAAAAAACGTTACATGTAACGTTTTTTGCTCCCGACGGTCCGCTTTTTCCGACCACCCATGCGCGGCCGGAACTCCGCCCCCACCTCCCCGCACTTCCCCGCACCTCACAATGGGGCAGCGGATGCGTGGGAAAAATGCATCCGCTGCCCCCGTTGTGCGGCGGAGACCACGCTAGCGTCGGGAACGTCGGCCCGACGCACAGCGACGGGTTGTTCCCGACGCTAGTGTGAAAGTAGCCTAAGGCTCACACAGGATGAGTTATTCAAGAAAAGCACATCCAGCCCATGAATGGCAGCGCTTCCCAGGACCCACATTCAAAGATGATATTTCATATTTTTTTTATTTCATAACTTAAAATAGAAGAGATACAACGCGTTTCGGATACAGTATATATCCTTCTTCAGGTATCATAAAAACACAGTACAAATCCTACTAGTATAAAATTCAATTATACTTATATATAGTATCAAACCTTTTATCCCAGCCTCAGAAACTTGATTTGGGGTGTGGACCAAGTTCAGGAAAACACCCACTAATTGATACAGCCTTGTTAACATTGATGCAAGAAAGAGAGGAAGAAGAAGAAAAAAAAAAAAAAAAAAACCCAAAGGGAAAAAAAAAAAAAAAAACCCCAAAAAAACCAAAGGGTAAAAAAAAAAAAAAAAAGCAACCTTTACACTCTCTCTATAATATCATTCAATCCATATGGAAATAATGTTCCCAAACGATATATCCAAAACGTTTCTTTCCTGTTTAAAAGAGAATTCCTGTTTGCAACCCCAGAGGGTATCTGCTCCACTGGAGTTACTTTTATGTTAAAAATTTTATTATGTTTAAGTAGCAGATGTCTTGAGAGACTATGTTTTAAAAAGCCGTTTTTTGCTCTATTTCTGTGGCCATTAATGCGGGAGCGCAGTGTCTGTACAGTGCGTCCCACATATTGCAAACCACAGCTGCATGTGATGACATATACAACATGATCACTACTACAGGTGAGTCTTTGTGGGATTTCAAAGACATCACCAGTATTATTGCATTTGATATTTTTAGCTCCATGATCTAGGATCCCACAGGTACAACATTTTTTGGAGTTACATTTGAAAAGTCCGGTGCCTTGAAGAACTCCACATAAAGTTTGATCCTTTTTTTTATAAATGTTTTTTCTTTTTGAATCCAACTGTTTTTTTAATTTACTGGGGGCCACCAAATTTTTCAAAGTTTTCCCCTTTCTATATGTAATCCCTGGTTTATCAGGGAGATGTTTTCCCAAGACAGGGTCACGCTTCAAGATATACCAATATTTAGAAAGCACAGTTCTTATGACTTTATTTCCCCTATTGAATGTTGTCACAAAATTCAATTTCCAGCGATCATCACTTTTTTCCTTACCAGTAGTCAAAGTATCCCCCTTCCTGGTTTTTCCTTTTAAACATTCCTCCTGTGTTTTTATTTTGTTGTCCCTATATGCACCATTTATCAAATTTTTCGGGTATCTTTTTTCCTTAAATTTTCTTTTTAAAATTTTAGACTGAGCTACATAATCAGATTCTCTCGTACAATTCTTTCTGATGCGATAAAATTGGCTGTGGGGTATATTAACCTTCCACTTCTTGTAATGTGCACTATTGAAATCTAAAAAGCCATTTGAATCCACTTTTTTGAAGTGGGATTTCGTGATGATTTTTTTCCCTCTATGGCTGATCTCTAAATCAAGAAATACCATTTTTTCTTTATTAATTTGTGATGTAAACGTAATCACCCAGGTGTTATTATTGAGCTCCTTTATTAATTGTGCCGCTTCCTCCTCTGTCCCCTTCCATATGATAATCAGATCATCTATATTTATAAGCGCTTCATAGATGATCTGATTATCATATGGAAGGGGACAGAGGAGGAAGCGGCACAATTAATAAAGGAGCTCAATAATAACACCTGGGGGATTACGTTTACATCACAAATTAATAAAGAAAAAATGGTATTTCTTGATTTAGAGATCAGCCATAGTGGGAAAAAAATCATCACGAAATCCCACTTCAAAAAAGTGGATTCAAATGGCTTTTTAGATTTCAATAGTGCACATTACAAGAAGTGGAAGGTTAATATACCCCACAGCCAATTTTATCGCATCAGAAAGAATTGTACGAGAGAATCTGATTATGTAGCTCAGTCTAAAATTTTAAAAAGAAAATTTAAGGAAAAAAGATACCCGAAAAATTTGATAAATGGTGCATATAGGGACAACAAAATAAAAACACAGGAGGAATGTTTAAAAGGAAAAACCAGGAAGGGGGATACTTTGACTACTGGTAAGGAAAAAAGTGATGATCGCTGGAAATTGAATTTTGTGACAACATTCAATAGGGGAAATAAAGTCATAAGAACTGTGCTTTCTAAATATTGGTATATCTTGAAGCGTGACCCTGTCTTGGGAAAACATCTCCCTGATAAACCAGGGATTACATATAGAAAGGGGAAAACTTTGAAAAATTTGGTGGCCCCCAGTAAATTAAAAAAACAGTTGGATTCAAAAAGAAAAAACATTTATAAAAAAAAGGATCAAACTTTATGTGGAGTTCTTCAAGGCACCGGACTTTTCAAATGTAACTCCAAAAAATGTTGTACCTGTGGGATCCTAGATCATGGAGCTAAAAATATCAAATGCAATAATACTGGTGATGTCTTTGAAATCCCACAAAGACTCACCTGTAGTAGTGATCATGTTGTATATGTCATCACATGCAGCTGTGGTTTGCAATATGTGGGACGCACTGTACAGACACTGCGCTCCCGCATTAATGGCCACAGAAATAGAGCAAAAAACAGCTTTTTAAAACATAGTCTCTCAAGACATCTGCTACTTAAACATAATAAAATTTTTAACATAAAAGTAACTCCAGTGGAGCAGATACCCTCTGGGGTTGCAAACAGGAATTCTCTTTTAAACAGGAAAGAAACGTTTTGGATATATCGTTTGGGAACATTATTTCCAAATGGATTGAATGATATTATAGAGAGAGTGTAAAGGTTGCTTTTTTTTTTTTTTTTTTTTTTTCCCTTTGTTTTTTTTTTTTTTCCCTTTGGGTTTTTTTTTTTTTTTTCTTCTTCTTCCTCTCTTTCTTGCATCAATGTCAACAAGGCTGTATCAATTAGGGCTGTCCCACACGTCCAGATAATTCCGGTACCGGAATAAATCGGTACCGGAGTTATCCGTGTCCGTGTGCCTGGGAACTCACGGAGGCCATACCTGCGGCACACGTGTGCCGCCCGTATGGCGAGTGGGTACCACACGGAGCGTGTGGTACCCACTCTGCATGGTGCTGAAGCTGCGATTCATATCATCCCTGCAGCAACGTTTGCTGCAGGGAAAATATGAAGAATAGTGTTTAAAATAAAGATCCATGTGTCCGCCGCCCCCCCACCCCCTGTGCGCCCCCCCCGCTGGTCAGAAAATACTCACCCGGATCCCCCGTCGGCAGTCGCTCCTTCCTGGTCTGGCCGCGGCTTACTGTATGCGGTCACGTGGGGCCGCTCATTTACACTCATGAATAGGCGGCTCCGCCCCTATTGGAGGTGGAGCCACATATTCATGAGTGTAATCGGCCGCATACAGTAGGAGGCGCGGCCAGACCAGGAAGGAGCGACAGCCGACGGGGGACCCGGATAAGTATTTTCTGACCAGCGGGGGGGGCGCACAGGGGGTGGGGGGGCGGCGGACACATGGATCTTTAGTTTAAACACTATCATTCATATTTTCTCTGTAGCAAACGGTGCTACAGGGAACATATGAATGGCGGCTTCAGCACCATGTGGGGGGGACAGCGCTTACTGTAGCGCTGTCTCCGGCACGCCACACGGACCCCAGACGGAGAATGTCCGTGTGAGGTGCGTGTTTTACACGGACCCATTGACTCTATTGGGTCCGTGTAATCCGTGCGCTCCCACGAACACTGACATGTCTCCGTGTTTGGCACACGGAGACACGGTCCGCACACGGTCCGCACAAAATCAATGACATCTGAACAGATGCATTGATTTTTATGGGTCTACGTGTGTCAGTGTCTCCGGTACGGGAGGAAACTGTCACCTCACGTACCGGAGCCACTGACGTGTGAAACCGGCCTTAGTGGGTGTTTTCCTGAACTTGGTCCACACCCCAAATCAAGTTTCTGAGGCTGGGATAAAAGGTTTGATACTATATATAAGTATAATTGAATTTTATACTAGTAGGATTTGTACAGTGTTTTTATGATACCTGAAGAAGGATATATACTGTATCCGAAACGCGTTGTATCTCTTCTATTTTAAGTTATGAAATAAAAAAAATATGAAATATCATCTTTGAATGTGGGTCCTGGGAAGCACTGCCATTCATGGGCTGGATGTG
The DNA here is from genome assembly GCF_051348905.1 of Ranitomeya variabilis. NCBI lineage: Eukaryota > Metazoa > Chordata > Amphibia > Anura > Dendrobatidae > Ranitomeya > Ranitomeya variabilis. The sequence goes on along the minus strand of NC_135232.1, from coordinate 226,959,590 downwards.
CTTTTCTTGAATTAGTGTTATATAGTGTTCATTTCTTCATCTTTGAGCACCATTTTGCAAGATAAGGTTATACCTCTCTAGATTAATAGAGGAATGCTGACAGCATATTCTATATTTGCACGTTGGAAGGTATCTTTGTGCTGGAAGTATATATAATTATTTATTCGGATTAAAGTGTATTTTTACACTCTGGCTACCCGTGATCTCTTATGAGACTAGTCAGACTACTGTTTATTTAACCAGAGTATCCTACAAATTATTCCTCTGGGCTACAGTATTCTGAAATGTATTTACATCATTTTTTGGTTTTGTTTTGATCATTTTTTTCTGGTTATTTTTTCTATTTTTTTCTGTTTTTTACTTCTTACGGGTACCTGTGGTGTATTGGGACATATATCTTGTATCTTTCCTGAGCTCAGGGCTAGTAAGGGACCCTAGGGTCAGCCACCGCTGAGTGGGGGCACCTACCGCAACAACTTAGGGTGCCTACCTCCACTGTTAGGTAGGTGTTGTTATAGTGATCTGTTGTAGTGCTTACTAGGTTTCCTCTATTGTAGGGAGCTCTTAGGGCAACAACAGGGTGAGCCTTCGAGGAGTGGGGGCGCCTACCGCGGCAAAGTAGGGTGCCTACCTCCACTGTCAGGCAGGTTTCATCAGTATATGATACAGGGTGGTTTAGGTACATTTGATGCCTTCTTACTTTTTAATATTCATAAATAAAGTCTATTTTTAAATTGCTCTAATAAAAGTTATATTTTAGGGATCCTTGTTTTGGTTTTGGTTTGTTTTGCTATTAATATCTGCCCTCAGTCACTGGCTTTCCCACTCTGGCGGAGAAAATTGCGCGGGAGCCCACGTCAATTTTTTCCGGGATTTAACCCTTTAATTTAATAGCTAGAGCCCCCAAATTTTACACAGACACTTCTTACATTAGTAAAGAGGAATATGTAATAAAAGAAGGGATATGAGATGGTTTACTGTATGTAAACCATGCCTCATATCCTGTCGGGTTTGTGAAGGAGATAGGAAAAGCCGGCAATTGAATTACCGGCTTTCCTGCTATCTAGCGCTGAATTAAACATAAATTAATATATATGTGTCTCACTGACATATATATATATATATATATATATATATATATATATATATATATATATATATTCTATGTGTACACATTTATTCTACCTATTCTATTCTGTCAGTGTGATTTTACTGTACACCGCACTGAATTGCCGGCTTTTCTATAGAACACCGGTGCGTATTTCTCGCAAGTCACACGCATGGTCCGTGTGTAATCCGTAATTTTCTCTCCCCCATAGACTTTCATTGGCAGATTTTTTGCGCAATACGCTGACAAACGCAGCATGCTGCGATTTTCTACGCCTGTAACATACCGAATATTACGGATGCGTAATATACGGCAGATAGGAGCTGCACCATAGAGAATCATTGGGCCATGTGCAATGTGTATTTTCTGGACGTATTTTCTGCGCTCATACGTCCGTAAAACTCGCTAGTGTGACGCCGGCCTTATTGTTTGGAAAAAAATTGCATTCATCATGCAGGTGCCAGGTGTAGCATGATCGGTTCTATAATATCCATATATTCATTTTATTTAGTGACATAAATTTGTTGAGAAAAAAAATTTCTTCCTCAAAATGGTGCCGGCTGCGCCTGCACAGTAGCATAATTTGGAACGCGATAGGTGCTACTGCGCAGGTGCCACTGCCAGCGCCATTTTGCTAGAGAAAAAAAAATGTTTCCACCAAGATGTCGCTGAGGGCGCATGTGCAGTAGCATTTATCGGATTGTCGATTTATGCTACTGTGCAGGCGCGGCTAGCGCCAGTTTGAGGAAGATTTTTTTTTCTCAACAAATTTATATCACTAAATAAAATTAATATATTAATATTATAGATCGTATCATGCTACAGCGCAGGAGCTGGCACCTTATTGATGAATGCAATTTTTTTTTTTTCCAAACAATAAGATATACAGTATGTAAAATAGGGGGCAGGTCAGTGAGGGATCAGTGATCTGTCATAAGCCATCAGTATGATTATGTAAGCAGAACACGACATGAAGAATCCCCCCCACAGCCCCGCCCTGGAGCATGAGAATCTCATTAAAGGGAACCTGTCACCTCAAATTGGCGGGATATTTAAATGAGTTTTTACCAGTCCAATGGGCGGCGTTTCCTCTTCATTTCTCCACCCCGTCCGTCCCTGTTGTCTGCAATATTTTAGTGAATTAGAGTATGTGTGCGCCATAGTTGGCGCGTGCGCAATGCAATCTTCGGTGGCGCACGCGCAGTATGCTTTGCCCAACTGCGGGCAAAGCCGAAAAGCATTAGTGAGCATGCGCCCGCACACTACGTCCCGCAACACAGCGAAATAGTGCGTGGGCGCATGCGCAGTAATGCTTTTCGGCTTTGCCCGCAGTTGGGCAAAGCACACTGAGCGTGCGCCACCGAAGATTGCATTGCGCACGCGCCAACTATGGCGCACACATACTCTAATTCACTAAAATATTGCGGACAACAGGGACGGACGGGGTGGAGAAATGAAGAGGAAACGCCGCCCATCGGTCTGGTAAAAACTCATTTAAATATCCAGCCAATTTGAGGTGACAGGTTCCCTTTAACTGAAAACTACAAACACAAATTAAACAACAACCACAAGACATATTTCATCAACCAAGGTATCATTTTATTAAGTATAAGGCTATGTGCACACGTTGTGGATTTTGATGCATTTCCGCAGCGTTTTTGGATGCGCGGAATTGCATCAAATCCGCAGTGTAGTCCACAAGCAATGGAAATCTAGAATTGTTGTGCACATGCTGAGGAAAAAAACACGCATATTTGCAGTGTTTTATTTTCCGCAGCATGTCAATTCTTTTTGCGGATCTGCAGCATTTTTGCACCTATTGACTTCCATTGATTAAGTCAAATCCGCAGCAAAATCGCAGATCTTTTTAAACCTGCGGTTGGGTGCGAGAAATACTGCAGATAATAGGGAGGAGAAAGAGTGTGTGTGCGGAGATGTGCGTGTCTGTGTGTGGGTGTGTGGGTGTTTGTGTGTGCGTGGGTCTGCGGGTGTGTGTGTGTGTGGGTCTGTATTTAGGCAGGCATCGTCTGATGGGACTACTATTCCCATCCGGCTATGCCTGCCACAGTGTCAGCTAGCTGATGATGGGACAGCAGTAGTCCCATCATCCGGCTACTGTGTAAAAAAAAAACAAAAAAAAACACATACAGTACATACAAAATACAGTATATACTCACCATACAGCTAATCCCCGACTCCCTCGATCACCAGTAACAAAAATAAAATAATAAACCAACAGTATACTCCCTGGTCCGATGTAATCCATTTAAGGCCGGGGTCACACTGGCGACTTAAACGGACGAGTGCAATGCGATAAAAATTCGCATTGTACTCGGACTAATGTTAATCTGTGGGCCAGCTCCCAGCAGCCGATTTTTTGTCGGCCGTATTCCTGGGGCCGAGAAAATCGCTGCATGCTGCGATTGTCACCGATTATCGGATCGGACTCGCCAATGCAAGTTTTATGCGAGCATCCTCGCATTCCAATCGGATGACAGACGGATCAATGTTTAGGAAACATTTGTGTGATTCTCGTCCATCTAAAATGGACCGATTTTTCCTACGTTGTGTGTAACTCCAGCCTAATAACGAGTGTCCCATGAAGATCGGTTTCTTGCAAGTGTGACCCCGCCCTTAAATGCAATATCTATTTAATTTAAAAAAAAAATTTTAAAAAAAAATGGCGTGGGCTCCTAAGGCCGGCATAACACTATGCGTAAGACAATACGGTCTGTTTTTTACGGCCGTAATACGCAGAAAAGTCCCCAAAATAGTGATCCGTATGTCATCCGTAGGCAGGGTGTGGCAGCGTATTTTGCGCATGGCATGGCATGTGGTGATTGTGATTTTCATATAGCGTTGTCGAAGGTCCTTGTCGTCTTCAAGTGGCTATGTTAAAATGTCCAAACTTTGCTTAAATGGATCCGCAGACCTTCCAGAATGTAGATGAGGTGTGAACCTGTCCCGGCTGGTGACAGGCACCTCTATTCTATTATGAATAATTACCCGCTCACTAAACAGTGATGCGCGCTTCCAGTAGCAACTTGCCGGCGAGGTGCAGTGAAGCTGCAGGACCTCGCGTGACGTCACAAGCACGTGAGGCCTCACGTGATCGGCTGGAGGGTAAGTACAGACCGCACCATAGACCAAAGTTCATCCGACGCGTTTCGGAGTCAACAGACAAATCACAATCACCACACTGAAGAAAGGTAAAAGTGTGTGCAAGGATTATTATGAGGTACCTCTCGGTACAAATCTTTGTGCTATTCTGAATTTCCGTTGTTGTTATTATTTGGAACTCTAAGGGGAATTCTGAATGTACCCGCAGCGCAAATATCTCCACATATAGTATCTATATATATATATATATATATATATATATATATATGTGTCATTGAGACACACATATATATATATATACTGTATTTATATTTAATTCAGAGCGAGATATGTGAAAAGCCGGTAATTAAATTGCCGGCTTTTCCTTTCTCCTTCACAAACCCGACATGATATGAGACATGGTTTACATACAGTAAACCATCTCATATCCCTTTTTTTTTGCATATTCCACACTACTAATGTTAGTAGTGTGTATGTGCAAAATTTGGGCTCTGTAGCTGCTAAAATAAAGGGTTAAATCGCCCCCTGCTGGATGTCCTCATATGAACTCGAGTGTGGGAACTTTTCCAAGGCTCCAGTTCATGAGGACATCCAGCAGAGGGCGCCTCACAGCAACTCAAGGTAACTACAGATCACCCAGCTTTCCATTCATTCCCCGGGGTTTTACAGGCACGAGCGAGTGCATTAGCACAGCTCCTGGCTGTAAAATGATTTAACCCCTTCAGATGGATTTACATCGTGGGACATAACGACGGAAGGTATGGAATATTATTGTTTGTTTTTTAAACTTTGTTTCAGATGACAAGGGTTTTCAGATGGATTAAGAGTCTAATAAAATATTACAACACCCTGTGTCTTTATTTCATTAAAATACTTTGTAATAATGTGTGTGTGTTTTCTTAACCATTTCGTACTATTGGATTAATAATGGATAGGTGTCATAATTGACACCTCTCCATTATTAATCTGGCTTAATGTCACCTTACAATAGCAAGGTGACATTAACCCTTCATTACCCCATATCCCACCGCTACACGGGAGTGGGAAGAGAGTGGCCAAGTGCCAGAATAGGCGCATCTTCCAGATGTGCCTTTTCTGGGGTGGCTGGGGGCAGATGTTTTTAGCCAGGGGGGCCAATAACCATGGACCCTCTCCTGGCTATTAATATCTGCCCTCAGTCACTGGCTTTACCACTCTTGCGGAGAAAATTGCACGGGAGCCCACGCCAATTTTTTCCGCGATTTAACCCTTTATTTTACAAGCTACAGTGCCCAAATTTTGCACATACACACTACTAACATTAGTAGTGTGGAATATGCAAAAAAAAAAGGGATATGAGATGGTTTACTGTATGTAAACCATGTCTCATATCATGTCGGGTTTGGGAAGGAGAAATGAAAAGCTGGCAATTGAATTACCGGCTTTTCACTAACACCGCTGCGTATTTATCGCAAGTCACACTGCTGGTCCGTGTGGAATCCGTATTTTTCTCGCCCACATAGACTTTCATTGGCGATTTTTTTTGCACAATACGGTGACAAACGCAGCATGCTGCAATTTTCTACGGCCGTACAAGACCGTATATTACGGATGAGTAATATACGGCAGATAGGAGCTGGGACATAGAGATTCATTGGGCCGTGTATAATGCGTATTTTACGGACGTAGTTTATGCGCTCATACGTCCGTAAAACTCGCTAGTGTGACGCCGGCCTTAAGCAGATTTTGTGTGCGTGTCATTTAACTTTTTATGTACCATTTTATTATGTTTATTACTAAACATCGGGCTTGGTATTATCTATCTCTCTATTATCTATCTATCCATCATCTATCTATTAGTTATCTATTTCTATCTATCTATGTATCTACCTATCTGTGAGTGTAAACATTATTCTTCAATGGAGTATGTAAATGAAGAGGTTGGACAAGAAATGACATCACAATTCTTTTTTTTGCTTGTTAAATAATAGATCTTTATTTAGCATACAAAAAGGCATACAAATCCGTGTAAAAAAAAAATGCATGAAAATCCGCCTTTAAAACGCATCAAAAATGCATCAAATCCACTCGGATTTTTACCTGTGTTTTCTGCCAAGAGATGCAGAATCTGTAACGTGAGCACATACCCTAACGGCGCCAACCTGACACTGTGTGTAGGTTACTGTGCACAATCCTTCTGACAGGTTCCCTTCAACCATACTGAGCCTCCCATGCTGCCCCTTCACCCTACTAAGTCCATCCAATGGTGCCACCTGTATTTTCAGCTCTATGAGCGCTAACCTGTCAAAGCCCTAAGCAACAAATCTTCTTGCTGGTGGCAAATATGGGCCTGGGTCCACCCACTGGACTCAAGGCCGCCATCAGGGCATTACTGCCTTGACTGGCATATGGGGCCCTATCTGCAGAGGGGGCCCGCATCGGGCCCAGTCTCTTCTGCTCATTGGGCCCCAGCGGCAGGCTTCTGCCAATGCAGAAACTGAACCTGCATCCGAGATGCAGGTTCAGTTAATCTCTATTGCCGTGCAGACCCGCACAGTAATAGTTAAAAGCCGCCGGCCAATCGGAGACTGGCAGCTGACAACAGCGCGCATGTCACCGGCGTATGACGTCATTGTCATTCGCCGGCGAGTCCGTGCTTGAAATGTATGGAGGGAACATCGCTGTAGGAGCGCGGCCAGGTAAGGAGAAAGTTTTTGTCTTTATTTTTTTTTTTAAGCGGAAAGCCCGGGGCAGGATATAAACACATGGTCTGTAAACTAGCAACAAAAGTCACCAAACACAGCGTAAAGAATCAATAATGTCTTTATTGAAAATGTTAAAATATTTTAAGGAGATAAGAGCAAACTGAAAAAACAGGATGGAAAGAAACATACTGTACATTGAACGGAACATGGATGATGGCAGTATCCTGGGTATAAATATACCACGTGTATTACTTCCAAGAGGAAGAATTTAATATCATCTGCTTAAGGCACAGTTCAATATTGCATGTAGGTAAATACAGAGTAAAGTGCATGGTGCTCATAACCGAAAGAGTCTCAAGACAGATATAAAATACTTAATACATCACACTCATGTACCTGGGAGTTCCTCTCTCCCTGATGGGCCTCAGGAAAAAACGTGTAATAGAGTATAAAGTGCATAATCCCCTAAGGGCAATCAGGGACAGTGTCATGCATATCAAAGATCAAGGGAACTAATTAGAGTAGCAAAGGTAAAGACCACAGATAAATATAAATATCCAGAGTTCAGTTCCGTCCAACGTACACCTTGACGCGCGTTTCAATGGCAAAGTCTTCCTCAGAAGGGGTGCATACACGCTAGTTTACCGATTTTGTGGTTGATCAAGGTCCTCCGTACTTTTGAGGCTATTCGGTTCAGTCTATAAACACATGGTGCAGAATGGAGACATGGGGCAGGATGGGAGACACGGGAGCAGGATCTAAACACATGGTGCAGAATGGAGACATGGGGCAGAATGGAGACATGGGGCAGGATAGAAGACACGGGGGCAGGATGGAAGACACGGGGGCAGGATGTAAACACATGGTGCAGAATGGAGACATGGGGCAGAATGGAGACACGGGGCAGGATGTAAACACATGGTGCAGAATGGAGACAGGGGGCAGGATGGGAGACACAGAGCAGGATGGGAGACACGGGAGCAGGATGTAAACAAATGGTGCAGAATGGAGACATGGGGCAGGATGGGAGACACGGGGCAGGATGTAAACACATGGTGCAGAATGGAGACACGGGGCAGGATGGGAGACACAGAGCAGGATGGGAGACACGGGAGCAGGATGTAAACAAATGGTGCAGAATGGAGACATGGGGCAGAATGGAGACACGGGGCAGGATGGGAGACACGGGGCAGGATGTAAACACATGGGGCAGAATGGAGACAAAAGGCAGAATGGAGACAAGGGGCAGGATGGGAGACACGGGGCAGGATATAATCACGTGGTGCAGAAAGGAGACATGGGGCAGGAAGGGAGACAGGAGGCAGGGTGTAAACACATGGTGCAGAATGGAGACACTGGGCAGAATGGAGACATGGGGCAGAATGGAGACACGGGGCAGGATGGGAGAAACGGAGGCAGGATGGGAGACAAGGGGGCAGGATGTAAACACATGGTGCAGAATGGAGACATGGGTCAAAATGGAGACGCGGGTCAGAATGGAGACACGGGGCAGGATGTAAACACATGGTGCAGAATGGAGACATGGGCAGAATGGAGACACATGAGGCAGAATGTGGACAAGGGGCAGAATATGGACAAGTGGCAGGATGGGAGACACGGGGCAGGATGTAAACACATGGGGCAGAATGGAGACACGGGGCAGAATGGAGACAAGGAGCAGGATGGGAGACACGAGGCAGGATGGGAGACACATGGTGCAGAATGGAGACATGGGGCAGAATGGAGACAAGTGGCAGAATGGAGACAAGGGGCAGGATGGGAGACAAGGGCAGGATGGGAGACATGGAGGCAGGATGGAAGACACAGGGGCAGGATGGGAGACACGGGAGAAGGATGTAAACATGGGGCAGAATGGAGACACGGGGACAGGATGTAAACACATGGTGCACAATGGAGGCATGGGGCAGGATGGGAAACACGGGGGCATGATGGGAGACACAGGGCAGGATGGGAGACACGGGGGCAGGATATAAACACATTGTGCAGAATGGAGACATGGGGCAGAATAGAGACAAGGGGCAGAACGGAGACAAGGGGCAGGATGGGAGACACATGGGGCAGAATGGAGACACGGGGCAGGATGGAGACACGGGACAGGATGGAGACAGATGGGGCAGGGTCATGGGGCAGGTGTCACGGACGTGGTTAGTGGAACCACTGTGTCACGGACCACTGAGAGTCTGGAGGGGCGTGACTAAGCGAGCACCGGACTGTTCACTAGAGCCTTTGATGGTGAGGGTAGACTTTGCTCCCGAAGCATGCAAGGTGCCACTCCAGGACAGACTAACAATCATGCAGCAGCTGGACCCAGAAGGATGGACCAGACGGAGTAGCAGGTAGAGCTTGTATCAGAGAGCAGCTGACCAAGTTTGTATCCGAGTGCAGCAGGACTAGTACTTAGAGTGCAGCAGGCAGGATTGCATCTGAGTGCAGCAAGCTGGATTTGCATCTGAGTGCAGCAAGCAGGACTTGCACTGGTATGCGACCTTTCACAACATAGACTGTATACAGGAAGGTTGCTCAGGCACCTCCCAAGTGTAGAGGAAGCAATATATACATAATGCCTCAAAACCATTTGCTGGGGAGGAAATAGCAAGTGCATGTTTTGGCCCTTTAAGAGGGCGGGAGCGCGTGTGTGTGCCCTTAGATTCTAAGAACATGGCTAGAGACCCGACTGGAAGTGCTGCTGGGATCATGTGGAGCATGAGGAAGAGAGGAACCAACATCAGTGCTGGTGAGTGAACTGACATGCCAAAGACCCTGCCTGTCAGAGCAGGGACCCCGGGGTGGTGCTAACAGCAGCCAGGAATGAGACACACGGGGCCAGGATGGGGGATATTATTACCATAGGGGCTAATTAAGTGATATTATTACTGCAGTGATGTATTTATTTAATTTTTTGAGGATAGTGTTTTAAATGGGGGGTGGTCCTGTTGCTGTGCAGAGCGACTCTATGTCACCTTTTTTTCTTCATCTGGTGTAGTGTAGAAGTTGGGAAAAAATAAGTAATGTGTTTTGCAAGTGGAGCTCTAGATAACTGTGTTATGATGAGCCCTGGCTGGAAGTGATGGCGGTCTTCAGTGTCAGACTGGGATGCCAAGGGCCCACCAGTAACATTGATTTCTGGAGGGGCCCACTTTTCAACTTAATACAAATATTACACTGCCGTCATTCACAAATTTACCTATATCTCCATATAATAATAATAATCTGGGTCGTTTAGTTAATGAATGATGAGATGCTGCTTTTTTCTGTACAGAGTGAATCAAGTGAATTATGCCAAATACTGCCCATACAGTGGGGTTGGGGGCCCAGATCTAAACCGGGGCCCTCCGGGGGATTCCCCTGTTACCATATGGCCCAGTCCAAGCCTGGCAGTCTGTGCTGGATGAAGATAAAAAGCGAAGATCAAGGACTTCACCTAGAGACATCACTGGTGAGTCAGTGTGCTACCTGTACATTGACACTATACACTGTATACTATATACAGAGGTCCTGTGTACAATGTCACCAGTGATCACTGTATTACCTTTACACTGACACTATATACAGGGCTCCTGTGTATATTGTCACTGGTGATCCAGTATTACCTGTACACTGACACTATATACAGAGCTCCTGTGTACAATGTCACTGATGATCACTGTATTACTTGTACACTGACACTATATAGAGCTCCTGTGTATAATGTCACCGGTGATCACTGTATTACCTGTACACAGACACTGCATACTAAGTACAGATCTCCTGTGTATAATGGCACTTATGGGAATATTAGTATTGTGTTTTTTATTAATGATCAGTATTGTAGTATTCAGTCACTATGTGGTGGTAATATGTTGTCCTGCCATGGTGTGGCGGTATTTGTCCCTTGTGTGTGCTATTATTCGGTCACTGTGGTGGTAATATGTGATCTGGACATGGTGCGGTGGTATTTGACCCTTGTATGTGATATTATTCAGTCACTGCGGTGGTAATATGTGGTCTGGACATGGTGTGGCGGTATTTGTTCCTTGTATGTGGTATTATAGGTCTCTAGGGGGTGGTAATATGTGGTCTGGTCATGGTGCGGTGGTATTTGTCCCTTGTATGTGATATTATTGGTCATTTTAAAAATTGAAAAATAAATGTAAATATACCTACATTGTATTGGATATTTTAACAAATGTTTAATAGTTTACAGTAGAGTAGAGCCCGGCCACAAGAGTCTACCTTGTCATGGCGGCAGATTAAAAAATATTTTGGCCAAAACAAGAGGTGCTGGCTATATACAGTATGTGATCTGGTAATGGGAACTGTTAGGCTATGTGCACACGTTCCGGATGTTTTGCGTTTTTTGCGAGTTTTTTCGGTGGTTTTCTGACGTGAAAAATCCGCACAAAAACCGAGAGAAAAACGCGTGAAAAATGCATGCAGATTTCCTGCGGAAAAAGTCCAGTTTTGTTGAGGAAATTTGTGCATAAAATCCAGACGTGTGCACATAGCCTTAAAGGGAACCTGTCAATGCTGTAGATAAGCCCCCGATGTATCCTGAAAGATGAGAAAGATCACCCAGATTATACTCACCCAGGGGCGGTCCGATCCGATGGGCATCGCGGTCCGGGGCCTCCCATCTTCATGCGATGACGTCCTCTTCTTGTCTTCACGCTGCGGCTCCAGCGTACTTTGTCCTCCCTGTTGAGGGCAGAGCAAAGTACTGCAGTGCGCAGGCACTGGGCCTCCCTGACCTTTCCCGGCGCCTGCGCACTGCAGTACTTTGCTGCTATCAACAGGGAGGACAAAGTACGCTGGAGCCGCAGCGTGAAGACAAGAGGACATCATCGTATGAAGATGGGAGGCCCCGGACCGCGATGCCCATCGAACCCGGACCGCAGCGGGATCGCCCCTGGGTGAGTATAATCTAACCTCTTTTTATCATCTTTCAGGAAACATCTGGGGCTTATCTACAGCATTCCAGAAAGCTGTAGATAAGCCCCTGATGCTGGTGGGTTTAGCTCATCTTCCATTTTGGGGGTGACAGGTTCCCTTTAATGTGTGATTGGTGGTGTTTTTCCAAGAAAGAGCTGTGGGACTGTGGACAGTTTGAGGGGTGGACGCGGGGCTGGGGTGGAGCCTGGGTGTAGACTCAAGGGGGCTCCGAAAATTTTTCCAGTATGGGGCCCGAAATTCCTAGTGGCAGCCCTGACCAGACTCATATGCATGCAAACACCAGGGATTTCACTGACTAAAAAACAAGTTATATTGCATCTTTTGCCACAAACCTAAATATCATCATACTGCTCGGCTTCTCCTCTATACCATCCTGACCACAGATTGGACTCACTGCACGTGCAACGGGAAAGATAAAAAACAATCTACATGTCTTGGTTGCGCTCTCTGCAGTTCTCGGCATCGGCCAGCAGGTGGCTCTGTAACCTAACCCTGCTCTGTGCGCCGCGCACCCCTCCCCAGCCTCAGTGAGGGAATGTGATGCAGCCTCCGTGTCAGCACAGTGGGCCAGGCTTCCTATTCATACCGAAGCTGTCAAACCAGTCCCCCGTGTCCGAATAAACCGCGCTTCCTCTCCAAAACACGGCGGCGGGGTTCGGTATCCCGGGCAGAATCATTACCTTGCAATGCGAACGTCCCCCGGCAGGAAGGAGCGGCTAATGCTGGAGACCGGTTGGGCTTAGCCGGTGCTTCGGGATGGGGTGCACGGATTTCCCGGGGGTGTTCTCGCCGTGTGTGCACTGAGAGACCTGCACGGTGTAGGCCTGTGTGTGAGCGGATACATCCCCGAGGTAGGTGCATCCCTCCTGTCCTGTGCACGTCTGCTCCGCTCTCCTCACATCCTATGTAAACATGGTGCCTCATGGCTGGCATCTCATCCCCTGCCTGCTGCCATCGCCAGGATGCCATGACATCTGTGCCCTGGCTCTTACCGAGCACATAATCTGCTGCAGCCATGCAGCACTGCATAGCTCCATGGTGCCAGCCCCCAACAATGGCAGTAATACATGGCACCCCCAGTAATGGCAGAAATACATGGCACCCCCAGTAATGGCAGAAATACATGGCACCCCCAGTAATGGCAGAAATACGTGGCATCCCCTAGTAATGGCAGTAATACATGGCATCCCCTAGTAATGGCAGTAATACGTGGCATCCCCTAGTAATGGCAGTAATACGTGGCATCCCCTAGTAATGGGAGTAATACATGGCACCCCCAGTAATGGCAGAAATACATGGCATCCCCTAGTAATGGCAGCAATACATGGCACCGCCAGTAATGGCAGTAATACATGGCACCCCCCTGTAATGGCAGAAATACATGGCACCCCCAGTAATGGCAGCAATACATGGCACCGCCAGTAATGGCAGAAATACATGGCACCCCCAGTAATGGCAGAAATACATGGCACCCCCAGTAATGGCAGAAATACATGGCACCGCCAGTAATGGGAGTAATACATGGCACCCCCCTGTAATGGCAGAAATACATGGCACCCCTAGTAATGGCAGAAATACATGGCACCCCCAGTAATGGCAGTAATACATGGCACCCCCCTGTAATGGCAGAAATACATGGCACCCCCCTGTAATGGCAGAAATACATGGCACCCCCAGTAATGGCAGTAATACGTGGCATCCCCTAGTAATGGCAGTAATACATGGCACCCCCAGTAATGGCAGTAATACGTGGCATCCCCTAGTAATGGCAGTAATACATGGCACCCCCAGTAATGGCAGCAATACATGTCACCCCCCTGTAATGGCAGAAATACATGGCATCCCTATTGTGGCTAGGGTTTCTGTGGATTAGGCTAATGCCCTGAGGTGCCCAGAGTTACCATACATCGCACAGCTGCGAGTCCTCACAAGAATATTGGAAATTGTTTTTTTTCTGCCTGATGTATAAGATCCAGCCATCTGGAGACCTAATGCTTTCCTCTCCATAGCGCCAACACATTCGTCTGCTGTGCATAGAATATTGATGTTATATAAGTGACATTTCCATTCTGCAGCCTGGGATTAATAATCTTCCCTGTCCGCTATGCGATATCGTTCATTGCATAGGTATTTATTGCTCCATGTTGTTGCCAGGCAGTAAGTCACTAAACTCTCTGGATTTCTATGTTCTAGTTTTCCTTATATGGTTTAAGCATGTTCATAAATTAAAGCACAAATGGAAGTAAATGAGAGAGCCTACGGGAATAATGACCTGAGAGAGCGTATGAGAATAATGACCTATGGCAGAGCCTGCGGGAATAATGACCTATGGGAATAATGACCTATGAGCGAGCCTATGAGAATAATGACCTATGAGAGAACCTGCGGGAATAATGACCTATGAGAGCCGATGGGAATGTTCTAGTTTTCCTTATATGGTTTAAACATGTTCATAAATTAAAGCACAAATGGAAGTAAATGAGAGAGCCTACGGGAATAATGACCTGAGAGAGCCTATGAGAATAATGACCTATGAGCGAGCCTGCGGGAATAATGACCTATGGGAATAATGACCTATGAGAGAACCTGCGGGAATAATGACCTATGAGCGAGCCTATGAGAATAATAACCTATGAGCGAGCCTGCGGGAATAATGACCTATGAGCGAGCCTATGGGAATAATGACCTATGAGAGAACCTGCGGGAATAATGACCTATGAGCGAGCCTGTGAGAATAATGACCTATGAGCGAACCTATGGGAATAATGACCTATGAGAGAGCCTGCGGGAATAATGACCTATGAGAGAGCCTGCGGGAATAATGACCTATGAGCGAGCCTATGAGAATAATGACCTATGAGAGAACCTGCGGGAATAATGACCTATGAGCGAGCCTATGGGAATAATGACCTATGAGAGAACCTGCGGGAATAATGACCTATGAGCGAGCCTATGGGAATAATGACCTATGAGCGAGCCTATGGGAATAATGACCTATGAGAGAACCTGCGGGAATAATGACCTATGAGCGAGCCTATGAGAATAATGACCTATGAGAGAACCTGCGGGAATAATGACCTATGAGCGAGCCTGCGGGAATAATGACCTATGAGCGAGCCTATGGGAATAATGACCTATGAGAGAGCCTATGGGAATAATAACCTGAATTCCCCATCCCGGCTATAAGCAGAATGTTTCATCCTGGAATTTTTCTCGGATCCTGTGACGTCTGTGGAGCATGATGACAAATGGCTGATTAGAATGTATTTAGCATTTTTACTTCTTCTGTTTAGTGGTTGGTTGGCATGACTACGGTAAGAAGTAGTATAGTCTAAGGTCGTGGTCATGACTGTGGCATAATTTAGGCACAGATGTCGCACCTTAAATGCTCATTGAATCTGTCAAAATTCCACAGCTAATGCAAATGATATGGTGTGTTTTATAACCCTTCAACATGCAGTGGAATAATTGCATCAAAATAATTTTAAGAGCGATTCCTATTTGCTAGATGGATTCTGCTTGCCTGTTTTTTTTATAGTATGAGCCATGGATTGTAATAGTAGTTTTTTGAGGTTGTTGCTTGAGAAGATGTTGCATAGTGTTAGACTTCATTCAAACATCAACATTTTTCATGTACTGGAAATTCGGACTGATTATTCTGATCAGTGTGTGTTACGAGTCATCCGATATTCTCATATGTGGAGACATTTTTTAAAAATATACTGTATATTTCCCGCCTTCTCCATTCTGACAGTCCATGAAAATTGGATTGCAGTCGGATGTCATCTACGTGCGATCCGATTTTTTTCACAGACCCATTGACTTGAATTGCTGATTTTGATCCGACCCTCAGCTCAAAAGCGGACATGTTTCCAATATTTTCCGAGGAGCACTCGTTCCGAGGAAAAAATCGGACAGATAGGCTATCTGTGAAAAACACGGATAACACTCGTATGTGAAAATCGGGCTTGTGATTGTGCCCTTAGTGTTTAAAAGGTACAGTCCCTGTAAACATGAGGCCTGATAAGACCATATGGTAGAAGCTTGTTTTCTTGTGTTGACATTTTACCGACTTTCTAAAGACATTACCATTTTTAGATTGTAATTGGCTTGAATTTATCTTGGTTTTGGTAGTAGATAAGCTGAGACTTGTCCTGTTGGTTTCTAAACTAACGATACAGAGCATATGCTTCTATCTAATGATCTGGATGCAGCAGAATCGTTGATAGATATTTGGTGTCCTTCCAACAAACTTCACAGTGTTATTGCTGTGTGGAGGGTCATAAGAATGTATCCACGTTTATTTAGCTGAACGCAACATCCTCTAGGGATAAATTGAGACCTGCTAAAAAGTTTTAAAAAAGCAAGCGTTCTGACATATATTGCAACCAAAAGGTGGATTATGTGGCATGTGAGAATTTATTTATTTTTTTGTCAATACATCTTTTTTGACATTATTGAAAATGGTCTAGTACAAGAGAAGTAATTAAGAGTTGTTGGTGTCAGCTAAGCCAGCCAAGGGGTAGTGACAAGTGCCTAAAATACATAATAAATTAACCGTTCTGATAAATTTGGTGCAAAATCCACAAATGTCTTAAGCTATGTTCACCTTTGCATTGGGTCTTCAGTTTGTCGTAAAAGCCACACAGTTGAGTCTGATCTTTGGTATGAGAGATCCCGCAAGAACCCAGTGGACTACATTTACTTATTTTGGGGTACATTGGGGTGTCCATCCTTTTGACGTGAAGAATAGGTCTATGTACAGCGCCTTTCCTCCTAATAAAATTGATGCAATTTGCTACACGTAAGTAGCTGGAGCCCACCAAATTTTATGAGCCTGTAATTGGAATTGCATAGTTATGTTCTGTCTAGTTGGAAAATGCTGTGAAATTGGTTCTTGGCACTTCTCATACCAGGGTGTACTAACCTTTTTGGGTTATGTTAAAATTTTACTGTTCATTGTCTGGAAAGAGGTTTCCCAAATCTTTTATTTTCGATAAATGCAGATCCTGTAAATACGTTTTTTGTTTTGTTATGCATCTCAAAATGTGCAATTAGCCAGAACTTATAAATTTATATCTTTAAAATGGTTTTCAAAAATGAAATTTCTCGCAAGTTATTTCAGGCAGAATAATTCTTAGTAGGCACCTTTTATATTGTCTTACTAGGAAACTATTGAAAACAACTCATTTACCATGTAAACGATTTGAGACATTATCATGTGTCACCGATGATGGTAGTTTTCACACTCTCTGACTCCTTTAAGTGTTCATACTATTTCAGATCTAATCTATAGGCTATTCCAGAAAATATAGATCTCCATTGGAACTACATTCAGTAGTAATAAATATGACTTGGTGATAGAATAAAATACTTAGAAATGAATGGAAGTCAAGAAACCAGTTGCTTTTCCATTCTAAATTTTGATTAGTCTACACTAAAGCTGGCATATAAGCAAACTCCAGTCTCTGACAGTGATCTGGAAGGGGTATGAAAAGGAAATCTGCTTTTATCTATTCATGTTAGCATGTATTTGTACAGCATATGGGTGCACTCACGTTTATAAAAGGCTTGTTTCTTGTGATCATATAATTAAAAATTGTATACATGTGTATTTGTTCGCATTGATTAATTACTGATAATTTAGAAAAGTAGGTCTTATGTTTGCTCTTATTCATTTAAGAATAATCATGCCCTTGGGAATTATATATATATAATTAATTCTTGCATGAGTGAAAGGGAGCAGTGATTCTTCATTTGCTATTTAAAACATTTCCATGTAACCCAACCCCGGTCTAGCCAGCCTCTATTTACAACCACTGAGGTTTTTGCAGTACTACTAAGATCCCATGTGTACATATAATGGATCATAAATATAGCAATAGAAACAAATCTTCATATCTGAACACGTTAGATCAAAATACTGAAGCATCATTGTAACAGTCTAGTTCAATTAATTGGTGGGTATTTATATTGATATGTAGGGAATTAATAGAGCAAGGAGCCTGGCTGAAGTAGAACTGTGCCATTTTTCCAGCACTAGGTTGCCTAGAAGCACCGCAAGAGCAGAATGAAATAAGTGGAGACATTTATAGGGTTTGTCCAGCAACATCAATGCTATATACCAGTAATACCTTATCAATCTCCTGCTGAACTTGTGCCAATGTGCTTATGTTCTTTTGTAAACCATTGATGAAAAAAATAAATATGTGGGTAGTCAATATTTACTTTTTTGTTGTGTTTGGTATATTGAAAGAAGTTCAAATGATTTCTAATTAAGTATGGAAGTAAAACAATGTGTAAATTTGTCTCATTATAAAGAAGGGATGCCTTAGAGTTAGAAAAGGAACAAAGAAGAGCTACAAAACTGTTAAGGACATGGAGACTATTGGTTATGATGAGGAAAGATTAAAATTATAAAAATTATATATAGTCTGCAGTATGCAATATGCATATGTAGTAAGTGGGAAAAAAAACCGTTTTCAACAAAAACGTAGTTAATAACATTTGTGCAGTCTATGAATTTGTTCTGAGAAATAGTATCGCCTCCATCAGATCCTCCTTCATAGATGAGCTCAAATCTGACCTAATTATTTAAAGGCTAGAGCACAACCTCTCTATGCTAACTTAGATTGGTGGCAAAGCAGTCACCACATGGGCAACATCTCGAACAATTTCAGGGTATAAAGAAATTGCCTCGTGCACAGTTTTGATGAACGACTTAACTCTTCTACTTTGAGAGCAAGTGAAAAATGTTGCTGAAATATGGTCAATCTGTTTGGTATGAGAGTGGAATCTTTTTCCCTGCAGCAACGTTTTGCCTGCTTCATGTCGTCCAAATACTTTTCGAAATCAGACTCCTCATCTGATGAGGATGAAGAAACGGCAACAGCAGCACTGGCAGGACCTGCGTCCTCGTGTTCTTGGCCGTCCTATAGCCCAGTCATCCTAACTGCTACCTCAATCAGAGCTTCTTTTCCTTTAGTAAGCTGTTAATCATCCAGCAATAAACGATGACTCGGGTCCACATAAACAGCTTCCAGAAGAATTTTATTTTCTAATAGCAGTGTCTCTCTCTGTTTCAGTGAAGCAGCAATGCCATCTGCGATTAAACCTTCTCTTTGGGACCAGCAAAGCAACAAGTTCTTCCACTCCGTTATAAAAATGCCAGGAGTTAAATCCTCAGCTTGGAACTTTTTAGTCACTGTAAATGGGTGATGAAGCAATTCCTTCAATTCAGCCACCTGTGTCCATTGACCTTCATGTAGTGTTACCTGAGGGTTGGCCATATCTACAAGGAAGGGTTTTAGCTCAAGCAATCGCTCAATCATTAACTAGGTGCTGCCCCACCGAGTGGCTTGAACCACAATTGCCCCTTTTCCAGCACATCTCTTCAAGATGGAATCAATTTTAGGGGTTCTGGCAGCAATAGCCAATTTCCTAATCAGAGTTCCAACATGTCCCTCTTGCAGACTTTCTTATTGCCAGCTGCAGTGTGTGCACAACACAGCTCATGTGATGAATAGGAAAGAGGTGTGAAGCTGCTTCAACAAGATCATCTAATTGTAAAGAATCATTTTGCTGTTCTTCTGTAGTAATATCTGTTTCTTCCTTCGTTATGGGAACAGGCCTGTGGCCTTCCATGTCCAACAAACTGAATGTGAAATGTTCTTCTAGCTGCTGTTCACCTTCATTATTCTCATTCAACGGTTTAATTGTACTTATGTTTGAAGCATTATCAGTTACAATAGCAAGAACCTGTTCTTTTGTGAGTTCTTAATCTTGCAGAACTTTTTCCACTAAGGTCTGGAGAAACTGGCTGCTGTGATGAGCTTTAGTATCTTTTACTGCCAGCGTCTTACTAAAAATAGCAAAATAGTTCACTCTGTGAAGTGTATAGGCATCCATTTTAAGAAACACAAAGCGTCTCTTGAGAGTCTTTTTAAGATCGATCTTTTGGTTAAGGGCTTCTTCAATCACTATTTTTCTAATACTTAATCTTTCCAGAGAAACACCAAGTTTGCGGGCCATTTCTCCATTAAGAGCTATAAAAGCTGGTCCTGCAAATAATAATAATGGTACACTGTCCTTCACAAGAAGCTCGATGAGCTGTCTTTTAAACACATCTGTCATTGATACAGTAACTTTGTCACAAAATATCTCGTAACTGATGTTTTAGACACTCTTTCCTCCTCCTTTGCATGGCGGGCAGTGCTGGGTTCTGGTTTCTTGGTGCTGCTATGATCTTTTTCAGTCACAGTTTTGTAAACTTCTGGGTGGCAGCGTTGTAAATGTCTTTTTAGATTGGAAGCTCTTGAAGGAACATTTTTAGCACTGCCTGAGTATGCAGTGATTTTGGCATCACAGCATTTGTTTTTATCTGGTTCACTTATATACTGACACACAAAATGTTTTTTTTTGTCTTGAGTCCTTGTGAAATGCTCAAATACAACTGACTTCATAAGATGCTTCTTAGACATTTTGCAATTATGTAAATTCGCTCTAAAAATTTTGTCCTGTAAAAAAATAAGGTATATTGAAATTCTTGCAAGAATAGGGAATCATGCACTGTATAATTTAGGATAGAAATAAAACAATATTTGCATAAATCAATGGGAAAGATAAGTATAAAATTTGTAAAATGTTAGCTTTACGAACTTTCAGTGTCAGGTTTGTCACAGGGTACAGCTCACATCATATTTGTTCACAGTCTATGAAACACGAGGAGAACATAGAAACCCCTTGCAGATGTTATCCTTGGTGGGATTTGAACCCAGGACTCCAGCGCTGGAAGGCTGCAGTTCTAACCACTGAGCCACCATGCTGCCATGTACAGGACTATTGTTTTATGCACAGTTTATTGAAAGTTTAGATATGCTTTAAGAAGTACTTACCTTAATCCTTCTTTCCTGTTCACTCCAGAAGTTCTGAGATGAATGCAGGCATTCCTTCCCTGTGTGTTTGTTATTTTTTCCCCTTATCTGTAGAGCAGGAGCTTCACTACTTATCATGAACATAAACTTCAGCACAGATTCATCTCCGCTAAAAGTCTAGACCTTAGATCAGGAATAGGACAGACATTTATAGGACATTTCACAATTTTCCCAAATTCTTTTTAAAAAAAATTTCCCCACAAACTGCATTGAACTACTGTACCCAATTTATTATGTATTTTAGGAGTCGGTCCATTTTATACGGACTCCAACTCCGACTCCACCAAAGTGGGCTCCGACTCCACAACCCTGGCAGCCGCAATAATTTATATGAACTAAGGTAACGTAGGGATGATGGGTGGATGTATGTATGAATGTGGCATTAATATGACAAGCAGCTGTCTTAGAGGATGCGCTTTTAGAACCCACATACTGTGACGGAATAGGGGCCTTTTCTCATTACCCTTTGTGTGTGTGTGTATGTGTGTGTATATATATATATATATATATACACTCACCGGCCACTTTATTAGGTACACCTGTCCAACTTCTTGTTAACACTTAATTTCTAATCAGCCAATCACATGGCGGCAACTCACTGCATTTAGGCATGTAGACATGGTCAAGACAATCTCCTGCAGTTCAAACCGAGCATCAGTATGGGGAAGAAAGGTGACTTGAGTGCCTTTGAACGTGGCATGGTTGTTGGTGCCAGAAGGGCTGGTCTGAGTATTTCAGAAACTGCTGATCTACTGGGATTTTCACGCACAACCATCTCTAGGGTTTACAGAGAATGGTCCGAAAAAGAAAAAAAATCCAGTGAGCGGCAGTTCTGTGGGCGGAAATGCCTTGTTGATGCCAGAGGTCAGAGGAGAATGGGCAGACTGGTTCGAGCTGATAGAAAGGCAACAGTGACTCAAATCGCCACCCGTTACAACCAAGGTAGGCCTAAGAGCATCTCTGAACGCACAGTGCGTCGAACTTTGAGGCAGATGGGCTACAGCAGCAGAAGACCACACCGGGTACCACTCCTTTCAGCTAAGAACAGGAAACTGAGGCTACAATTTGTACAAGCTCATCGAAATTGGACAGTAGAAGATTGGAAAAACGTTGCTTGGTCTGATGAGTCTCGATTTCTGCTGCGACATTCGGATGGTAGGGTCAGAATTTGGCGTAAACAACATGAAAGCATGGATCCATCCTGCCTTGTATGGAGCATCTTTGGGATGTGCAGCCGACAAATCTGCGGCAACTGTGTGATGCCATCATGTCAATATGGACCAAAATCTCTGAGGAATGCTTCCAGCACCTTGTTGAATCTATGCCACGAAGAATTGAGGCAGTTCTGAAGGCAAAAGGGGGTCCAACCCGTTACTAGCATGGTGTACCTAATAAAGTGGCCGGTGAGTGTGTGTGTATACACTCACCGGCCACTTTATTAGGTACACCTGTCCAACTTCTTGTTAACACTTAATTTCTAATCAGCCAATCACATGGCGGCAACTCAGTGCATTTAGGCATGTAGACATGGTCAAGACAATCTCCTGCAGTTCAAACCGAGCATCAGTATGGGGAAGAAAGGTGATTTGAGTGCCTTTGAACGTGGCATGGTTGTTGGTGCCAGAAGGGCTGGTCTGAGTATTTCAGAAACTGCTGATCTACTGGGATTTTCACGCACAACCATCTCTAGGGTTTACAGAGAATGGTCCGAAAAAGAAAAAAAATCCAGTGAGCGGCAGTTCTGTGGGCGGAAATGCCTTGTTGATGCCAGAGGTCAGAGGAGAATGGGCAGACTGGTTCGAGCTGATAGAAAGGCAACAGTGACTCAAATCGCCACCCGTTACAACCAAGGTAGGCCTAAGAGCATCTCTGAACGCACAGTGCATCGAACTTTGAGGCAGATGGGCTACAGCAGCAGAAGACCACACCGGGTACCACTCCTTTCAGCTAAGAACAGGAAACTGAGGCTACAATTTGTACAAGCTCATCGAAATTGGACAGTAGAAGATTGGAAAAACGTTGCTTGGTCTGATGAGTCTCGATTTCTGCTGCGACATTCGGATGGTAGGGTCAGAATTTGGCGTAAACAACATGAAAGCATGGATCCATCCTGCCTTGTATGGAGCATCTTTGGGATGTGCAGCCGACAAATCTGCGGCAACTGTGTGATGCCATCATGTCAATATGGACCAAAATCTCTGAGGAATGCTTCCAGCACCTTGTTGAATCTATGCCACGAAGAATTGAGGCAGTTCTGAAGGCAAAAGGGGGTCCAACCCGTTACTAGCATGGTGTACCTAATAAAGTGGCCGGTGAGTGTATATATATATATATATATATATATATATATATATCAGGAGAGTTCCCAACATGAAAACCAAACATTTCCATAGTTCTCCATTCATCACGCTGAGACCAAAGAGTTTGAGATTGATGGGCATTATTTTTTTTTCAATCGTATTAAGTATGTCAAATTTTGACATGCTCACTTAGTCCATTACTTTAGATTTATGAATTCCAGTAGAAAAAAAATGTAGTAGCATACTGGTGATGTATGCATTGCATTCAGTCAAAGGCAATCTTTAAACATTCAATGAGCTTTTTGTGACCTATCCATTAAATATGTCATTATAGCCTATGTATGACGGATGCTTATGACAGTGGCCTAATTGTGGCATCTGCCATCCAAGGGTTATAGTGGCAACTGTTCAACATATACAGCTCTGGCAAAAATTAAGAGATCACTGGAAAATGTTCAGTTTTGTCTGATTTTTTTAGTAAAATGTAAATTGTTGTTTTATTCTATAAACTTCTGACATGTCTCCGAATTTCCAAGCAATACATTTTGTTTCGTTTTTTTCTGGAAAAGAAACATGGTCAAAATAAAAAAAAAAAAACAGTGCTTTCAAACCTCAAATAATGCAAAGAAAACAAGTTCATAATCATTTAGAACCAACAATACTAATGTTTTATCTCCGGAAGAGTTCAGAAATCAATATTTGTGGAATAACCATGGTTTTTATTCACAGCTTTCATGCGTCTTGGCATGCTTTCCACCAGTCTTTCACACTGCTTCTGGAGCAAAAATGTAAGCAGTTCTTCTTTGCTTGATGGCTTGTGACTATCCATCATCCTCTTGATTACATTCCAGAGGTTTGGGGGTTCAGGTGTGGAGATTGGGCTGCCCATGACAGGGTTTTGATGTAGTGGTCTATTAATTTTTGCCAGAGCTGTACATCATTGAAAACACGTCACGTCTGTTGAGTAGAACATGTAAAAACAAACAAAATACTCAGCATTTTCACCCAAAAGTGCACATAGATATAATTATAGTGCATAACTTTTAAAGCATAATCCTCAAGCGACCGGGTTTCGGAAGATGCATATAGGTTGACACCCATGCAAACAGCAATATTTTGTGGCCTCACCCCTTCTTCAGGCACAAAAAAGTAACTATGCAGAAAGTATACTGCCTTTGTGCTTGTTTTCTACTCTTGTTAGAAGCAATGATGTCACAGTACTTCAACTTATTATAGACTTATTCTCCCTCCCACCTGCATTAGATCTATTTGCTTAATTAGTTTAGCATCAGCTTTCTGCGATTAAACAGAATGTAGTTTATCTACATAACAAAATGTTACAGGGAAATTTAAAATCACTTAGTCGTGTAGCATACGCATAAAATGATCTGAGTAAAATGTCACACATCACATAACAACACTTGTGACGATTGATGCAGATATACCTTTTTTACACATATCTAGCACAATGACTAATTTGACTTAATTTTGTATTGCAACTATCCGCATACAACTATGTATTCAGGTCAAAGGGTTTTCCAACCAGTATGTTTGAGATACACTATCACTGTTTCATTAGTAGTGTTCAACTGACTAGGAAGGAGCTAAATGGTCACTGTTGTCTTTCACATAAATCCTTGTGTAGGTGCTGTCGCTGAGTTGGTTAAAGCGCCTGCCTTATGAACAGATCCTGTGTTCGAATCTCATTATTGTCTGGCCTTGTGTCTTATGTGTTGGGACGGGTGCCTCATGACTGGCCTCATGTCTTGTGTGTTAGGCTGGCTGCCTCATGGCGGGCCTCATGTCTTGTGTGTTGGGACGCTTGCCTCATAACGGGCATCATGTCTTGTGTGTTAGGACAGTTGCCTCATGGTGGACATCATGTCGTCTGTGTTGGGACAATAAAAATATGTAGAAGAAGAAGAAGGCTAGCACTCGACTTCTGTGGAGGTGACGATGCTAGTGAACGGAGCCAGTAGTCCGTTCGATAATAAAAAATATAATCACTGCACTCGTACAGGATAAGGTTTGCTTCAAGTGAATAATTTATTGGTTAAAAGTGAGGCAACAGAAAAAAATGTACGTTTCGGCCAATCAGTGGCCTTGATCACAATGTCGCCCTTCGTAGGTTGTTTTCTAGAATTTGAACATGTAGTATCGTTGAGGTAGATAAATATGAGGATGTATACATACAATCCACACTGAGGGAAAAAAAATATTTGCACTGGGGTCCAAAAGACGCCAAGGTAGGAAAGCATACAGTGTGCACCGACAGGCAATAAGATTGGTATTTGGTTTTTAAAAAAGAACACGTCCATGTTTGAATGGAGTTACTGTGCTGGTCGGCGTTAGTGATACAGTGGAAATGCTGAGATATATATATCCAGGCAAGGAGGATATTATGGCCAAAAGAGGGTTTGGAAACAAGTCCGTTGGTGGCACAGCTGTGCATGCAGATCAGGCAGTTTTCCCTGGAGTTGCTGCAGGAGCCAGCGTTGGTAGCTAAATGGGAGATGCTGACACAGACGTGTCTGAGCAGAGGGATCAGCTTGTGTTGGGATGGCTGCCTCATGGCGGGTATCATGTCTTGCGTGTTATGACAGCTTCCTCATGGCAGGCATCATGTCTTGTGTGTTGGGACGACTGCCTCATGGCTGGCCTCATGTCTTGTGTGTTGGGACAGCTGCCTCGTGGTTGGCCTCATGTCTTGTGTGTTGGGATGGCTGCCTTATTTCTGGCCTGACTTCTTGTGTGTTGGGCCAGTTGCCTCATGGCGGTTCTCACGTCTGCTGTGTTGGGCTGCCCACCTCAGGTGTGGCTACATGTCTCATGTTTGCCATGCCATGTCATGTCTGGTGTTTTGCCTACCACTTTATGTCTGGCCTTATGTCTCATGTTTGTCAAGCCACCTTATGTCTCTTGTTTGCCCTGCATGAAGGTTTTTTGGCCGCTTCATAGTTGTTGTATAGCGTGCCTGCCTCTGACTCACTATGTGACTTCGGTGGAGTATGACTTTCAGTGGTGTGTACCATTTTGGGATCTGTGGCTTTTGCTTGGTTATCCAGCCGACTTGGGGCTTGTAGGTCTGTTTTCACTACTGTCTCAAAGCTTCACTAACCTTTACTAGCAATAGTGCTGATAATGGTAAGGATGGCTTCAGGATGATAGTCGGTCTGTGGTGATTTTATTAAACAAGGAGAAGTCTTAATAAAATACAGTTCTGAGGGTAGGTGATGGGTGCAACAGTTTTCCAGTCAATCCCCCATACTTGGATTTCATATTGAACTGGTCTGCATTTAAAGGGATCCGTAAGCAGAATTTTGTCTTGTAATCTGAACACAGCATGAGGTAGAGGTTAAAACAGATTTCAGCAATGCCTGAAGCTCTGAGGTTTTGTTTGCTTACAGTGATTGTTTTAGGACTATTAGCTTATCATTGCCATGGCTAGCTGGTGACAGTGAGCCTTGGTGTAACATGCCCCCTCCTGTGATAGGTATTTCACTACCTATGGACATTGTATATACAGAGCCTGGTGTGGGCGATGTTAGCTTTTCAGCTCTGCTTCATTTCTAAATCTAAAAACTCTGTGTCAGAAAGGCTGCACCTAGTAAGGCTGCTTTCACACATCAGGCTTTTTGTTTCAGGCTAAATCCGTCAAATTTGCTAAAAAACGGATCCGGTGCAAAAAGGAGAGAGAGAGAGACAACAAAAATAAAGCTTCTGGGCATGCCCAATGTGTAAAAACGGATTCGGTAGCCGAAATCGTTAATTTACACATCCGTTTCATGCGTTTATTGACGGAAACGTGCCTTCAGGCTTTTTGCGCCGCACAGAAAAAACGTTGCAGGGGACGTTTTTTGTGTCCGGCAAAAAAGCCTGAAGGGACGGATCCAGCACAAAACGGATGAAACGCATGTCCTTCAGGCACAATCCGGCGCTAATACATCTCTATGGGAAAAAAAACGGATCCGGCATGTAAAAAAAAAGATCCTTTTTTTTCCGGATTTGCCGGATTATGCCTGAAACAAAAAACCTGATGTGTGAAAGCAGCCTAATCTGTGTGATTGAATTCAGCTTCTCTTTGACTATATCAGGCTGCTCTCAGATGAGATGGCAAAATCTTTCTGACAGATTCCCTTTAACATCTATGTCCCAGTATTGTTCTCTTGGTAGGTGTAAATGGTTGCACTAATCTGAATGTAACCATTGTAAGTCCAGTGTGGGAGTCTCAAAATGGACCGGTCGACTTTTAGCAAAATATTGACATCCCAGTTATTTTTCTACTCTCCTGGTATGCAGTGGTAAGATGAACTTGATTGTCCCAAGTTGGGCAGCATTTTACCGGTCTGCTGGACTTGTCGGTATGGGGCTGATAAACCATCAATATCCCAGTCTGTCCTCTTAATTGGAGTTGCACAACAGATATGGTTATACCAGATCTGGTGAAACTATTCCAAGACTTGTGTATCCTCCTAGTTGAAGTCAGAAAATTGACTCATTGGAAATTAAGTTGGAGCCATTATACCCAATAAGTGTTTCGGGATTGAAGTAATAAAACTGGTAGATTGAACTAAGTGGTGAGTTGGTTACATATCCAGTCAATGCGTTTTTGTAGGTGATAAAACTGCAAGTCTGCAATAAAGCTATAAGTTATAAAGCTATAAGTGAGGAATCGATGGATTAGTTAAAATGTACCCTTACCTATCAGACTCCTGTGGCGAAGAAGGAACATCTTTGCTAGTGAAGACGAATGCCTTCGCACTGAGGTAAGACTGTTCTGTTTATTACTCAAGAACAGAATGATTCGTCCATAAGATACATAGTGGAGAGCAGGGAGTTCTAATACCTTGGTTAAGACTAGTGATGAGCGAGTGTACTTGTTGCTCGGGTTTTTCCGAGCACTCTCCGGTGGTCTCCGAGTATTTATGACTGCTCGGAGATTAAGTTTTCATCGCCTCAGCAGCATGATTTACAGCTATTAGCCAGCTTGATTACATGTGGGGATTACCTAGCAACATGGCAACCCCCACATGTACTCAGCCTGGCTAATAGTTTTCATCACGGCAGCTGATTTACAGCTAACTCTCCGAACACTAACAAATACTCGGAGGTCACCCGAGCGTGCTCTGGAAAACCCGAGCAACGAGTACACTCGCTCATCACTATTTAAGACCATATGAGCTTTGACCAAAGCCATATGAGGTTTATATATCTTTCTGATTAAGTTACACCATTTTTTTTCTTCCCCTATGATGAAGTATCAGAGGTGGTTATCACTTGGTTTTCTTAGATGTGTTTTCGAGCAAAGAGACTATTTTGCAATTAACTGTTTTCAGCTAACAATCTTCATGGTTGGATTGAGTTATTAGCATCCATTTAATTTGCGTAATTGAAACCTTTATAGAGAATAGGATAAATTGTATCATCCCTAAATAATGTTTGATTGTGACTCCAAATGTTGAGCTCAGAACTTTTTTTTGCCTGTTCTAGTTGTATCAGCTCTTAGTACTTGGCAAGGATGCGCTAACTAGAAATTCTCCAAGATGAAAATCTCAAACTACTGTTCATTTAAACAAATTTATTAGGAGGTCTTAACATTACATCCAAAGTGACACACAAAAAGAAAAAAAAAGTGTTAGTCAGATAATAATAATCTACTAAATATTTCTTCCTTCTACCATAGAGTTGGGTAAATATTTTGAACCATTGAGTCAGGGGTCCCCAACCTGTAGCTCGGGAGCCACATGTGGCTCGTGGTCCCATGAATTGTGGCTCGCAGCTGACTGCCAGCTTGGTGCATTAGCTCCAGATTTAGTAAACTGGTATGAAGAGCACATCTCAAAATGGTGACCTTTGTGAGTAGTCCTGCAGAGAAGAGCAGACCTGACTACACATCTACTGGTCTTGGGGGTTTAGAGATAATTTAAGTATGGTATGCTGGAGACAGGATGATACTACCGGCCAGAGGAGGTGCTTGAAGATGGATGTGACTGGGAGTGCATGATGGGAGAATGCTGAATGTGGTGGGGTGTGGTGGGAACCCCTGGATCTTGGTATACTGCTGCGGGGTGATTTGTGTGGAAGAGCTTTGGTTATCATTATACCCTTAATGGGGGCTTTGGTTGCCACTACTGTGACGGGGGCAGTAGCTGGATGTGGCTCGCGACCCTCTTGCAAAGCTGAATGTGGCCCTCAAGGTCAGAAAGGTTGGGGACCACTGGGTGATCATTGGCACTAGAAAGGTTTCTTACGGTCCAGATCTTGGCCCTAGGCCACGTTCACTGTTTCAGTATTTGGTCAGTATTTTACATCAGTATTTATAAGCCAAAATCAGGAGCAGAAAAATAAGAGGATAAGTGTAATAGAAACACGTCACCACTTCTATATTTCTCACCCACTCCTGGTTTTGGTTTACAATACTGATGTAAAATGCTGACCAAATACTGAATGTGTGAACATCGCCTTAGGAAGGCCTTCATTTCATGGAAAATGTTAACAATATTGGGTTTGATGTTATGTAATATTTTATGCAGGTGCAATTGCTGGGCCCATCAGCCACTATTATTATTATTATTATTATTATTATTATTATTATTTATTTATATAGCGCCATTTATTCCATGGCGCTTTACATGTGAGGATAGGTATACATAATAAAAAGAAGTACAATAATCTTATATAATACAAGTCACAGCTGGTACAGGAGGAGAGAGGACCCTGCCCACGAGGGCTCACAATCTACAAGGTATGGGTGAGAATACAGTAGGTGAGGATAGAGCTGATCTTGCAGTGGTTTGGTCGATCGGTGGTTACTGCAGGTTGTAGGCTTGCCGGAAGAGGTAGGTCTTCAGCTTCTTTTTGAAGGTTTCGATGGTAGGCGAGAGTCTGATATGTTGTGGTAGAGAGTTCCAGAGTAGGGGTGATGCGCAAGAGAAATCTTGTATGCGATTGTGGGAAGAGGAGATAAGAGGGGAGTAGAGAAGGAGATCTTGTGAGGATCGGAGGTTGCGTGCAGGTAAGTACCGGGAGACGAGGTCACAGGTGTATGGAGGACACAGGTTGTGGATGGCCTTGTATGTCATGGTTAGGCTTTTGTACTGGAGTCTCTGGGTAATGGGGAGCCAGTGAAGGGATTGACAGAGGGGAGAGGCAGGGGAATAGCGGGGGGACAGGTGGATTAGTCGGGCAGCTGAGTTTAGAATAGTTTGGAGGGCTGCGAGAGTGTTAGAGGGGAGGCCACAGAGCAGGAGGTTACAGTAGTCGAGGCGGGAGATGATGAGGGCATGGACTAGGGTTTTTGCAGATTATTGGTTTAGGAATGTACGGATCCGTGAAATATTTTTGAGTTGAAGGCGGCAGGAAATGGAAAGGGCTTGGATATGAGGTTTGAAGGAGAGATCAGTGTCAAGGATTACCCCAAGGCAGCGAGCTTGTGGGACTGGGGAGAGTGGGCAGCCGTTTACTGTAATGGATAGGTTCGTTGGGGGGGTCGCGTGAGATGGGGGAAAGACAATGAATTCTGTTTTGTCCATGTTAAGTTTTAGAAATCTAGCGGAGAAGAAGGATGAAATAGCGGACAGACATTGAGGGATTCTGGTTAGTAGGGTGGTGATATCTGGTCCAGAGATGTAGATCTATGTGTCATCAGCATAGAGATAATACTGAAAACCGTGAGATTCTATGAGCTGTCCCAGGCCAAAAGTGTAAATGAAGAAGAGCAGGGGCCCTAGAACTGAACCTTGCGGGACTCCGACAGATAGGGGGCGAGGTGAGGAGGTGGTGTGTGAATGGGAGACGCTGAATGTTCGGTCAGTTAGGTATGACGAGATCCAGGATAGGGCCAAGTCTGTGATGCCAAGGGATGAGAGGGTCTGTAGTAATAGGGAATGGTCCACTGTGTCAAAGGCAGGGGACAGGACCAGGAGGAGGAGGACAGAGTAGTGTTGCTTGCTCTTGGCGGTTAATAGGTCATTGGTGACCTTAGTTAGGGCAGTTTCAGTGGAGTGGTGTGATCGGAAGCCTGATTGTAAGCGGTCAAAGAGGGAGCAGGAAGAGAGATGGGAGGACAGTTCAAGATGGACGTGTTGTTCCAGTAGTTTTGAGGCATAGGGGAGAAGTGATATAGGGCGATAGCTAGATACAGAGGATGGGTCAAGAGAGGGCTTTTTGAGGATAGGTGTGATTGAGGCATGTTTAAAGCTTGAGGGGAAAACAGTTGTTAGTGATAGATTGAAGAGATGGGTTAGAGTTGGGATGAAGACTGTGGTGAGGTTTGGGATGAAGTAGGGTGGGATCGGGTCAAGTGCACAGGTGGTGAGATGCGATCTTGAGAGTAGAGTGGAGAGTCGATCTTCTGTAATGGTGGAGAAGATGGTTTTGGAGGTGGAGGGCTGGGTAGTTGGGAGGAAGGGCTCTGGGGGTTGTCGACTAAACTGCCTCTGATGTTCTCAATCTTCTGCTTGAAAAATGAGGCAGAGTCTTCAGCTGAGATGAGTGGGGAGGGAGGAGGTGCAGGGGGACGGAGGAGAGAGTTGAAGGTGTTGAATAACTGTTAAGGGTTGTGAGACAGGTAGGATATGAGAGATGAGAAGTAGGTTTGTTTTGCTGTGGCAAGTGTGGTCTTGAAAATAGTGAGGGACTGTTTGAATGCGATGAAGTGCTCGTTGGAGTGGGATCTTTTCCATCTCCGCTGAGCAGCCCTGAAAGCTCGCCTCAGTTCTTTGGTCAGGCTTGTGTGCTGTCTGTTGATTTTACGAGCTTTGGTATGTGTGAGAGGGGCAATAGATTCCAAAGCTGTAGCCATTGTGTTGATATGGAAAATTTGGGTTGGATAAATTTATCCCTGTGTGTGCTGCGGCCGCTCTCAATAAGACTGAGTATTTTGAGCGCTCATCAAGAATGGACTGTACACCGTTGTGACAGAACAACATTCCATCAATACTGATACTTTATTGTACATACATAGTTTTATATTTTCACATAGAAAGGAGTGGTTAGGGGTTGTTAGGGGTGGTTAGTTAATTACCATATTGTCTAGCTCCTCTGTCATTGGTCATCTAAACATATATGGAATGTTGTGATTAATGCACATATGACTGCTGATTAAGCAACTAAAATGTAGCTCTGCATCTAGGACAAAGTTGAGACATCTGATCAGCACTTAATACATCTGGCGTTGTTCCGCTTTTGGGATGGAAAACCCCATACAATCTGTCTGGCTTATATCAGTTCATGTCAGCCATTTTAAACCATTGATTATAATGTATATATTAGCTGTGAGTATATGAGTATATATGATTATAGAGCAGTATACATGCAAGTGAGATCTACATGATATATATTTCTATCACAGTGTTATATAGAGCATCAGCGTCATCCGCATTGTGTAGGGAACTTATGTCTGTGAGAGGGAGGAAGGATTCAGAGAGTGAATGTGGATCAAGATGTTTAAGATTTCTGCGAGGGTGTGCAGGTTTGTGGGGTGGGGATTGTAGACAAGGAGTGGAGAGGCAAGAGAATGTGAGTAGATTGTGGTCAGAAAGTGGAAGAGGTGAGTTAGAGAGGTTAGACAGGGAGCAGAGGCGGGTGTAGATGAGGTCCTGTGTGTGACCATCTTTGTGAGTGGCTGCAGAAGACCATTGAGTGAGGCCGAAGGAGGAAGTGAGACATAGAAGTTTAGTGGCAACTGATTGGGAAATGTCAATGGGGATGTTGAAGTCGCCCATGATGATAGTGGGGATGTCCGCAGAAAGGAAATGAAGTAGCCAGGTGGTGAAGTGGTCAAAGAAGGTGGTGGCTGGCCCTGGGGGGCGGTAAATGACAGCCATTTGGAGGTTGGAGGGGGAGTAGATGCGCACAGAGTGCACCTCAAAGGAAGGGAGGGTAACAGAGGGTGGCAGTGGGATTGGAGTGAAGGAGCAGTTATCTGACAGGAGAAAACCAACTCCTCCGCCATGCTTGCTGCTGGGGCGGGGTGTGTAAGATAGGTGGAAGCCACCATACGAGAGTGCAGCAGGAGAGGCTGTGTCAGAAGGGGTGAGCCAGGTTTCGGTGATGGCGAGGAAGGAAAGTTTGGTAGTAACAAAAAGATCATGGATGTAGGAAAGTTTGTTGCAGATAGAGCGAGCATTCCACAGAGCTCCTGTTAGTGGGACTGGGGAAGCTGGGGCCGGGCGAATGGGTATAAGGTTAGAGAGGTTACGGAAATTTGTGATAGAGCGAGGATGGGAGGTAGAACTGACTGTGGGGATGTGGTGAGGAGGACCAGGATTTGGAGAGATATCACCAGCAGTGAGAAGGAGCAGAGAAAGTGTTAGCAGGTGGAAGCAGGAGAGGGCATGAGGGGTCTGTCTGTGCTTTGAGACAGAGGATTGTATGTTGAGGAACAGTTCTGAGGAGGAGGTGAGATGGATGGGGAGGATTGAGGAAGAGATGAACAGTTCCTTACTAGGTGTTGGGATTAGGGGATGTAGTAGAAAGTGAAGCATTATAGGGGTGAAAGTGATAACAAACAGAAACATTGTTTACAGTGACTAGCCAGTTACCTTCAGTTCCCTTCTGAT
Organism: Ranitomeya variabilis; assembly: GCF_051348905.1. Classification (NCBI taxonomy): domain Eukaryota; kingdom Metazoa; phylum Chordata; class Amphibia; order Anura; family Dendrobatidae; genus Ranitomeya; species Ranitomeya variabilis. Next base: position 226,925,933 of record NC_135232.1, on the reverse strand, counting down.
TCAATTCTGGTTTTAATTCTAAATTAATCTACACACTTCTAGGACACACTTATAGGAATCACACTGCAGACTGAAGGCATTGCAGACTTGAGCTATGCAATATATGTATAACTAAGTGCATTCAGGTGTGAAGCAGAGAGGAGTGGTCTCTGTTCATCTTGGTCAGAGAATTAAGGGTGGACCAGATGCATACAATCAAGCCAGAGTAAACAAGGTCATAAATATCACTTGGGTAAGTTGGGGTTAGCTGAAAGGCATACCATATGAATGCTAGGAGCAGAGGAAAGTCTGTGTGGAAAGTTGGGTGATGTACTATGTGCACTTCATAGACAGACAAGGCAGGAGAGCAGGCTGGAGAGCTGGGTGCATGAGCATACCATGTGAATGCTAGGTGCAGAGGGAAGTCTGTGTGGAAAGTTGGATGATGTGCCATATGCACTTCATAGACAGACAAGGCAGGAGAGCAGGATGGAGAGCTGGGTGCATGAACATACCTGTAGGAAGAATAGACATGCTGGTTAGAGTGCGATGGTGGCAGATAGCAGGGCACAGTCTGTATACATACTTCTGGTTTTAATTAAAAATTAATCTACACACTTCTAGGACACACTTATAGGAATCACACTGCAGACTAAAGTCAATGCAGACTTGGGACATGCAATATATGTCCAACTAAGTGCATTCAGGTGTGAAGCAGAGAGGAGTGGTCTCTGTTCATCTTGGTCAGAGAATTAAGGGTGGACCAGATGCATACAATCAAGCCAGAGTAAACAAGGTCATAAATATCACTTGGGTAAGTTGGGGTTAGCTGAAAGGCATACCATGTGAATGCTAGGAGCAGAGGAAAGTCTGTGTGGAAAGTTGGGTGATGTACTATGTGCACTTCATAGACAGACAAGGCAGGAGAGCAGGCTGGAGAGCTGGGTGCATGAGCATACCATGTGAATGCTAGGTGCAGAGGGAAGTCTGTGTGGAAAGTTGGATGATGTACCATATGCACTTCATAGACAAGGCAGGAGAGCAGGATGGAGAGCTGGGTGCATGAACATACCTGTAGGAAGAATAGACATGCTGGTTAGAGTGCGATGGTGGCAGATAGCGGGGCACAGTCTGTATACATCCTTCTGGTTTTAATTCTAAATTAATCTACACACTTCTAAGACACACTTATTGGAATCACACTGCAGACTGTGAGAAAGGGGTTACATACAGGGTTATAGATATCATTTACAGTACACAAATTTATGATGACAGACTGGTACAGAGGGAAGAGGACCCTGTCCTTGCGGACTTACATTCTATGGGACCTAGTCAAGGCCTTTTTCAGGTTACCAGGTTCTTTGAATGACTTGACTTCTGCTTCTATTAGCATGCTAAGTCTTGTCAGTTCCTATATACTTCAGTTGTTGGTTAGGTGATTTAAAAAGTACAGAATAATTAAATTCGAGGAATGTAACGAACCATACATATAAGTGACATCTATAAATAAACACCCTTTCTGAGAAAAAAAGTTTTACAAAGTAAAATAATTCCTTTTTTTACTCTTGTAAGTGCATTTTTGTTGGAGCTCCAAATCTATAGACATTATCTTGATTGAATGATTTATAATACTTTCACATTCTTCCTTCCTGGAGCACTATCCATTGAGAGGAAGCAACCCTGTAAGATCTATCAGAGGATTCCTTGGTCATTGTCTCTCAGGTGAGGGGAAAAATGAAGATTGCTTACCGGTAATTTGATTTTCCTGAAACCCATGACAGCATCCCTATTTATTCCCTCCCTGTAGCTTATGGTTGGTGGTGGTTATCAATCTTCTCTTACAATGAAGAATGGGCTTGAGTGAATGTATGAATGATAATAAGAATAATGATTATAACTTGGGTGACTCCTACTTGACTTTTTGGAAACCACATTGAAAGAGGAAGTGGGAATTGCCTTTTTATTTTGTGCTCTTGGCTTCCTGTCCAGTGATAGGGGCAGATTTCACTTTCTCAGATGCTGTCGTGATTTCAGGAAAATCAAATTACCGGTAAGCAATTTTCATTTTTTGTTATGATCTAAAATGAGAACTGTAGGAATTTTGGAATAGGCCGCCTTAATTTTTTAAAGTGTTTTTTTTTTTTTGTGTGTGCAAATGAAGAGATGATCATTGATCAGCAGTACTCAGCAACTGTATACAGAGTTTGTGGTGTTCTCCTTCATACTTTGTTTTTGTTTTTTTTTTAACATCCATCCGCTGCTGGAGCTGGTAATAGCTGATTAGCTGTGGTGTCAGTTGTCAGACTCCCATCAATCTGATATTGAAGACCTATCCCAAAAAGAACGCATTCTTATAATTTTACAATATTGTTTTCTGATGAAGAGCAGAGGCATCATTGTCAGTTGAGTTATACATCTGATTTCTTCTTTGAGATATGATAATTTATTGGTGATACTGCAGTGTTGTGAATGTATTTGTAGTTTAAAATGTTACTGGTTAAAAGACATTTCTTTGCCCGTTTATCTTTCCTGATCTATTGTATGGGTTTCCTAACAAACCGTGGATAAAGTCCCATTGACAGGATTTTTAAAATAATTTTTTATAGTATTTGCTTAGCCAAGACTATTCTGGCAAACATTTGTCACAGCACGATTAGTAAATATATCTGGGCAATTTGGCTAGTCTCTGCATAGGCTGGCAGCTATTGCAATATATGTTGGGAAGCGGGTCTCATCGGTCAGACTAAGCAAAGGGAACCATACGAAATTGTTGCAATAAGACATATCAAAGTCCTTAACGTTTGCCGCTATTTAGTCTCCACTACAGTGTTGCTCTATTCCTAGAGAATTGAACAAATTGAGCAGAAAGTTTGGCTTATGGAGAGTCAGAAAGTGAGGACCACAGTGAAGTCTGATTCTACAAAAACTCCCTTTACCATCTAACAAACCCCATTTCTGTCCATGTTTCCATCTCTTTGTTCTACTTTTCATTCAATTCCTTAATTCAGTACAGGGGGCCTCCAACTTCTCCTAGGATTGGGAGCCATCTCAAATAACTGCTTCTTCCCCACTCAAAATTCTTTCCTAGTTCCCCCATTAGAATTGTGTCTGCTCATGACAGATCCCTTAGGAGTCTAGATTCCCTGGTCATTGAGACAGAACATGATGTCATTTGATTGACTACAATACGATGGCATTACAGGTCGTGTGTTGTATAAATCTAATCCTGATCTGTCAGTGAATGTAGACTTTCAGTTTTAAAGAACCATTCCCCTGAACCCCATAGATTGCAGTTACAAATGCTTTATTGATTTCTGATAATTCAATTACATATGTCTCCTGCTGGAACTCAATGTCCTGCTACACTCCTCTGTATGGGGAGGGATGTAAAACAGTGCTCCTCCTGACCATCCAGCTCTATGAAAATTCCAAGACCTACAGGGCTGCGAGAAAACCAGGGACACTTACAGAGCATAGCAGTGTGAATGCAACAACATCACAAATTAGACTTCTTTCCTCTGCCATAGTGATTGAAAGCTGAATGACTTGTACATTTAATTTAATACATTTAAATAAAAATGTCAGCAAGAAAAAAAATGATCTATTGCCCTTACTTATACATTTATCTTCTGTTTTGTTGTTTTGTGTTCAGGCTAAACAAAATTGAAAGCAATGTCTCACTAATTTGCATGGTGACATAGCAGAGACAATACCATAAACAGGACAGACCCCATAATATTTTGACAATTCTCTTTAAACCCCCACTCCTACCCCACTTAGATGTGTCCTGCTTTGATCCCTGTTGCCAATGCAAGTCAGTGGTCCCCTGAAAAAAAAGCGGATAGTACACGAATGTCATCCATGTGCTCTCCATGTTTTGTAAATGAGTAGAAGTTAAAGGGAACCTGTCACCCCCAAAATCAAAGGTGAGCTAAGCCCACCAGCATCAGGGGCTTAGCTACAGCATTCTGGAATGCTGTAGATAAACCTCTGATGTATCCTGAAAGATGAAAAAAAGAGGTTAGATTATACTCACCTAGGGGCGGTCCCGTTACAATGGGCGTCGCGGTTCGGGGCCTCCCATCTTCTTACGATGACATCCTCTTGTATTCACGTCAGGGCCTCTCTGACCTTTCACGGCACCTGCGCACTGCAGTACTTTGCTCTGCCCTCAACAGGGCAGACAAAGTACGCATGCGCCGGAGCGTGAATACGAGAAGAGGACGTCATCGTAAGAAGATGGGAGGCCCCGGACCGCGACGCCCATCGGACCAGACCGCAGCGGGACCGCCCCTGGGTGAGTATAATCTAACCTCTATTTCTCATCTTTCAGGATACATCGGGGGCTTACCTACAGCATTCCAGAATGCTGTAGATAAGCCCCTGATGCTGGTAGGCTTAGCTCATCTTCGATTTTGGGGGTGACAGGTTCCCTTTAAGACATTTTTTTTTCTTCATACAGGAAAAAACAATCCAACAGGCGTTGTAAAAACTGACAGGTAAATCAAAAATTGTTCCAGCTCACCAAAAAAAACAAAATACGGATCTATTTTCACTTGAGAGAAAAACAGCTGATATATGAAACTAGCCTAACAATTTGAAGGGGAAATTATTATTTTTTTACATTTTTTTTTCTGCTGTGTGGGTTTCTTACAGACATTTATCATGATTTCAATTACATTTTTTAAATTGGTTAGCAGACAAGTCTCAAATTTATGACTGTTTTTAAATTTATCACTTTTTTTATGTATTGTCAAAACGTGTCTGAGTATTAATAAATCTGTCTGTGTGTATTAAGGCAAAAGTGCAGAATGTAGCCTGTTGTTTTAGTAGGACATATTGACATAAATGGGGTATGAGATAATAAATACGTAATGCTTCATCAAAGGCAATAAATCATTGCTTGTGTGCGGATTCAAATATAATAGGCACAACAGGTTCTTAATTAGAGATGAGCGAACCTGGACTGTGCTGAACTCCTAACACTGACTTCTACTGGAAGTCCGTTTTAGTGTTCTGAGATTCAGGAGAGAGAGACCTAGCCTTTACTATAACCATGTTTAGTACTAAATTTTGAGTCCCCGTTGACTTCTATGGGGTTCAATGTCTGGTACTCGAACCGAAGTTTGGACTAAAGTTCGAGTGAACCCAAACATCCACGGGTCCACTCATCCCTATTGATAATCCAAAGCACCTTACTATTAAATGGAATGTATCAACCGGTTATTGCTACCCCATCTGAGAGCAACATGATGTAGAGGCAAAGACCCTGATTTCAGTGATGTCACTTAATTGGCTGCTTGTTGGTCTATTTTTTTGATGACCCATTCACTTGAATAGTCAAGCATGGTGTAATAATGAGACCAAACTCAGACATATCTCTCAGCTTTAATTTGAGGGCATTATTCAGATTTAGGAATTATAGCTCTTTAATACGTAGCTGCCTCTTTTAAAGGGACCAAAAGTAAGTGGACAGTTATCTCAAAAGCTATTTAATATGCTATTCTCTTGTTAATCCCATCAACTATTAATCTGGTAAAAGATCTGGAGCTGATTCCAGGTGTGACATTTGTACTTGGAAGCTGTTGCTGTGAACCCACAAAATGTGGTCAAAGTAGCTCTCATTGGAGCTCTCTATTTGCACTCTATTATTGGCCCCTTATTCCATCTCATTGTGTAAGGGCTATTTCACCAAGATGGAGAGTGATGGGGTGCTACGCAAGATGACCTGGCCTCCACAGTCACCAGACTTGAACCAAATGGAGATGGTTTGGGGTGAAAGCAAAAGGGCCAACAAGTGCTAAGCATCTCTGGGAACTCCTTCAAGATTGTTGGAAGACCATTCCCGGTTACTACCTCTTGAAGCTCATCAAGAGAATGCCAAGAGTGTGCAAAGCAGTCATCAAAGCAAAAGGTGGCTACTTTGAAGAACCTAGAATATAAGACATATTTTCAGTGGTTTCACACTTTTTTGTTAAGTACATAATTCCACATGTGTTAATTCATAGTTTTGATGCCTTCGGTGCGAATTTACAATTTTCATAGTCATGAAAATACAGAAAAATCTTTAAATGAGAAGGTGTGACCAAACTTTTGGTCTGCACTGTGTATATATATATATATATATATATATATATATATATATATATATATATATATATATAATATTTTATTGTGATCCCGCCTGTATTGGTAATGATGTAACTGTTGAACGTGATGTCAATACTTTTTCAATGCAGATATAGAGCATTGAACAAACTATACATATTTAGCAAATAATATAAATTGCTAAAACAATTGGTCATTTCTGATGTGGCGTTCCCTTTCACTATATGATAAATGTTTGCTGGATTTCAGTTCATTGTGCTGCTCCATAAAGTTTTGTGCTCTTAACTGATAAGATAGCTGCAAACATTAGCACTTATCAGTTATAATTGGCCCTGGCTTGCTTATCATACTTATTAAATACATGTACAACAGCCATAGTTATTACTTGAAGGTTGATAGGAACACCAGTCTTGGTAGACATTTGCTTTTGAATCATGGTGCCCATGCTCATGACTTAGCTGTCAATCGAACGTTGGTTTGGACTACAGTTATTTTTAATGACTCCTCCATACACATGAATGCTATAGTGTTCATCTAGGGGCAATATGGTATTATTATGTCATATCGAATCTATAGCGATATATTTGGTATCTCCACATTTGTAAAAGTCTGCTCTATCAAAACAGGAGGCTCAGCCTGTCACTTGGCACTAAATTGTCTGGTGGACATACCCAGGTAATATGTGGAGGAATAGGTACTTGGCTTTTTTAGTGTGTGTGCGTATATGAAGGTTCATTGTAATTATAGGGGCTATGTGTGTTTTTCTATTGATGGCAGAACCGTGCCCCTAATACTTGTTTCGGAATTGCGGATATGTTTCTATGTCTCCCATATTTGTTATACTAGCAACACAGATGGATACAGTTGCAAATACTGGATTATTATCTTTTGATTGAGAATAAGCAACATTTCTGTTTATTATACATGTACCCCAACATTACCAAGAGACTCTATTTTGACACAGTGGATAGATCTCACCATTTAGGAATTTTTGTGTCTTCTTACATTATGCTGGCCTCTGTTTGCTTGGTCTGAGGCAACAATATATTTTATTTGTCTTGTAATATACACTCACCGGCCACTTTATTAGGTACACCATGCTAGTAACGGGTTGGACCCCTTTTGCCTTCAGAACTGCCTCAATTCTTCGTGGCATAGATTCAACAAGGTGCTGGAAGCATTCCTCAGAGATTTTGGTCCATATTGACATGATGGCATCACACAGTTGCCGCAGATTTGTCGGCTGCACATCCCAAAGATGCTCCATACAAGGCAGGATGGATCCATGCTTTCATGTTGTTTACGCCAAATTCTGACCCTACCATCCGAATGTCGCAGCAGAAATCGAGACTCATCAGACCAAGCAATGTTTTTCCAATCTTCTACTGTCCAATTTCGATGAGCTTGTGCAAATTGTAGCCTCAGTTTCCTGTTCTTAGCTGAAAGGAGTGGTACCCGGTGTGGTCTTCTGCTGCTGTAGCCCATCTGCCTCAAAGTTCGACGCACTGTGCGTTCAGAGATGCTCTTAGGCCTACCTTGGTTGTAACGGGTGGCGATTTGAGTCACTGTTGCCTTTCTATCAGCTCGAACCAGTCTGCCCATTCTCCTCTGACCTCTGGCATCAACAAGGCATTTCCGCCCACAGAACTGCCGCTCACTGGATTTTTTTTCTTTTTCGGGCCATTCTCTGTAAACCCTAGAGATGGTTGTGCGTGAAAATCCCAGTAGATCAGCAGTTTCTGAAATACTCAGACCAGCCCTTCTGGCACCAACAACCATGCCACGTTCAAAGGCACTCAAATCACCTTTCTTCCCCATACTAATGCTCGGTTTGAACTGCAGGAGATTGTCTTGACCATGTCTACATGCCTAAATGCACTGAGTTGCCGCCATGTGATTGGCTGATTAGAAATTAAGTGTTAACAAGAAGTTGGACAGGTGTAACTAATAAAGTGGCCAGTGAGTGTATATCGATTTTGAATAAATACATTTATTATTTTAAATATTGTGGTTCAGAAACACTTCTTGATCCAAATATGGATAACTACAATAGGATCTATATGTTTCATACTTGTTATGGAGTGTTGCTTATCCTCATGTAGGATTTATGGGCATGGGTAGTGTGCTTATCATCTATCAAAACAGCATTTATTTACTCGAGCGGGAAGCAGCATAACAAGAAAAAAAATGGAGACATTAGAATTACGTTTTTTATGATGCTTTCAAAATGTATTTAAAACAAAATGATATAGATAAAAATGTCAGCTAAAAAAAGCTGTAACTGTATAGAGAGATAAGGACCACACATCCAAATATCATGCATTGGTCTAATGCCACTTGGCAAAAATTTACAAACTGAACATAACATTCTGATCAGACTGTATGAAGCCCACTGCCATGTCACGGCGAACCCTCAGTAGATCCCTAACATAAATTGTATGGCGCTATATGCCGTCCACCACTACAACGACAGCGCACCAGCGGTGGGGAGAGAGTCCCAATTCCTCACAGCACCCATGCTGCATGGCAAAGCCCCCATGACTCTAGGCCACACCACCCCACAGGCACAGCATCACAGCAGCAATGGCCACCACACAGCACCAACACCAAGTGAAAGGAGCTGAAATGGCTTCCACATGTTCTCAGATTGAGCTTAAAGCAAAGAAATAAGCGGAACCCCTCTTGCAGTCTCACACCTGGCACAAATGGAAGGAATCCTCACACAGCTATATCTACTGAGAAATGAAGACTGTGTTCCCCAACTTTTGGCCCGGTCTCTACTTTATCGGTGTCCTTTTACAGGTGGGATCTCCAAAACTGGACACAGTATCCAGAAGAGGTTTTGTTAGATGTCTGCAAACTTCCATCAGAATCTATCCAATTTATATGCACTAATATTCGTCAAACCAGCACTCGTAAGTCAGGTTATCAAATAGTTTATCCTGGCATGAAAATGATGTTGTACAGGGATGAAACTATTGTACTGATGCCAGCCCGTGTAAACAAGCCAGGAAATTAACATTGATTGTCTTGTGGTTTCTTATTTTCCATTTTTTGCACTCATACATATCGTTCTAAACCAATAACAATAGAAAATAATTACCTGGTTATTGTTATATTTGCATCCTGTTTACATAATGTATTCTCTTATTTTCCACTACATCATATCGTTAGTTTAAATATTTATTGCAACTTACAAATCTCTGGCTTTTAGGGTATGTGCACACGATGCAGATTTAGTGCAGAATTGGTGCAGATCTGCAGCAGATTTTTCTGCAGCAGAAACGCTGCAGAACTGCACTGTGATTTACAGTACAATGTGAAAAAAAAAAAGCTGTGCACATGGTGCAGAAAATTCTGAGCAGAAACGCTGCAGATTTCAAAGAAGTGCATGTCACTTCTTTTGTGCAGTTCTGCAGCGTTTCTGCACCCCTCCATTATCGAAATAAAATCTGCACAAAAAACGCACTAAAAACGCACAAAAAACGCAGCTGCGGATTCTGCCTGAAGATGCAGATTTTGTGCAGAAAATTCTGCACCTCTTTTCTTACGTGTGCACATAGCCTTAGTCAATCAATGTCCTGTATTTGTGCGTAAGTGGAGTAAGCAATACTATCAACTGACTTAATAGCGATTAAGGGTAATCCTAAAATATGCCTGGGACTGATGTTCCTATCTGGACTGGTAAGTATTGTAATATACATTTGATAATATGTATAGAAATAAGGTTCAATTAGTAAGTAGTTCATTATGTTTATTTGAAATGATATAGGTATCTAAAAGGAAAGCATGGTTTTAACTTTTGCATACTGTAGCCAAGTAATGTTTTAGGTTTCTCTTTTTGTTATAAACTTAATATGTAACATTGCATAGCTTACTTGAAGGATAAGTGAGCCATAAATAATTTCAAATAAAATACACAAGCACACATATAAAAGGAGATAAAATTGGGTCTCAATGATGCTCTAGGGACCACTGTATGACTAAAAGTAATAGAGGTGTCACATATATAAATATTACTGCTACATAGTAAAATACAAGAAGCAGGGAAGTTAATAAGTATCAATTTTCACATAAAAAGTGGTAAATATCGAATGAAAAAATTTACTATTGGCACACCTAAGCAGTAGGTAGTATATAGCACACAAAAAAGGTAAATCAGCATATTAGATAGTACCCTTAATAAGACAATGTATTGTGAGAATAACGTTGGCCATAGCTGTATCAGTGAGACCGAAAACCTCAGAGTCCCATCTCGAATTGCGTTTCACCGTTGCCTTCGTATTTTGTCAGGAGGTAATGAAGCATTTGTTTAGGTTTTTTTTTTCATTAATTGATCGCTTTTACAACTAACCGATAACTTGCCAGTTGGCAACTTTAGCCATAAAGAAGATGGCAGCATCATAGGAAAATAGACACTTTTAGATATCTTATTGTAACTTTATTTTAGTTTTTTCAATCAAACAGTGATATAGTGAATCTATCACTAAAACGGTGATATAGTGATGTTACTATTTTACTACAGTAAATCTCATATTCGTAATTGGCCATTTGCGAAGGAGTCAAAGTTGGAACTGGAGTCATAATCGGAATGGTGGAAACATAAGAGTTGGAACTTTTATCTTATTGCCCCCACAGCTCTGGAGTGGGGAGAACAAGCCAAGAACAATAGGCGACTTCACACCTGACCCTGCTTCCCACTGTTCACAATGACCAAAAGTTACCATCTGATTCTGTTCTTTGAGGCTACAGTACGTGTCCTGTTTCCTGAAAGAACAGGACGTTTATAAAAACCCAGTGACCAGCGATAAAATTGCGATATCTCAATTGTATTTTTTTTAATACAGGTTACGATATGGAAAAAAATATATAACATAAACTGATTTATACAATAGGTCCTTTTCTGATTCATACAACAGTTTGTTTGTTTTTTTGTTTTGTTTTTTTTTACTTCCCCCATATATCTGCACAGTCATCACAACACTTTTGAATACTATGAAACACATGTTCAATGACCAATAAAGCTGCATTTCCTTTAGTTTTGTTAACGTTTTCCTTGTCTAAAATGTTTTCCTTTTTGTATAAGCTGATCACTATTATACTGCATATCAGAATTGTCAGATCATGTTCCTATCATATCGATGTCGGCTTTAATCACACATCTCCATTTCGGTAATGGCCATTACTTTCCTGCATCTCAGGAAGGATATTCTATACCATGTTTCCTGTTTAGTTAGACAATTCACCTCCCCCATTAAAATTAGAACACTTAGAGAAATTTCCTTGGGAAAAGGAATGATTAGCCTCATTTTGTCTGATAGAAATTTGAGTGTATTTTAGGCTAGGGCTAGACGGCGATGTGTCATGCAACCACAATTCTTTTAAAGCTGTGATTTTGCTGTAAATAAAACAGCCAATTTGCATGCAAGTCTCATTTTGCCACATGCATTTGTAGCCTATGAGTTCAAGTGTGTCGCATGCGACTTACGACCAATGGCAGAAAATCCAACACGTATTGAAACATATATAGCTGACAATGCGGCACCATAAGAAATCGTTGCATCCGATGTTGCAATGTGTCGCCATTTAATTGGTGCCATTTAGCCCTAGCCTTAATATGACCAATAGGATTAAATGAACTATCAGCCTGATTTTAGAGACAAGTTCAGTAACTCACATTACTAGAAGGATTTTCCAATAATAAAGAAGGTCCGCACAAGAGAATCAAGTTCCCTGCCAGCAGACAATGCTTGTTTTGTGCCCGCCAATGCTTACTACTATATAGCCTGGATACAGGCTGATGGATATTGCTTGAAGGATGAGCCAGTCCAATTCCATGCAAGGTTCTAGTATGAATATATTATATTCTGTGAGATTGAGATACATTCAGATATAGGTGCACAGAATGCCCCGATGCACATTAGATTGCTGTCAGCCAAACGATATTTGCCGCCATCCCCATATATAGGATATTCTCAGCTGAGCGTTCCTGTGTTCTCTGAGACTCCTCTGGCTGCAACTTATATCCAAGGAGAACAAAGGGACCCCTTGAATCTCCCCTGATGTCAACTGTTGGGGAGATTTGGATGGCCCCCATACACATTAGACTTTCTGCCAATCCTGCCATATCAGCAGGTTTGGATGGCTTTAGCCTAGGGTATATAGTGGCCTTAAAGCTTTTTTTAGTAACAACAAATCGGCAAACTTGTAAATCAAATGATACCACCATGAATTCCCTCCCGCCTCCTAGATATGAGAGAGTCCTGGCAATATTTCTATCTATCTACCCACAGTATAAGTCGCATTTTACTTAAGGACCACACAGAGCGAAGGAAAATATGCCAAGATTGAAATTCATTGCCAAAAAAGGATCTTGGAAGCCTGACAATCATAGGATACTCTTCAGATCACTGAAAACTATTTAAGCCGCTCTGAATAAGGATCCTTGCGAAAAGAAATATGATCACTTATTAAGTGTAATATGTGCCAGGAGACTTCATTAGACACAAAGCCTGAACACAGAGGAGCATTATTTGTCAATCTCCGAATCGACTGCTCATTATCTATAGTTTTATCGTTTGGCTATTTTTACATTGAGTGCATTATTTGCTCGGTCAGTTATTGGACAGCAGTGATGAGTACAATGTTTTGCTGTTGTTATAGGGATCTCGTGTACAGGTACCGCTATACAGTTCACTATATCTCTGCACGGCCTCATGCCGTAAAGATAACAAGGGACTGGTAAAGATAAGCAAGTGCTATTTTATGTCACTACACAGCTTCTGTTACCAGAAATAGTCCTTGTTTATTCCATGACAGGGGTGGAATTTCTTAATTTGTTATTAAAAGGCTCTGTCTTCTGCTTGACTCTGACCAGATCTTCTATATCAGCGAGTTTCTGTGCCAGAGTGTTTCTTTCAATGGCCCGTTACCCCAAGCAGTAAAACAGAGAGTCTATAATTTACATCAAGGAAACTGTCTTGTTCAGGCAACCTCATTCTACATGTCCTGTTAAGATATGCAGAGGACTCAACATGTCCTTTTAAAGTCTGGTTAAAGGCGTTGGCCACTACTTTACACGTCCCTTTCATGTGAACTAACTGCCATAGATAAGCACTTTTCATGAAAATCTCCTTGAGTTCCTGGCTCTGGAAACTGATGGGTGGGCGTGATTTGCTCTGGGCGGGGCTCAATTAGGCAGAGCTCATACTGCTCCTGTGCATGCAGCTGCAGACACCCTCTCCCAGTGGGAGGGGTATAGGTGGAGTGCAGGGGCTGTGCTCACTGCTGACTTGCAGACTACCACCATGTATGATGGAAAATGTAATTAGAAAGGAGTGGAGGAATCTGAAGAGGAAGTGATGGCTGAGACAGTGCACAGTAAGCGAAAATAACATACAACTGGCAGAAAAGGTACATGGGGATCTTTAGGGACATTATACTTAGGCCATTTCTAACAAAAAAAAAAAGGTAACTGTGTTACAGTAGTGGATAATCTCTTTAAACAGAATTTATCAGTAGGATCCATCCTCCTAAGTCATCTATCTGGGCATGCAGGAAATAGAAAGTTGAATAAAATTATACCTGGGCATCTGCGATCCAATGACTGAATGAGAATCTGCCTCCAGAGCACATTTTAAATGTAAGGGAAAATTTACCGTTGTGAGACATGTAGATCAAGAGAGCAGACTGTCAGTCATTACATGTCTCACACTGGTAATGCCACCTTTCATTTAAAATGAGCTCTGCAGGTAGATTCTCATGCAGAATCTAGGCATGTCGTTTTAGCAGACTTTTCAATGTATGTCTTGCAATACTGTGTTAAAAATTAGCATTTATTTTTTATCTAACATATGTTACAGACCTTTCTGTTGATTAGAGGCACTGCCTAATATTTCCCTTTAAAATATACATTGAGATTAATGGATTAATGCTGCAATGTTAGAAGCATGAGGTCATACTTAGCAAGCTAAATGCATATACGTAATTTGTGCCAAAGACTTGTTTCAATGATTTACACCATATTTATGATGTGTTTTATATGTTGTTTACGTTGTACAATTTGAGGCATGGCCTTACAGAAAAGGGTCCTCAGCTTGTCAATAAAGGGGCTTACCTTAATGTGCAATGCAGTGAGCCAAAATTATGGCAAATTTTTTTTGCACAATGTAAGCCAACTAATTGGTGGATTAAATTTAGACTAGACTGTTTTAACAGTAGATTTATCAAGCAGTGTGAACAACTGTCTAGTCTAATTTTGAACTCTCACAATTAGACAGAATTGATAAATAAACCTCATGGTCTTTGTGCATTTTATTCTGACTTTTTTTCATTTTAAGATAAACTGTAAAATAATTCTATATTTATACAGCTCTGGCAAAAATTAAGAGACCACTGCAAAATTTTCAGTTTGATTTTTCTCTTTATAGGTATATTTTTGAGTAAAATGTAAATTGTTCTTTTATTCTATAAACTTCTGACAACATGTCTCCAAATTTCCAAGCAATAATTTTTGTATTTTTTTCTGACAAAAATTGTAAAAAAAAAACCACAAAAAAACAAAACAGTGCTTTCAGACCTCAAATAATGCAAAGAAAATAAGTTCATAATCATTTAGAAACAACAATACTAATGTTTTAACTCAGGAAGAGTTCAGAAATCAATATTTTGTGGAATAACCATGATTTTTAATCACAGCTTTCATGCGTCTTAGCATGCTTGCCACCAGTCTTTCACACTGCTTCTGGTGCCACAATTTAAGCAGTTCTTCTTTGTTTGATGGCTTTTGACTATCCATCATTATTATTATTATTTATTTATATAGCACCATTGATTCCATGGTGCTGTACATGAGAAGGGGTTACATACAAGTTACAGATATCACTTACAGTAAACAAACTAACAATGACAGACTGATACAGAGGGGCGAGGACCCTGCCCTTGTGGGCTTACATTCTACAGGATTATGGGGAAGGAGACAGTAGGTTGAGGGTTGCAGGAGCTCCGATGTTGGTGAGGCGGTAGCTTCGGTAGTTATGAGGAGGCAGCGGGGTCAGTGCAGGCTGTAGGCTTTCCTGAAGAGATGGGTTTTCAGGTTCCATCTGAAGGATCTGAATGTGGTTGATAGTCGGACGTGTTGGGGCAGAGAGTTCCAGAGGATGGGGAATATTCGGGAGAAGTCTTGGAGGCGATTGGATGAGGAGCGAATAAGTGTGCAGGAGAGAAGGAGGTCTTGGGAGGACCGGAGATTACGTGAGGGAAGATATCGGGAGATTATTTCAGAGATATATGGAGGAGAAAGGTTATGGATGGCTTTGTAGGTCAGTATTAGTAATTTGAACTGGATACGCTGAGGGAATGGGAGCCAGTGAAGAGATTTGTAGAGGGGTGAAGCGGAGGAGCAGCGAGGAGAGAGATGGATTAGTCGGGCAGCAGAGTTAAGGATGGACTGGAGAGGTGCAAGGGTGTTAGCAGGGAGGCCGCAGAAAAGGATGTTGCAGTAGTCAAGGCGGGAGATGATAAGGGCATGCACAAGCATTTTAGTAGATTGAAGGTTAAGGAAATGACGGATTCTGGAGATATTTTTGAGCTGGAGGCGACAGGAGGTGGAAAGAGCTTGGATGTGCGGTTTGAAGGACAGGGCAGAGTCCTTAGGTTACTCTGAGGCAGCGGACTTCCGGTACGGGGGAAAGCATGATTTCATTGATTGCGATAGGTCAGGTAAGGAAGATCTGTGGGATGGAGGAAATATGATGAGTTCGGATTTGTCCACATTGAGTTTGAGGAAGCGAGAGGAGAGGAAGGAGGATATGGCTGATAGGCACTCTGGGATTCTGGACAGCAGAGCGGTGACGTCTGGGCCAGAGAGGTAGATCTGAGTGTCATCAGCATAGAGGTGGTACTGGAATCCATGGGACTTTATGAGCTGTCCCAAGCCAAGTGTATAGATTGTTGGAGTCCCCCAAGGCTCTGTTCTAGGACCCCTACTCTTCTCAGAGAGAGGGTGGGATGAGGAGGTAGTGTGGGAGTGGGACACGCTGAATGTGCAGTTGGAAAGGTACGAGGCGATCCAGGATAGGGCGAGGTCTTTGATGCCAAAGGAGGAGAGGATCTGTAGTAGGAGGCAGTGGTCAACTGTGTCGAAAGCAGAGGACAGGTCTAGAAGGATGAGTACAGAGTATTGTCCAGTAGCTTTGGCAGTAAGTAGGTCGTTAGTGATTTTGGTCAGAGCAGTCTCAGTTGAGTGATGGGGGCGGAAACCAGATTGTAGATTGTCGAACAACAAGTTAGATGAGAGGTGGAAGGAAAGTTCAGCGTGAACGTGCTGCTCCAGGAGTTTGGAAACGAATTGGGTGATAGCTGGACATAGCAGTTGGATCGAGGGTTGGCTTTTTAAGGATAGGCGTGATTGTGGCATGTTTGAACGCAGAAGGGAAGGTGCCAGAAGTTAGTGATAGGTTGAACAGGTGGGTTAGGGATGGGATAAGTGTGGTGGTGAGGTTGGGGAGGAGGTGGGATGGGATGGGGTCAGGGCACACGTGAAGTGCGATTTGGAGAGGAGATAATTAAGCCCCCCTTCAGTGATGTTGGATAGGGAGGTTATGGGGTCTGGGCATTGGTCTGGTATACAAATGGGTTGTGGTGGTTGAACAATAAAGACTTGCCTTGTCTGGTCGATCTTATTTTTAAAGTGTGTGGCAAAGTCCTCAGCAGAGATGAGGGAGGTTGGAGGGGCAGTGGGGGGCGGAGGAGGGAGTTAAAGGTTTTGAATAACTGTTTGGGGTTGTAGGATAACGAAGATACGAGGGTTGTGAAGTAGGCCTGTTTAGCAGAGGTGAGAGCAGATTTAAAAGCGATTGTTGCTTGTTTGAATACAGTGAAGTCATCTTGCGAGTGTGTTTTCTTCCAACGCCGCTCCGCAACCCTGGACACTTGCCGGAGCTTTTTAGTGGTGTTATTGTGCCAAGGTTGTCTATTGATACGTCGCACTATGCCATGGACGAGAGGGGCAACCGTGTCAATAGCTGATGAGAGAGTGGCAGTGTCGTGGAGTGAGGATATGGATGCCAGTGGTAGGATGGAGTCAGAGAGTGTGTGGGTGTCTAGGTGTGCAAGGTTTCTGCGGGGTTGCACATGTTGCTGGACATGGATGACCGATGAGGAGGACAGGGATGAGAAGGTGAGCAGATGGTGGTCGGATAGAGGGAGAGGGGAGGTAGTGAAGTTAGATAGAGAGCAGAGACGGGTGAATACCAGGTCTAGTGTATCCCCATCTGTGTGGGTGGCTGCGGAGGACCACTGAGTAAGTCCAAAGGATGAGGTAAGGGACAGAAGTTTGGAGGCTGTTGACTGAAGGGTATCAATAGGGATGTTGAAGTCACCCATGATGATGGTGGGAATGTCAGCAGAGAGAAAGTGAAGAAGCCAGGTGGAGAATTGGTCAATAAAGGCAGTGGCTGGGCCTGGAGGTCGGTATATGACGGCCACCTGGAGGTTGGAGGGAGAGTACATGCGGACAGAGTGGACTTCAAAAGAGGGGAGGATAAGGGAAGGAAAAGGCAGGATTGGGTTAAAAGTGCAGTTTGAAGAAAGGAGAAGACCCACTCCTCCACCATGTCTGTTGCCGGGGCGAGGGTTGTGGGTGAAGTGGAGGCCTCCATAACACAGCGCGGCAGGGGAGGCGGTGTCAGAGGGTGTTAGCCATGTTGCTGTGAGGCCAAGAAAGGCAAGATTGCGGGAGAGAAAAAGGTTGTGAATCACATGAAGCTTATTGCAGATTGAGCGGGCATTCCAGAGTGCTCCAGAGAGAGGGAGCAGGGGGGTGGGCGTCAGGGGCATAGGTTTTATGTTGGAAAGATTGCGGTAGTTCATGTTGGATAGGGAGCGATAGGAGGGAGTAGTAATGGGAGGTATGAGATGTGGGGGTCCAGGGATGGGAGATATGTCTCCAGCAGTGAGGAGAAGCAGAGAGAGAGAGCAGGTGGGAGAAAGAGAGTGGCCGGCTTGTTATGTTTTCTTAGGACAGATTTGAGGTTGAGGAGCAGGTCAGCAGATGAGGACAGGTGGGGAGGTAAGAGGGAAGGGGAGATGATTACTAGGTTAGAGTGTGCTGGGGTTTGTGATAGCGAAGAAGAGAGAGGATTAGTGGAGCAAACACATCATCCTCTTGATTACATTCCAGAGGTTTTCAATGGGATTCAGGGCTGGAGATTGGGCTGGCCATGACAGGGTTTTGATGTGGTGGTTTATTATTTTTTGCCAGAGCTGTATGTGTCTTCAAAATTAAATTATATTAGTTGTTTCTCTGATGGTTTATTAGTAAGAATATTCATTAGTAATCTGGCCACATACTGACTGATTTTGTGACCAAGTCCTTTAATCACCGCAAGAACGTGGCAAATAGCAATGGAAAAAGTTCTCTGAGATTTCACAACAAATTGTTAGTCTGATCTGTTTTTTTATTCACTTATTGAAATGGTAAATATCCACCCACTTTGTCTGCCATTGTGTTGAGACTCACCTGACACATTTTTCATGTAAGCAGAAACCTACCATATTTACTCGAGTATAAGCCGACCCGAGTATAAGCCGACCCCCCTAATTTTGCCACAAAAAACTGTGAAAACTTAATGACTCGAGTATAAGCCTAGGGTGGAAAATGCAGCAGCTTCTAGTATATTTCAAAAATAAAAAAATACCAATAAAAGTAAAATTAATTGAGACATCAGTAGTTTAAGTGTTTTTGAATATCCATATTGAATCACGAGCCCCATATAATGCTCTATACAGTTCATGATGGCCCCATAAGATGCTCCATACAAAATACGCCCCATATAATGCTCCATACAGTTTATGATGGGCTCTATAAGATGCTCCATATTAAAATATGCCCCATATAATGCTGCACAAATGCTGATTATGTCCCCATAAGATGCTCCATAGACACATTTGCCCAGTATAATGCTCCACAAATTTGGATTATGGCCCCATAAGATGTTCCATACAGATATTTGCCCCATATAATGCTGCACATGGCCCCATAAGGCCTCTTTCACACTTCCATCGGTACGGGTCTGTCGCAATGCGTCGGGCCGACGTACCGACGGACATTGTGAAAGTTTTTAATGCATCCGCTGCCCATTCTGCAGTCCGGGGAGGAGGGGGCAGAGTTTCGACCGCACATGCGCGGTCGAAAATGGCGGACGCGACGGACAAAAAACATTACATTGAACTTTGTTTTTGACGACGGTCCACCAAAACACGACGGCTCCGTCGCACGACGGACACGACGTGTGGCCATCCGTCGCGATCTGTCGCTAATACAAGTCTATGGGCAAAAAACGCATGCTGCGAGCACATTTGCAGGATCCGTTTTTTGCCCAAAACGACTGATTGCGACGGATGCCAAAAGACGGAAGTGCGAAAGAGGCCTGAGATGCTCCATACTGATAATTGCCCCATATAATGCTGCACATGGCCCCATATGATGCTCCATACAGATAATTGCCCCATATAATGCTGCACATGGCCCCATAAGATGCTCCATACAGATATTTGCCCCATATAACGCTGCACATGGCCCCATACTGATATTTGCCCCATATAATGGTGCACATGGCTCCATAAGATGCTCCATACTGATAATTGCCCCATATAATGCTGCACATGGCCCCATACAGATAATTGCCCCATATAATGCTGCACATGGTCCCATAAGATGCTCCATACAGATATTTGACCCATATAATGCTGCACATGGCCCCATAAGATGCTCCATACAGATATTTGCCCCATATGCTGTTGCTGCGATTAAAAAAATAAAAAAAATCACATACTCACCTCTCAGGCCCCCGACACTTGCTATACTTACCTTTCCCGTTCCACCGTCGGCGCCGCTGTGTCTTCCCGTCCTCTGCACTGCCACTGACGCTCAGGCACAGGGCCCTCTGACCTGAGCGTCACTGCAGAGGACGCGGAAGACGCAGTGTCGCCGACAGTGGAACGGGGAGCAGGTGAATATCGTGCACTGCCCCGCCATACTCACCTGCTCCTGGCGCGGTCCCTGCACGTCTTTTCCCCGGCATCGGCGGCTTCTTCCTGTAGTGAGCGGTCACATGGTACCGCTCATTACAGTAATGAATATGCGGTCCATATTATTGTAATGAGCGGTACCCTGTGACCACTCAATACAGGAAGAAGCTGCCGGCGCCGGGGAAAAGATGTGCAGGGACCGCGCCAGGAGCAGGTGAGTATTAATGCACAGCTCCGCTCTCCCTCCCCTGCCGACCCCTGGGTATGACTCGAGTATAAGCCGAGAGGGTTACTTTCAGCCCAAAAAAGTGGGCTGAAAATCTCTGCTTATAATCGAGTGTATTCTGTATATTAAAAAGCTTAGTATAGGAAGGACAATGTTTAGTGAGTGTAGACTATGGATGTATTCACTTTTACTAATAATAACCTGGTACTGATAGCACCTAATGTTATCCGGCAGCACCTATGACTAGTCCCCTAAAAATCCTCCTAGACAATCCCATGCTATATTTCACACATTGTTGTTTGATTAGAAATCTAAAAATAGTAAGAACACTCATGTATAAAATAGCCGTTCACAAGTCTCAATGGCTTATTTCATGTTCCAGTTGAATACCCATTCATATATCTCTGATTTAATATATTGTTTCATAAATCGAAATTTCGTAACATTTTCTCCATCTCACTTGACTTCATACATTTAGTCAGAGACCTTTCAAAACACTCAAACATATTATTTAAAGATATCGAGCCCCATATTATATACTATCAAAAACGTATACAGTCATGGCTGAAAGTGTTGGCATCCTTGAAATTGTTTCAGAAAATGAAGTATTTTTCCCTGAAAAATATTGCAATTACACATGTTTTGTTATATGCATGTTTATTTCCTTTTGTGTGTGTTGGAAAAACAGAAAAAAAGGCAAATTGGACCTCATTTCACATAAAACTAGGGTTGATCGAATAGCTTCGGATAAGTGCTTATCCGAATAGCTATAGCACTGCATGTGTCTCGGCTGTGTGACAGTGACAACACATGCATGGAGAGCCTGTTTGTTGGGCCTATACTGATCTTTTATTTATCACACATCCGGTGGGTATGTGATTTGTTTAAACTGGCATTAAATTTTTAGAATTACCATGCTTTATTTTTTTCCCCCATAAATCAATTGCACACATGAAAATAAGAAACTTTATAGTATGTAATATGCCTTTAACAGAAAATTCTGCTTCTTTCTCTTTGGATTTGGTCACTCATTTCACAGGTAAAATCTTTATTCCGTGACAACATATTTTACCTATGAATTAAGACTGAAAGATCAATCCAGGAGGAGAAAGAAGCAAATTTCTCTTATAAGATATATTACAAAGTTGCATATTGTATGCTATTGCTTTATGAGATAAAAATGAAAGTTTCTCTCTCAATCTTTGAATTGCTACATATTTTTTTTTTCTTTTACACTCTGTGCTCATTTTTACTCAGGGCAGCAGGCCCTCAACTTATTTTCTAGGTCCTTTGATTAGGATCTTCTTGGTTGGCCTTTAGGTTGCTTTCTCCAATTTGCACTTGTACTGGACTATCACAGTCTCATGTCTGTCATTCTTGGTCCAAGTAGATACCGCAGTGTCCAGCTGGCTGCAGGTCTCCTGACCTGAACGCAGTAGACTTTTACAAACTTCTATGAGGCTGTTTGTTTCGGATTAGGAGATCCACGGCCAGTCTGGACACTGCTGTTCGTGCTTGAACTCCGAATAGCAGACGCTTGGAACTGGTCTTTCGCTATGTTCACATTTTTGTTTTTACATTTTCCATTTTCCTTTCATGTGTCATTTGTATTTGTCTCCATTTGAATCTGTTTTACGTTTGTTTTGCATCAGTTTTTGTAATCTGTCTTTAACTTGTTAATGACCAAGTGGCAAATTTACAGCTCTTGTTCCCGGCCTTTAACTCAGTGCCATTGTAAATTTATTGTGTGGGGTTAAAGCGGCAGCAATCTATCAGGGGCAGATCTAGTGACTGGCAAAGCCAGGACACTAAGATCACAGAAACACCAGTCACAGGATCGCTGGGTATATGTCCAGCACAGCACAGCTGCTCAGTCCTAGCAGGCCCAGATCAGCTCTGTCAGTAACTTATAGCACTGAAGGAGGCTGTTTTTCCCTGTAACTAGGGCTGTTATGGATGCCCAAGTTACAGTGCAAAAGATAAACAATGCAAAAAAAATAAAAAAAAGTGGTTTAAAAATGGAAAGTATGCCAATGCAAAATGTGTGAATGTAGCCTTATTGTTATTTATCTGATGCTGTTGAAAATGTCATGGTGGGTTACTATCTATTGTTTCTGCTTTTCAAAAGGAGTCTGATACCATTATATCTAATGGAAATTTTGGAATGTTTAAAGGGGTTGTCCACTACTTTCAATTAAACCCCCAATGTATCCCCCGGGGCTCCTAATGAATTGTGTAAATACCTTCCTTTGCCGTTTTCGCAAGTCCGGGTCACGTGACGCCCAGGCTGCAGCCACCGCTAATTTCCACCGACGTTATGTCAATTTCCAGACTCTGGAAATTGACGTGACGTCCTGAGCAGGCGTGACCCAGCCTCCACAGCCTTTGGTGCGGTTGTTATGCGTTTTTGGTGCAGTTTTGATGCAGTTTTTAGTGCGATTTCCATGCAGTTTTGATGCAGTTTTTGGTGCAGTTTTGATGCAGTTTTTGGTTCTTTTTTGATGCAGTTTTTGGTGCGGTTTTGATGCAGTTTTTGGTGCAGTTTTGATGCCTTTTTGGTGCGGTTTTGATGCTGTTTTTGGTGCAGTTTTCTTGTGTTTTTGATGCAGTATTTGGTGCGGTTTTGATGCAGTTTTTGGTGCAGTTTTTGCTGCGATTTTGATGCAGTTTTTGGTGCAGTTTCGATGCATTTTTTATGCAGTTTTGATGCGTTTTTGGTGCAGTTTTTGGTGCAGTTTTTGGTGCATTTTTTGCACGGTTTTGATGCATTTTTAAAAAATTTTTGTGCGTTTTTGTATGCGTTTTTGAAAGATAAAGATATATTATTGAACAAAAAAAGATTTGTAATGTCATTATTGTCCAACCTCCTCTTTTATATTTGTCCACACTCAATTACACACAGATAGACAGATAGATGAAATGGATACACAGATCTACATATAGATAGCTCTATAGATGCATACATCTATCTATTCATATATATATCTATAGATATATTTGGATAGATATATCTATTGATAGATGTATGGATAGTGTAGGGAGCGTGTCCACTGTCCGGATTAGGCTACTTTCACACTTCTGTCTTCTGGGCTCCGTCGCAATCCGTCGTTATGGGCAAAAAATCGGATCCTGCAAATGTGCTTGCAGGATGCGTTTTTTTTGTCCATAGACTTGTATTAGCGACGGATGGGCACACGTCGCATCCGTCGTGCAACGGATCCGTCGTGTTTTAGCGGACGCGATGCACAAAAAAAGTTCAATGCAACGTTATTTTGTGCGACGTGTCCGCCATTTCCGACCGCGCTTGCGCGGCCAGAACTCCGCCCCCTCCTCCCCGCTCATCACACTGGGCAGCGGATGCGTTGTAAAACTGTGTCCGCTGCCCACGTTGGGCTAAATTTAGCACAACGTCCGACGGTTTGCGACGGCCCCGTACAGACGGAAGTGTGAAAGTAGCCTTACATCTGAATTAGCTGCAGATTGGATGCTGCGTACTTGTAGTCCCATCGGATGATACCTGCACACACACCCCAAAAGACCCCCCGCACAGTCCCGCACACACCTGAACAGTCCCGCACACACCTGAACAGCCTGCAGACCCCGCCCGCACACACATACATGCAGTCACCGCCCACACACTTCCCTCCTCCCGAACTGCAGCGTTTCTCGGACCCACATCCGCAGCAAAACTGCAGATCTTTTTTACATCTGCGGTTTTGCTGTGGATGTGCCCGACTCAATGAAAGTCTAATGCCGGAGTCACACTACAGCAAGATACGGCCGAGTCTCGCAGGTTAAATACAAGCTCTGGCACCGGCACTCCGGAGCGTGCAGCTCCATGTATTGCTATGCCGCACGCTCCGCTCTGGAGTGCCGGTGCCAGAGCTTGGTTTTAACCTGCGAGACTCGGCCGTATCTCGTTGTGTGTGATCCCAGCCTAAGGGTGCAGAAACGCAGCTGTTCGGCACAAAAGAAGTGACATGCTGCGGAAAAAAAAAACTGCGTTTCGGTGCGGCTTTTTCCGCAGCATGTGCACAAATAGTCTGCGGCTCCCATAGACTTACATTGGTTGTGCACTACACTGCGGATTTGATGCAAGAGGAGGCGGCGCCCGGCGCACACAGGCCCGGAGCGACGGCTGTGCTGCGTCTGATTAGGAAGGAAAGTCCCGCCTCCGGGACGGTTTCACTGTATGAGGGGGCACATTTTATAAATGTTTATTTCAGCGTGTGCAGGCATCATAACTAAAAGACCCACCTTGTCAGAATGCAGCATTTGTGCTGCACAAGGTGGCTCTTTTAGTTACTAACGCCTGAGACGGGTGACAGGTTCCCTTTAAGGACTAGGTCGGACAGGAAGTATTTGTGTTGATTTATTTATTTATTTATTTTTTTGCAGGAGATTGAGAGATTTGGGGAATTAGCAGAACAATAAAGATGGGAAAACTATGTTGTGTTTTATTTCATTAAAAGACTTTATTCTGGCTGTCTTTATTTAACCCCTTAACAACTATAGGATTAGTAATGGATAGGTGTCTTGACGCCTTTCCTTTACTAATGGGCTTGATGTCACCTTACATTACAAAGGTGACATTAACCCCCAAACTATTACCCCACTTGCCACCTCTACAGGGCAAGTAAGAAGAGCGAGGCTAAGTGCCGTAATTGGAGCATCTGAGAGCTGGTGTTTGTAGCTGTGGGGAGCCAATATCCATGGTCCCTTCCTAGGCTATTAATAGCAGCCCGCAGCTGTCTGCCTAGCCTTTGCTGGTTATTAATTATAGGGGGACCCCACATCATTTTTTTGTGGGGGTCCCCCTATTTTAATAGCCAGTAAAGGTATACAGCTGTGAGCTGATATTAATAGCCTGTGAAGCTCCATGGGTATTACCCCCTTCCCAGGCTATAAACATCGGCCCCCCAGTCGCTGGCTTTCCCTCTGCTGGCTTTGAAAATTGTGCAGGAGCCCACGAAATTTAAAAAAAAAAAATCTATTTAGTAACAACAAAAAGAAAAGGACATTACATATTCCTGTGTGGCCGGTGTCACACTTTCGAGTGTGATGTGAGAAACTCGTGCGAGTCTCTCGTATCAACACCCGGCACTTGGGACCGGAGTGTGCGGCTGCATGTATTTCTATGCAGCCACACACGCTGGTCTGAGTGCCGGCGGCAGTGCCAGGTGTTGATGTGAGGCAATCGTGCGAGTTTCTCACATCACACTCGCAAGTGTGACATCGGCCCGTCATGTACTTCCGGAAGTGACACCAGATTCAACATATGTAAATTAGTACGCATGCGTAGTAAGCTGCACTCCCCAGTTATTACACATATGACTAATAATTAGATGCGGTTTTACCTAATGGTAGTCTATGGGAAATTTACGCTGAGGGGACAGATCGTCTCCTTATCATTAATAGACATGCTGCGGTCTGGAAAGATACGCCGCATGTCCGTTTACGCAGGTCTACCGCCTGCGTCTTTGAGCGAATAATGACTGCTGTTACTATGCTGTAACATCTGGCCGCTGCTGGTTGGATGCTGCAGATGTATGCCGCGCCCAATCCGCAGCGTTTACTGACTGTGCACATACCCTATCTGCAAACAGGAAATCACTTTTTTTTTTACTTCCCAGAAGCCAACTTTCAATAGGCTTTATTTCAAGTGACAAAAAAAACGCATGTAATGAAAAAACACATAAAAAACGCAGGAGACCTGCCAGTGACCTCAGATGCAGATTTCACCTGCGTCAAATCCTGAGCAAATACTGAGCCAATCCTGACCGTGGAAACATACCCTCAGTGCTGTGGAATCAGCTTGAGTAGTTAATGTAAGACATTAATTTTCTAAATTCTGTTGGCATTGCTTTAAAGGAAATATCAGTGAGATCATTCACACACACCCAAACTGCATGCATGTTTTTGAAACTTAAATCCCTTAACACCTTTATATCTTCAATCTGTTGCTGCATTCCTGAGAAATTAGTGTTTTTCATTTATATGCAAATGAGGCTTTAAATTCTCTGGCATCACAGAGCACTTAACATGTCACTGTCTCCCCAGGTTGTTTCCCTGCCTTGCACCAGCCTCTTTAACTTGTTCAATAGCGCTTTTTCTTTCTGTTACCTCAGGTTCCAGACCATGAAATCAGAGAGTGAGCGATCAGTCAAGCTAAAGAGGCTGGTCCTTGGTGAGGAAAGAACCTGGGGAGGCAGTGTCCTGTTAAGGGCTGTGTCAGATAATGCCTCATTTGAAGATGAATGAAAAACGTTAATTACTCAGGAATGCAGCAGCAGATAAAAGATATAAATTTGTAAATGGATTTACAGTTTCAAAGATCTGCATGCCCATTTATACAGTGCGGATTGATTTTACTGACAAATTCCATTTCAGTCGTGTGACTTGCAATGGTTATATTATTTTATAAGTTTATTAAAGGATAGTTTTTATAATAGACATATATTTCTATTCCCACAAGATGCAGAAGAAATGTAGGAAATCTTGGTGTCTGGCTATATTTAGCAACTATATCTGGGGCTGGAAAGATAGTTGCAGGGGAAAAACATCTCTCTTGTTTGCACTGTGATGTCATTGGTCTCATTGGGTTAGTGGTGCTCCGTGGAATAATCCAGAGGGTCTTTGCTTAGAAATAAATTCTCTGCTCTCTTTAACCTACTGTTCTTCCTAGCTGCATACTGTCCTTGCACAGAAACACAATCTAATATTAGCACGCTGTCCTTTTCTGTTCTGTTATTTCCTCTTATCAATATCTAGGCAAAACACATGAAGAGAAAAGGGGTTTTTCTTTATTTCTTCTCCTTCTTTTTTTTAAATACTAACTAAAATGTAGTTTTCTTCGTTTAGAGAGAGCAGCCAGATGGCTCAGAGTTTTGGCTTTAGCACAGAGCTGAGATGAGATGCCAGCTCAATCTGATCAGTTTGTGGGCTGCCTGAACAGATGTTCTTCCAAATGAGGGTCAAGAGGGAAAAAAATGTTTATTTCTGTTATCAGGATGAAAAGCAGCAATGGCTACATATAAGTAAAAAGCAATTTTAGTAGTAAAGCTCACCATCAAACACAGAATGTCTTTAAACCAACTTCACTCTTTAACAGCTGCACACAGCTCAACATTACATATACGTGGTGTGCACAATTATTAGAATAGTGAGTATTTAGACCACATCACCATTTGTTTTCCTATTTTCCAATTCCAAGCTAGAGGGAGGCTGAAACCCAACCACTAAACATGACACATACGTTTAAACATCAAGACATCATCTGCACCCAATTGAGCACCTATTGGGAATTCTGAAGAGACAAGTTGAGCATCACCATCCAGCACCTTGGCTCTTTTCTTAAAGGGAACCTGTCACCCCCCCCCCAGGCGTTTGAAACTAAAAGAGCCACCTTGTGTAGCAGTAATGCTGCATTCTGACAAGGTGGCTCTTTTAGTTCTGGGTGCTGTAACTGCAGAAATAATCCGTTTTGTAATTTGTCCTAAATACCTTCAGTCCTGGAGGCAGGCCTTTCCCCCCCTGCTGCATTCGCCACACAGCCGTCACTCAAGTCTTCTTGGCGCCGGGCGCCGCCTCTTCAACGCTGTTTTGAAATGAGCCGGCGCCTGCGCTCTTTTCTCCTGCCTTGGGCAGGCGCAGTGAGCGTTGCCCGTCTGTCCTCATATGCAGTCTGGCTGACTGCGCCTGTGCGGCCGCCCTGCCTTGGAATCCCAGCCCCGCAATGTAAATAAATCAGAAGACTTTTAGGATTTTAGGACTTTTGGGATTTTAGTGTAGAAAAAAAATATTTACATGTGTAAAAAAAAAAAAAAAACCCAAAAAATATATATATTGTCTAAATAAAAAAAAAAACAATAAACGTACACATATTTAGTATTGCCGCGTCCCTAATGACCCGACCTATAAAACTGTCCTAGTAGTTAACCCCTTCAGTGAACACCGTAAAAAAGGCAAAAAACAACGCTTTATTATCATACCGCCAAACAAAGTGCAATAACACGCGATCAATAAGACGGATATAAATAACCATGGTACCACTGAGAACGTCATCTTGTCCCGCAAAAAAACGAGCCACCATACAGCATCATCAAAGAAAAAATAAAAAAGTTATAGTCCTCAGAATAAAGTGATGCAAAAATAATTATTTTTTCTATAAAATAGTTTTTATCGTATAAAAGCGCCAAAACATAAAAAAATGATATAAGTGAGGTATCGCTGTAATCGTACTGACCCGAAGAATAAAACTGCTTTATCCATTGTACCAAACGCGTAACGGTATAAACGCATCCCCCAAAAGAAATTCATGAATAGCTCTTTTTTGGTCATTCTGCCTCACAAAAATCGGAATAAAAAGCGATCAAAAAATGTCACGTGCCCGAAAATGTCACGTGCCCTTAGTTAGGGAAAAATTAAAAAAAATTATTTATTTCTATTTTCCCATTAGGGCTAGGGTTAGGGCTACGGTTAGGGTTAGAGCTAGTTTTAGGGCTGAGGTTAGGGTTAGGGTTGGGGCTAGGGTTAAGGCTACAGTTAGGGTTGGGGCTAAAGTTAGGGTTAGGGTTTGGATTACATTTACGGTTGGGAATTAGGGTTGGGATTAGGGTTAGGGGTGTGGTTAGGGTTACCGTTGGGATTAGGGTTAGGGATGTGTTTGGATTAAGGTTTCAGTTATAATTGGGGGGTTTCCACTGTTTAGGCACATCAGGGGCTCTCCAAACGCGACATGGCATCCGATCTCATTTCCAGCCAATTCTGTGTTGAGAAAGTAAAACAGTGCTCCTTCCTTTCCGAGCTTTCCCGTGCACCCAAACGGGTTTACCCCAACATATGGGGTATCGGCGTACTCAGGACACATTGGACAACAACTTTTTGGGTCCAATTTCTCCTGTTACCCTTGGGAAAATACAAAACCGGGGGCTAAAAAATAATTTTTGTGGAAAAAAAGGATTTTTTATTTTCACGACTCTGCGTTATAAACTGCAGTGAAACACTTGGGGGTTGAAAGTTCTCACAACACATCTAGATAAGTTCCTTGGGGGGTCTAGTTTCCAATATGGGGTCACTTGTGGGGGGCTTCTACTGTTTAGGTACATTAGGGGCTCTGCAAATGCAATGTGACGCCTGCAGACCAATTCATCTAAGTCTGCATTCCAAATGACGCTCCTTCCCTTCCGAGCTCTGCCATGTGCTCAAACGGTGGTTCCCCCCCCCACATATGGGGGTATCGGCGTACTCAGGACAAATTGGACAACAACTTTTGGGGTCCAATTTCAACTGTTACCCTTGGAAAAATACAAAACCGGGGGCTAAAAAATAATTTTTCTGGAAAAAAAAAGAATTTTAATTTTCACGGCTCTGCGTTATAAACTGTAGTGAAACACTTGGGGGTTCAAAGCTCTCACAACACATCTAGATGAGTTCCTTAGGGGGTCTACTTTCCAAAATGGTGTCACTTGTGGGGGTTTCAATGTTTAGGCACATCAGTGGCTCTCCAAACGCAACATGGCGTCCCATCTCAATTCCTGTCAATTTTGCATTGAAAAGTCAAATGGCGCTCCTTCCCTTCCGAGCTCTCCCATGCGCCCAAACAGTGGTTTACCCCCACATATAGGGTATCAGCGTACTCAGGACAAATTGTACAACTATTGGGGTCCAATTTCTTCTCTTACCCTTGGTAAAATAAAACAAATTGGAGCTGAAGTAAATTTATTGTGAAAAAAAGTTAAATGTTCATTTTTATTTAAACATTCCAAAAATTCCTGTGAAACACCTGAAGGGTTAATAAACTTCTTGAATGTGGTTTTGAGCACCTTGAGGGGTGCAGTTTTTAGAATGGTGTCACACTTGGTTATTTTCTATCATATAGACCCCTCAAAATGACTTCAAATGAGATGTGGTCCCTAAAAAAAATGGTGTTGTAAAAATGAGAAATTGCTGGTCAACTTTTAACCCTTATAACTCCCTAACAAAAAAAAAAAATTTTGGTTCCAAAATTGTGCTGATGTAAAGTAGACATGTGGGAAATGTTACTTGTTAAGTATTTTGCGTGACTTATCTTTGTGATTTAATTGCATAAAAATTCAAATTTGGAAAATTGCTAAATTTTCAAAATTTTCTCAAAATTTCCGTTTTTTTCACAAATAAACGCAGGTAATATCAAAGAATTTTTACCACTATCATGAAGTACAATATGTCACGAGAAAACAATGTCAGAATCACCGGGATCCGTTGAAGCGTTCCAGAGTTATAACCTCATAAAGGGACAGTGGTCAGAATTGTAAAAATTGGCCTGGTCATTAACGTGATAACCACCCTTGGGGGTAAAGGGGTTAAAACTATATAATTAATTATCCCCTATGGTGCATGCCATGTACATGTATATATATATACACTCACCGGCCACTTTATTAGGTACACCTGTCCAACTTCTTGTTAACACTTAATTTCTAATCAGCCAATCACATGGCGGCAACTCAGTGCATTTAGGCATGTAGACATGGTCAAGACAATCTCCTGCAGTTCAAACCGAGCATCAGTATGGGGAAGAAAGGTGATTTGAGTGCCTTTGAACGTGGCATGGTTGTTGGTGCCAGAAGGGCTGGTCTGAGTATTTCAGAAACTGCTGATCTACTGGGATTTTCACGCACAACCATCTCTAGGGTTTACAGAGAATGGTCCGAAAAAGAAAAAAAATCCAGTGAGCGGCAGTTCTGTGGGCGGAAATGCCTTGTTGATGCCAGAGGTCAGAGGAGAATGGGCAGACTGGTTCGAGCTGATAGAAAGGCAACAGTGACTCAAATCGCCACCCGTTACAACCAAGGTAGGCCTAAGAGCATCTCTGAACGCACAGTGCGTCGAACTTTGAGGCAGATGGGCTACAGCAGCAGAAGACCACACCGGGTACCACTCCTTTCAGCTAAGAACAGGAAACTGAGGCTACAATTTGTACAAGCTCATCGAAATTGGACAGTAGAAGATTGGAAAAACGTTGCTTGGTCTGATGAGTCTCGATTTCTGCTGCAACATTCGGATGATAGGGTCAGAATTTGGCGTAAACAACATGAAAGCATGGATCCATCCTGCCTTGTATGGAGCATCTTTGGGATGTGCAGCCGACAAATCTGCGGCAACTGTGTGATGCCATCATGTCAATATGGACCAAAATCTCTGAGGAATGCTTCCAGCACCTTGTTGAATCTATGCCACGAAGAATTGAGGCAGTTCTGAAGGCAAAAGGGGGTCCAACCCGTTACTAGCATGGTGTACCTAATAAAGTGGCCGGTGAGTGTACATACATACATACATACATACATACAACACAAGAATTGCTGGAATTTGCTGTTCCAAGCCTCACAAACAAATGAATTAGCAAATACTAAAAAAGAAAAAAAAATTGTGTGTGCTTCAAAATAATGGCACCATTGAAGAATACAACTTGGCCTCCAAAAATGAGCTCTCGTACAACTGTTTATGGAGAAATAAAAACGTTATGGGGCTTTTATTTATATGAACTTTCCCCTCCCCCCTTAAAAAAAATATAAAGAATTGTATACATACATATGTGTGAGTGTGTGTGTGTGTGTGTGTATATATATGTATATTGTGGTGTAGTGACCCCTGTGGCAGCTAGGGGGTGCTGTGTGTGCTCCTTGGGATGTGCATAGAGGCATATTTGTCATTATAATCGTGGTGAAACAGTGACTGGCAGTGTTGTGAATGGCCGATATGTGTCGCAGAGGGAGTCTGCGTGGTAAGTCTGATGCAATGTTGTTGTTCTGGGACCTGTAGTCCCTCAAGAGTGTGTATATCTATGGTGTAGTTGTAAGGGAGACTTACTAGGCTAGTTGTGTGAGATGGGCGGGACAAACTAGCCACACATCCACGCTCCCACCTGTGGGAGTGGTTAGTAGTATATAATGTGACCGAGGCTGGTCACATGGGCTCTGAGTGTGGACCTGAATGGTCTATGCCGGAAGGTCCTGGAAGCCTGTGTTGGAAGTCCTGGAGAATAGAATTCCTGAAGAGCACATGGCAGGGCTCTGGATTAGCACATGCCAGTGTGTGGGACGGATGGAGATCCGTGTTGTACTGACCGGGGTCAGAGTAAGAAACGTCTGAAGGATACCTCTGTGGAGGAGAGGTATCCGAGAAACCTGTGCGGCACCAACCGGTAACGGAATGGGATCCGAGTTATGCTAACCGGGATTAGAAGAGAGAGACATTGTGTATGAGGCACCTCTGAGGCCAAGAGGTGTCCAGGAACCCGTGAAGGTTGCCAACGGGTAACGGTCTGAAAACCGTGTGTAATGCTGACCGGGGTCAGAGACGAACTGTGGTGAAGTTGAATATGCACAGATGGTGTTCAAACTGTTGCTAAGTTCCTGTGGATGTGGTTTATGTTGTGAGACATAAACCTAAAAGACTCTGTTTTGATAGAAAACCGTGCCCGAGTGCGTTAATCCCATGACAAGCGAGTGTCCCCCAAGACACGTAGTAGGCGCTATGCTACAATATATATACAGCTCTGGCAAAAATTAAGAGACCTCGGCACAGTTTTATAAAAATCAGCTTGTCTACATGTCTGACAGCCATTCCATTCCAGTGTCAGTTGAATTCCAACCAGAGTACACCTCATTCTACTTAATGAATAGGTGATCATCTGAACTAAATCTTATTTAATGAAGGAAAGTATAAAAAACACTGCTATGCTGTTCACAATCCTCTTGCAATATGACAAGCTGGATTGCAAAACAAGTGCTAGTAATATCTCAAAAGTAATAGGAATGAAAAAATAACTTTTAACCATGCCAGTTGAAAAGAAAAGTCTTGAGTGAGGAAAATAAGTGCTCAATTCTGGCTTTGCTAGCAGAGGGACACAGAGAGCGTCATGTTGCCTCCATCCTTAAAATTTCTAAGACGGCAGTCCATTACAACAAGGTCAAGCAGCAGACATTGGGGACAACAAAGCTACAGACCGGCAGAGGGCGAAAGTGACTCTCCACTGACCGGGATGACCGTCATCTTATTTGAATGTCACTCAGCAACCGCAGGATGACATCAAGTGACCTACAAAAGGAATGGCAAATGGCAGCTTTGGTGAAGTACACGGCAAGAACAGTTCATAACAGGCTGTTAGAGGCAGGACTCAAGTAATGTAAAGCTAGAAAAAAAGCCTTTCATCAATGAGAAGCAAAGGAGAGCCAGGCTGAAGTTTGCCAAAGACCATAATGATTGGACCATAGTGGACCAGAGTAAGGTAATCTTCTCTGATGAGTCTAATTTTCAGCTTTGCCCAACACCTGGTTGTCTAATGGTTAGACGGAGATCTGGAGAGGCGTACAAGCCACAGTGTCTTGCACCCACTGTGAAATTTGGTGGAGGATCAGTGATAATCTGGGGATGCTTCAGCAAGGCTTGAATTGGGCAGGTTGTTCTTTGCGAAGGATGTATGAATCAAGCCGCATACAAGGTTATCCTGGAAAAACAGTTGATTCCTTCTGCTCAGGCAAAGTTTCCGAACTCTGAGCACTGGTTTTTCCAGCAGGACAATGGACCATGCCACACAGCTAGGTCAATCAAGGTATGGATGAAGGACCACCACATCAAATCCCTGTCATGGCCAACCCAATCTCCAGACCTGAACCAAATTGAAAACCTCTGGAATGTAATAAAGAGGAAGATGGATAGTCACAAGCCATCAAGGAAGAATTGCTTAAATTTTTGTACCAGCAGTCACATAAGGTCGACCAAAAGCAGTGTGAAAGACTGGTGGAAAGCATGCCAAGATGCATGAAAGCTGTGATTAAAAATCATTGTTATTCCACAAAATATTGATTTCTGAACTCTTCCTGAGTTAAAACATTAGTATTGTTTGTAAATGATTATGAACTTGCTTTTTTAGGGATTGTTTGAGGTCTGCAAGCAATGCATTTTTTTGTAATGTTGACCATTTTTCATTTTCAGGAAATAAATACAAAATGTATTGCTTTTGAACTTCAGAGACATGTCAGTAGTTTATAGAAAAAAATAACAATTTACATTTTACTCAAGATATACCTATAAAGAGAAAAATCAGACAAACTCAAAATGTTGCAGTGGTCTCTTAATTTTTGCCAGAGCTGTATGTCTGCTATATAATTGTCTAAGGGTCACTTCCGTCTGTTTGTCTGTCTGTCTGTCTGTCACGGAAATCCTGCGTCGCTGATTGGTCGCGGCCCGAGGCCGCGACCAATCAGCGACAGGCACAGTTCGGCCGCGAATTGGCCCCTCCATACTCCCCTGCAGTCAGTGCCCCCTCCATACTCCCTCCCCCAGTCAGCGCTCACATAGCGTTAACCGGATTGTAAGGCAGTACGTTAACGCTGCCATTAACCCTCTGTGTGACCAACTTTTTACTATTGATGCTGCCTATGCAGCATCAATAGTAAAAACATATAATGTTAAAAATAATAAAAAAAAAAAAAAAAAAAAAATCATATACTCACCCTCCGGTGGCCCCCGGATCCAGCCCAGGCCTTTCCCGCTCCTCGCGTGCCGCTCCGGTACCCAGAATGCAATGTGGCATTGACTAGAGATGACGTGGCGGTCTCGCGAGACCGCTACATCATCACGTGTTATTGCTGTAATGCATTCTTGGCACCGGAGTGTTGCGCGAGGAGCGGGAAAGGCCTGGGCTGGATCCGGGGGCCGCTGGAGGGTGAGTATATAACTTTTTTATTTTAATTCTTTCTTTTTTATAACAGGGATATGGCGCCCACATTGCTGTATACTACGTGGGCTGTGTTATATACTATGTGGTTGTGCAATATACTACGTGGCTGTGTTATATACTACGTGGGCTATGTTATACACTACGTGGGCTGTGTAATATACTACGAGGTTGTGTAATATACTGCGTAGGCTTTGCTATATACTATATGGGCTATGTAATATACTACGTTGCTGTACTATATACTACGTGGCTGTGTAATATACTGCGTGGGCTGTGCTACCTACTACGTGGCTGTGCAGTATACTACGTGGGCTGTGCTACATACTACGTGGGCTGTGCTACATACTACATGGCAGTGCAATAAACTACATGGCTGTGTTATACTGCGTGGCTGTGCAATATTCTACGGGGCTGTGCTATATACTATGTGGGCTGTGTTATACACTACGTGGCTGCAATATACTACGTGGCTGTGCAATATACTACGTGAGCTGTGTTATGCACTATGTAGCTGTGTAATATACTACGTGGCTGTGCAATATACTATGTGGCTATGCAATATACTACGTGGGCTGTGCTACATACTACGTGGGCTGTGCTACATACTACGTGGCTTTGTTATACTATGTGGCTGTGCAATATACTATGTGGCTGTGCTATATACTACGTGGGCTGTGTTATACACTACGTGGGCTGGGTAATATACTATGTGGCTGTGCAATATAC
This sequence comes from Ranitomeya variabilis, assembly GCF_051348905.1. Lineage (NCBI taxonomy): Eukaryota > Metazoa > Chordata > Amphibia > Anura > Dendrobatidae > Ranitomeya > Ranitomeya variabilis. Next base: position 226,890,138 of record NC_135232.1, on the reverse strand, counting down.
TACATGGGCTGTGTAATAATATACTACGTGGCTGTGCAATATATTATGTGGGCTGTGCAATATACTACGTGGCTGTGCAATATACTACGTGACTGTGCAATATACTACGTGGGCTGTGTAATATACTACGTGGCTGTGTAATATACTGCGTGGGCTGTGCTACCTACTACGTGGCTGTGCAATATACTACGTGGCTGTGCAATATACTACGTGGCTGTGCAATATACTACGTGGGCTATGCTACATACTGCGTGGGCTGTGCTACATACTACGTGGGCTGTGCTGCATACTACGTGGCTGTGCAATATACTACGTGGGCTGTGCTACATACTATGTGGGCTGTGTTATACACTACGTGGGCTGTGTTATACACTACGTGGGCTTTGTTATATACTGCTTGGGCTGTTATATACTGTGTGAGCTGTGTTATATGCTACGTGGGCTGTGTTATATGCTACGTTATATGCTACGTGGGCTGTTATATACTACGTGGCTGTGTTATATGCTATGTTAGCTGTTATATACTACGTGGCTGTGCTATATACTACGTGGCTGTGCTATAAAGTCCGTGGGCTGTGCTATATTCTGCGTGCACTGTGTTTATACTACATGGGCTGTGTTATATACTACGTGGGCTGTGCTATATACTACTTGTGCTGTGCAATATACTACGTGGCTGTGCAATTTACTACGTGGCTGTGCTATATACTACGTGGCTGTGCTATATACTACTTGGGGGCTGTGTTATATGCTACGTGAGCTGTTATATGCTGCGTGGGCTCTTATATACTACGTGGCTGTGCTATATACTACGAGGCTGACCGCGATCAATCAGCAACAGGCGCACTCTGGCTGTGAATTGGCGCAGGATTTGAACCACGCTTCGCTAATTGGTTGCGCCCGGCCAGCCGAATCCTGTGTATTCTTTGCATTATTCTAAAATCTTCATAAATAAACTACATACATATTCTAGAATACCCGATGCGTTAGAATAGGGCCAACATCTAGTGTGTATATATATATTGAACTAAAAGGGAAACGGCACAAGAAGATATAAAAAAGAGGACTTTAATGCCCTGTGGAGTGGCAACGTTTCGGATAAAACAAATCCTTTCTCAAGCAATTAATCAAGCAGTGTTGCAGACATATATAGGGTGCACATGTCATTAAAGGGAACCTGTCACCCCCAAAATCGATGGTGAGGTAAGCTCACCGTCATCAGGGGCTTATCTGTAATGCTGTAGATAAGCCCCTGATGTTACCTAAAAGAGGAGAAAAAGAGGTTAGATTATACTCACCCAGGGGCGGTCCCGCTGCGGTTCGGGTCTGATGGGTGTCTCAGGTCCAGTCCGGGGCTTCCCATCTTCATTCCATGACGTCCTCTTCTGGTCTTCACGCCGCTGCTGCGGCGCAGGCGTATTTTGTCTGCCCTGTTGAGGGCAGAGCAAAGTACTGCAGTACGCAGGCGCCAGGACAGGTCAGACATCATAAAGAAGAGAATGGATTTGCCAGTCCCAAAACATTTCACCGAAAAATTCCATGCGGAAAAACAATTACGCTTTCGTATTATTGATACTATGCCAGTGAAGAAAAAAGAACTTGAATGGTTATCAAAATTGAACACTTTGAGGCCACATGGCCTCAATGTTGATTTCAAGCTGAGTTTGATCACATAATGATGTATAAATATTTTATAACCTCATCAAATTAACAGTTTGGGATCATGGTATGTAACTAATATGATTAATCTGTTTTCGCTCTCTTTTTTTATGTTTCAGTCTTTGCATGTCATGGGATGGCCGCATTCACATCTTCATTATTTTCTGTTTCGTTATACTGAAAGGGGTTTTTGTATTTTGTTATTTTTTTTGTTCTTTGCTTTTTTGAACTATGGCACTTGTTTGTAATCCGTAGCCCGGGATATCATATCTCTACTATGTTTTTCTGTTTATTCTGATTAAAAAATTCCTTTTGGACTGAGGATGAATAGTCTTTGGAAATTGCATTATTGTGGTTTAAAATATTAATTGGTAAACAGTGAATGTAATAATTTGTTGTCATTGACACCGATACATTAAACATAACCTCTATATAGGTATATATATATATATGTTACAAAACATATTTACTTTTAATAATATAAGTTGCACAATGATTACATATCAATTGTTTAATGGCAAGGGATATTCTGTGAAAAAAATGGGCTTTTGGTCTTGATGTGCCACTTTTGTGGTTGGTGGGGAGATTCACTCTCCCTTCCATTTCACCTTCCATGTTTAGGTGTGGGATGCCCCACTTGAGTGATGGGGTTCCCCCACACCTTGTGACACGGATAGACTTATGTCCTGACCTCCTAATTTATATGCCATATTCCTTGGTAACTTGTTTCCCTATTAACGCTACATTTATGATGTGTGCCTATACTTATTATATTACATTACCTGCATCACGCCACAATATATTGCGGTATTTTATGACAAGTGATTTTTTATACACTTTGTGTGAAATGTGCGTATCCTGCGCCTTGAAACAGTGACATAATGACAAGCCATAATATATGGCGGTATTTTATGACAAGTGATTTTTTGTATACTTTGTGAGAAATGCGCTTATCCTGCGCCTTAAAACAGTGACATAATGAAGTTTTAAATACAGTACTTTACAAACTATGGACATGTGCAGTAGTCAGAACCTTTCCCAATATGGCAATCTTTTTTTCTTCAGCACCGCATTGCGCGGGTTTATACACACTTGGACTTATGGGAAAGTTGTTATGTTGTCAGACATGTGCAATAGACTCCTGAGGACGCCGAGGATCTAGCATGTATTTTTAACCCCTTCACCCCCAAGGGTGGTTTGCACGTTAATGACCGGGCCAATTTTTACAATTCTGACCACTGTCCCTTTATGAGGCTATAACTCTGGAACGCTTTGACGGATCTTGGCGATTCTGACACTGTTTTCTCGTGACATATTGTACTTCATGTTAGTGGTAAAATTTATTCGATATAACTTGCGTTTATTTGTGAAAAAAATGGAAATTTGGCGAAAATTTTGAAAATTTTGCAATTTTCCAACTTTGAATTTTTATGCCCTTAAATCACAGACATATGTCACGCAAAATACTTAATAAGTAACATTTCCCACATGTCTACTTTACATCAGTACAATTTTGGAACCAAAATTTTTTTTTGTGACGGAGTTATAAGGGTTAAAAGTTGACCAGCAATTTCTCATTTTTACAGCACCATTTTTTTTTAGGGACCACATCTCATTTGAAGTCATTTTGAGGGGTCTATATGATAGAAAATACTCAAGTGTGACACCATTCTAAAAACTGCACCCCTCAAGGTGCTCAAAACCACATTCAAGAAGTTTATTAACCCTTCAGGTGTTTCACAGGAATTTTTGGAATGTTTAAATAAAAATGAACATTTAACTTTTTTTCACACAAAATTTATTTCAGCTCCAATTTGTTTTATTTTACCAAGGGTAACAGGAGAAAATGGACCCCCAAAGTTGTTGTACAATTTGTCCTGAGTACGCTGATACCCCATATGTGGGGGTAAACCACTGTTTGGGCGTATGGCAGAGCTCGGAAGGAAAGGAGCGCCATTTGACTTTTCAATGCAAAATTGACTGGAATTGAGATGGGACGCCATGTTGCGTTTGGAGAGACCCTGATGTGCCTAAACATTGAAACTCCCTACAAGTGACACCATTTTGGAAAGTAGACCCCCTAAGGAACTTATCTTGATGTGTGGTGAGCACTTTGACCCACCAAGTGCTTCACAGAAGTTTATAATGCAGAGCCGTAAAAATAAAAAATCATATTTTTTCACAAAAATGATCTTTTCGCCCCCAATATTTTATTTTCCCAAGGGTAAGAGAAGAAATTGGACCCCAAAAAATGTTGTGCAATTTGTCCTGAGTACGATGATACCCCATATGTGGGTGTAAACCATTGTTTGGGCGCATGGCAGAGCTTGGAAGGGAAGGAGCGCCATTTGACTTTTCAATGCAAAATTGACTGGAATTGAGATGGGACGCCATGTTGCGTTTGGAAAGACCCTGATGTGCCTAAACATTGAAACTCCCTACAAGTGACACCATTTTGGAAAGTAGACCCCCTAAGGAACTTATCTAGATGTGTGGTGAGCACTTTGACCCACCAAGTGCTTCACAGAAGTTTATAATGCAGAGCCGTAAAAATAAAAAATCATATTTTTTCACAAAAATGATCTTTTTGCCCCCAATTTTTTATTTTCCCAAGGGTAAGAGAAGAAATTGGACCCCAAAAAATGTTGTGCAATTTGTCCTGAGTACGATGATATCCCATATGTGGGTGTAAACCATTGTTTGGGCGCATGGCAGAGCTTGGAAGGGAAGGAGCGCCATTTGACTTTTCAATGCAAAATTAACTGGAATTGAGATGGGACGCCATGTTGCGTTTGGAGAGCCCCTGATGTGCCTAAACATTGAAACTCCCTACAAGTGACACCATTTTGGAAAGTAGACCCCCTAAGGAACTTATCTAGGTGTGTGGTGAGCACTTTGACCCACCAAGTGCTTCACAGAAGTTTATAATGCAGAGCCGTAAAAATAAAAAATCATATTTTTTCACAAAAATGATCTTTTTGCCCCAAATTTTTTATTTTCCCAAGGGTAAGAGAAGAAATTGGACCCCAAAAAATGTTGGCCAATTTGTCCTGAGTACGCTGATACCCCATATGTGGGTGTAAACCATTGTTTGGGCGCATGGCAGAGCTTGGAAGGGAAGGAGCGCCATTTGACTTTTCAATGCAAAATTGACTGGAATTGAGATGGGACGCCATGTTGCGTTTGGAGAGCCCCTGATGTGCCTAAACATTGAAACTCCCTACAAGTGACACCATGTTGGAAAGTAGACCCCCTAAGGAACTTATCTAGATGTGTTTTGAGAGCTTTGAACCCCCAAGTGTTTCACTACAGATTATAACGCAGAGCCGTGAAAATAATTTTTATTTTTTTTCTCAAAAATGATTTTTTAGCACCCAGCTTTGTATTTTTACAAGGGTAACAGAATAAATTGGACCCCAAAATTTGTTTTCCAATTTGTCCTGAGTACGCTGATACCCCATATGTGGGGGGGAACCACTGTTTGGGCGCATGACAGAGCTCGGAAGGGAAGGAGCGCCATTTGGAATGCAGACTTAAATGGATTGGTCAGCAGCCGTCACGTTGCATTTGCAGAGCCCCTGATGTACCCAAACAGTACAAACCCCCCACAAGTGACCCCATATTGGAAACTAGACCTCCCAAGGAACTTATCTAGATGTGTTTTGAGAACTTTGAACCCCCAAGTGTTTCACTAAAGTTTATAGCGCAAAGCCGTGAAAATAAAAATTCTTTTTTTTTTTCACAAAAATGATTTTTTAGCCCCCAGTTTTGTATTTTCACAAGGGTAACAGGATAAATTAGACCCCAAAAGTTGTTGTCCAATTTGTCCTGAGTACGCTGATACCCCATATGTGGGGGGGAACCACTGTTTGGGTGCATGACAGAGCTCGGAAGGGAAGGAGCGCCATTTGGAATGCAGCCTTAAATGGATTGGTCTGCAGGCGTCACGTTGCATTTGCAGAGCCCCTGATGTACCCAAACAGTACAAACCCCCCACAAGTGACCCCATATTGGAAACTAGACCTCCCAAGGAACTTATCTAGATGTGTTGTGAGAACTTTGAACCCCCAAGTGTTTCACTACAGTTTATAACGCAGAGCCGTGAAAATAAAACATCTTTTTTTTCCCACAAAAATGATTTTTAGCCCCCCAAATTTTTATTTTCCTAAGGATAACAAGAGAACTTGGACCCCAGAAGTTGTTGTTCAATTTGTCCCGAGTACGCTGATAACACATATGTTGGGGTAAACCCCTTTTTGGGCGCACGGGAGAGCTCGGAAGGGAAGGAGCACTGTTTTACTTTTTCAACGCAGAATTGGCTGGAATTGAGATTGGACGCCATGTCGCGCTTGGAGAGCCCCTGATGTGCCTGGACAGTGGAAACTCCCCAATTCTACCTGAAACCCAAACACACCCCTAACCCTAATCCCAACGGTAACCCTAACCACACCCCTAGCCCTGACACACCCATAATTCTAATCCCAACCCTAATCCAAACGTAAATGTAATCCAAACCCTAACCCTAACTTTAGCCCCAACCCTAACTTTAGCCCCAACCCTAACTTTACCTCCAACCCTAGCCCTAACCCTACCCCTAACCCTAAACGTGACTGAAATACGTGGCACTGAAATACGTGGCACTGAAATACGTGGCACTGAAATACGTGGCACTGAAATACGTGGCACTGAAATACGTGATACGTGGCACTTAAATACGTGGCACTGAAACACGTGGCACTGAAATACGTGATACGTGGCACTGAAATACGTGGCACTGAACTACGTGGCACTGAAATACGTGGCACTGAAACACGTGGCACTGAAACACGTGGCACTGAAACACGTGGCACTGAAATACGTGATACGTGGCACTGAAATACGTGGCACTTAAATACGTGGCACTGAAATATGTGATACGTGGCACTGAAATACGTGGCACTGAAATACGTGGCACTGAAATACGTGGCACTGAAATACGTGGCACTTAAATATGGGATACGTGGCACTTAAATACGTGGCACTTAAATACGTGGCACTGAAATATGTGATACGTGGCACTGAAATACGTGGCACTGAAATACGTGGCACTGAAATACGTGGCACTGAAATACGTGGCACTTAAATACGTGGCACTTAAATACGTGGCACTTAAATACGTGGCACTGAAATATGTGATACGTGGCACGTAAATACGTGGCACTGAAACACGTGGCACTGAAATACGTGATACGTGGCACTGAAATACGTGGCACTGAAATACGTGGCACTGAAATACGTGGCACTGAAATACGTGCAACTGAAATACGTGGTACTAAAATATGTGGCACTGAAATACGTGATACGTGGCACTGAAACACGTGGCACTGAAATACGTGATACGTGGCACTGAAATACATGGCACTGAAATACGTGGCACTGAAATACGTGGCACTGAAATACGTGGCACTATGACTGTCAGAAAATGTTCATTAAACGGTTAGAGGTGAGGTTAGGGGTAGAGTTAGGGTTAGGGTTTGGATCCCTTTATCACCTTGATGGTGGTGGGTGGCTTTTCAGTGTGTTTTCTGTTTTTTTTCGATAAAAATGCATGCGTTTTTAACGCAAACAAACTCATGTGCTTAAAAACGCAAGAAAATACTGCAGGTTGTATTTCTGAAAATGAACGCATGCAGAAAAAAACCGCATGCGTTTGAAAACGCGACCAAACGCGTACAAAAAAACCGCATGCTTTTTCAATGTTAAATATAGGGAAAAAACGCATGCGTTTTTTTGTGCAAAAAACGCTGCAGACAAAAACGCAAGTGTGAAACCAGCGACGCTTTTTATAGCAAAAAAGTTTTTGCGTCTCCACATTTTGAGACCTATAATTTTTCCACATTTTGCTCCACAGAGTCATGTGAGGTCTTGTTTTTTGCGGGACGAGTTGACGTTTTTATTGGTAACATTTTCGGACACGTGACCGTTTTTGATCGCTTTTTATTCCGATTTTTGTGAGGCAGAATGACCAAAAACCTGCTATTCATGAATTTCTTTTGGGAGAGGCGTTTATACCGTTCCGCGTTTGGTAAAATTGATAAAGCAGTTTTATTCGTCGGGTCAGTACGATTACAGCGATATCTCATTTATATCATTTTTTTATGTTTTGGCGCTTTTATACGATAAAAACTAAAATATAGAAAAAATAATTATTTTGGTATCGCTTTATTCTCAGGACTATAACTTTTTTATTTTTTTGCTGATGATGCTGTATGGCGGCTTGTTTTTTGCGGGACAAGATGACGTTTTCAGCGGTACCATGGATATTTATATCAGTCTTTTTGATCGTGTGTTATTCCACTTTTTGTTCGGCGGTATGGTAATAAAGCGTTGTTTTTTGCCTCGTTTTTTTTTCTTACGGTGTTTACTGAAGGGGTTAACTAGTGGGGCAGTTTTATAGGTTGGGTCGTTACGGACGCGGCGATACTAAATATGTGTACTTTTATTGTTTTGGTTTTTTTATTTAGATAAAGAAATGTATTTATGGGAATAATATATATTTTTTTATTATTATTTATTTAGGAATTTTTTTTTTTTTTTTCTTTTTACACATGTGGAAAATTTTTTTTTTTACTTTTTTACTTTGTCCTAGGGGGGGACATCACAGATCATTGATCTGGCAGTGTGCACAGCACTCTGCCAGATCGACGATCTGCTGTGCAGGGCTGCAGGCTTACCAAGTGTCTGCTCTGAGCAGACACTCGGTAAGCCACCTCCTTCCCTGCAGGACCCGGATGCCGCGGCCATCTTGGATCCGGGACCTGCAGCCAGGAAGGAGGTAGGAGACCCTCGCAGCAACGCGATCACATCGCGTTGCTCCGGGGGTCTCAGGGAAGCCCGCAGGGAGCCCCCTCCCTGCGCGATGCTTCCCTATACCGCCGGTACACTGCGATCATGTTTGATCGCGGTGTGCCGGGGGTTAATGTGCCGGGGGCGGTCCATGACCGCTCCTGGCACATAGTGCCGGATGTCAGCTGCGATATGCAGCTGACACCCGGCCGCGATCGGCCGCGCTCCCCCCGTGAGCGCCGCTGATCGGTGATGACGTACTATCCCGTCGGCGGTCATACGGGCCCACCCCACCTCGACGGGATAGTACGTCTGATGTCAGGAAGGGGTTAATGAAGATGTGAGTGTGTTTTTAGACTTTTTTTGTGTGCAACACCTGCGACTGTTTGATTAATCACATATTTTCAATATTAAGTACTTTGTACACTATATATCACTATACATGTATAAGACATTTTTTGAAAGATTTTGTATATCTGCACTATATATATGTTTGGAAGCAGTAATACATAATTTTATAAATTTATTGTTGGTATTATCATATCGATCTGCAGAACAAAGTTAATATATCAATTAGGCTGAATGAACATTGCTTAAAAAAATCTATAATTGACTCTCATCCCCATCCTGGTATGCATGGCCCCATCCTGGTATGCATGGCCCCATCCGAAAAACATAAAAAAAACAAAACCCAAACCATTACACTTACCTTCCTCCGCTCCCTCGCAGCGTCTTGTTCCGGTGGCAGCAGCTGCTTTATGCTTGTAAGCAGCTCATGGTCGGGACATCATGTGCTGCTTACAAGCAGAAGGACAGCTGCCGGAATACTCACTGCTCCCTACGCCGGGACTATGTGCGTGTTAGGCTTCCTGCAGCTGTCGGGCAGTCACATGTTAATATTCAATGCCCTCCACTCCCATAGGCATGGAATGCATTGAATTTTCATTCCCTTTAGTAGCGGGGACACGTGACTGCCCAGCAGCTGCAGGAAGCAAGCAGCTAACATGGTGCACGCTACTAAAGAGCGAGTAATGAATACTCACTGCTAGTGATGAGCGAGTGTACTTGTTGCTCGGGTTTTCCCGAGCACGCTTGAGTGACCTCCGAGTATTTATGACTGCTCAGAGATTTAGTTTTCATCACCTCAGCTGATTAATGGCTACTAGTTGAGTACATGTGGGGGTTGCCTGGTTGCTAAGGAATCCCCACATGTAATCAAGCAGGCTAGTAGCTGTAAATCATTCAGCTGCCACAATGAAATCTAAACCTCCGAGCAGTCATAAATACTCGGAGGTCACCCGAGCGTGCTCAGGAAAACCCCAGCAACGAGTACACTCGCTCATCACTACTCACTGCCCTCCACACACATAGTCCCTGCGTGGGAAGTGAATATTCCGGCAGCTATCCTTTGGCTTGTAAGCAGCACTTGATGTCCCTACTGCTTATAAGCATAAAGCTACTGCTGGCACCAGAAAAAGATGCTTCAAGGTAGCACAGGAAGGTAAGTGTAATGTTTTTGTTAATATTTTTCTGATGGGACCCTGCATACCAGGATGGGGATAGGGGGCAATCATACCAGGATGGTGATGCAGGCCAATCATAGCAGGATAAGGATGGGACCATGCATACCCGGATGGAGTTGGGGGCCCTACACACCAGGATGTGGGCCAATCATACCAGGATAAGGATGGGGCCATACATACCAGGATGGGAATGGGTGCCAATTATACCAGGATAGGGATGAGGGGGGGACCATTCTTACCAGGCTAATGATGTTAATGTTACTCTTCCATCTAATCAGACACCCTGCAGAAGGCGAAGCACCTACATACTTTTGAGGTACCAATGACGAGGCAGCAGTACAAAGCCAAAGGAATGATTCCTATTCAAATTAATAGGATCCGTGCACAATTCTCAATGGAGTGATTATTTTGCTTTTGGTTATTAGGTGTGTGAAGATCTGCGTTTGTGGGTTGTAATAATCACCAAGGCAGGTTAACGATTCAACTATTTTTTTATTCCTTACATTCATGGTCTTACAGCAATTCTGGATAGATGGTAACAATGCAATGTCCCCAGTCCACAAGGTCTCATCCTGGGGCTGATAGTTCCACTGCCCCCGATTCCCACTATCTCCCAACTTTTGATTGGCCCACAGCTTTTGTATCTCCTGCCAGTATAGTCTCAGTCCATGCTCCATACCATGATAGTAGCACGTCTCCTGTTCCACCTGGCAACAACAGTCCTTAACATAATTCCTCACAACCGGTCGATAGATATCACGACCGTACACCTGTATTAAGCTCCAGCCGGCAACAATAGTCCTTAAGATAGTTCGTCATATCCAGCTTCAGCCAGCACCACATATAGTACAGTCCCAACCGGGGTTCTCCAAATGTTTCTGTGGGTTCAGTGGTGGGCGGAGGAGCAGACATGTATTCCACCAAATGGAGCGATGGTTACTTGGACTGTTCCCAAAGAGGATATCTTTGCAGAGTGAGCCAGATATTTTTATATCCATAGCTCCCATTCAGGACATTCTTCAAGAGCATTGGAGGAAGGTGGGGGATGTAATCCTTCATTGTTCGATTGTTAAAATAATCTGCATATTTATCCTAAGTTGTGTAGGTTACTAGTAAACTGCGTTGGGCTGATGCAATGCAAAATCAGCATGCATTCACAAATTAACATGCAACAAGAGTCAACGTACAGTCTCGTATAAAACGATGACTCAATTGAGGCCTCTGAGACACTATCAAGACTAATGAAGTGATTGCTTTTACCTTTAATTTATGTATACATAAGATCCAGCCCACATGTCTTCCTCTGCTCACTGTCACCGAATGGAAACATTGATTCAAGAGGCTGAACACACTTCTGGTGAAATTAGTTCACTTAAACTGACGAGCAAGTGAATCTCTAATAAAACAAATCAAGCAAATTTCTAATTAAACAAAACAATAAGTGATCTGTGCTGGAAAGGGTCTGCATCCCTCATAGCTGGTACAGTAGTCTTTAGAACAAGACCAGCACCTCACAAGAGCTTTTCTTTTATTGTTATAAGGGAAGAAATATTGCTTTAATGACATTTTCTTCCAAAATTTCATCTTATCTAAAATAAAATGAACCTGCACTTAGTTCACATACAGGTGCTTCTCACAAAATTAGAATATCATCAAAAAGTTATTTTATTTCAGTCCTTCAATACAAAAAGTGAAACTCATATTATATAGAATCATTACAAACAGGGTGATCTATTTCAAGTGTTTATTTCTGTTAATGTTGGTGATTATGGCTTACAGCCAATGAAAAACCAAAAGTCATTATCTCAGTAAATTAGAATACTTTATAACACCAGCTTGAAAAATGATTTTAAAATCCGAAATGTTGGCCTACTGAAATGTATGTTCAGTAAATGCACTCAATACTTGGTCAGGGCTCCTTTGGCATCAATTACTGCATCATTACTGCATGGCATGGAGACGATCAGCCTGTGGCACTGCTGAGGTGTTATAGAAGCCCAGGTTGCTTTGATAGCAACCTTCAGCTCGTCTGCATTGTTGGGTGTGGTGTCTCTCATCTTCCTCTTGACAATACCCCATAGATTATGGGGCCAATCAACCACAGTGATACTGTTGTTTTTAGGTGCCAATTCCTGCTGGAGAATGAAATTTCCATCTCCTAAAAGCTTGTCAGCAAAGGGAAGCATGAAGTGCTCTAAAATTTCCTGGTAGATGGCTGCTCTGACTTCGGTCTTGATAAAACACAGTGGACATACACCAGCAGATGACATGGCTCCCCAAACTGTCATTGATTGTGGAAATTTCACACTAGACTTCAAGCAGCTTGGTTTGTGGCCTCTCTACTCTTCCTCCAGACTCTGGGACCTTGATTTCCAAATGAAATGCATACTGTACTTCCATCTGAAAACATCACCTTGAACTACTGAGCAACAGTCCAGTTCTTTTTCTCCTTGGTCCAGGTAAGATGCCTCTGGCACTGTCTATTGTTCATGAGTAGCTTGACACAAGGAATACTACAATTATGGCCCATGTCCTGGATACATCTGTGTGTGGTGGCTCTTGAAGCAGTGACCCCAACAGCAGTCCACTCCTTGTGAATCTCCTCCAAATTTTTGAATGGCCTTTTCTTAACAGTCCTTTCAAGGCTGCGGTTATGCCAGTTGCTTGTGCACCTTTTTCCACCACACTTTTCCCTTCCACTCAACTTACCATTAATATGCTTGGATGCAGCACTCTGTGAACAGTCAGCTTCTTCAGCAATTAACTTTTGTGGCTTACCGTCCTTGTGGAATGTGTCAGTGACTGCCTTCTGGACATCTGTCAAGTCAGCAGTCTTCCCCATGATTGTGGAGCCTACTGAAACAGACTAAGAGACCTTTTTAAACGCTTAGGAAGCCTTTGCAGGTGTTTTTTTGTTAATCTAACTTACTAAGATAATGTCTTTTGGGTTTTCATTGGCTGTAAGCCATAATCATCAACATTACCAGAAATAAACACTTGAAATAGATCACTCTGTTTGTAATGACTCTATATAATATGAGTTTCACTTTTTGTTTTGAAGAACTAAAATAAATTAACTTTTGATGATATTCTAATTTTGTGAGAAGCACCTGTAATTGTTGAAAGCCTAGTTCTAAATCCTTAAATCCCTTTTCCACTTGAAAAAAATGGTTTAGATGTTTTTTTTAATTGAAAATATATGTAACTTAGTAAATACTTTTATTAACAAAGTTCCAATCTTCAGGTATCAGCATCTGTGCCCGATCCTTGGCAGCTTCACTTTTTCTGTGTTGGTACATAACCAATATTGTGTGTATAGGGGACTAGTTGACTCATTTCGATAGCAATGCCAGTTCCCTACTACTATACATTGGCTATGAGAATTATTTATTATTATTATTTATTATTATTATTATTATAGCACCATTTATTCCATGTCGCTTTACATGTGAGGAGGGGTATACATAACAAAAACAAGTACAATAATCTTGAACAATACAAGTCACAACTGGTACAGGAGGGGAGAGGACCCTGCCCAGGATGGCTCACAATCTACAAGGGGTGAGGCTATTTTGGTTATTGAAATGAGTCAGTCAGCCCCCTTCACACACGTCTCTGATAACCTGCTGACTCTAATTACTGTCTCAAGTGCAAACTTGAAGTGGAGCCCCCTGGCCTTATTCTAATGTCCGAAGCTCAGAACACCTTTGTAAATATAGTGGGGAAAATAGATATTTTATACACTTCCAATTTTGCACGTTTTACCTACAAAGAATGGAGAGGTCTGTAATTTTTTATCGTATGTACTTTTCAACTGTGGGAGATCGAATCTAAAACTTAAAACAATAAAATCACATGGTTTCATTTTTAATAATTAAATTACATTTTATTGTTTGAAATAACTATTTGATCACCTACCAACCAGCAAGAATTCTGGCTTTCACTGATCTGTTAGTTTTTCTTTAAGAAGCCATCCTATTTTGTACTCATTACCTGTATTAATGTCACCTAAAGACACCTATCCACACACTCAATCAATCAATCACACTCCAACCTCTCCACCTTGGCCAAGACCAAAGAGCTGTCTAATGACACCAGGGACAAAACTGTAGACATGCACTCTGAGGAAGGTCAGGAATCAGCCCCGAAGTACACAGAAGGACCTGGTCTATGACCTGAAGGGAGTTGGGATCATAGTCTCAAACATTACCATTAGTAACACACTACGCCGTCATGGATTAAAATGCTGCAGGACATGCAAGGTCCCTCTGCTCACACCAGCCCATGTCCAGACCCGTTTGAAATTCGCTAATGACTATTTAGATGGTCCAGAGGAGTCATATGAGCAGGTCATGTTATCAGAGAAGACAAAAATAAAACATTTTGGTATCTAACTCCACTCTGTTTGGAGGAAGATGGAGGATGAGTACAACCCAAGAACATCGTCCCAACCGTGAGGCATGGGGGTGCTTTACTGCACAGGGGACAGGACAACTGCACCATATTGAAGGGAGGATAGATGGGGTAATGTATCGCGAGATTTTGGCCAACAATCTCCTTTCCTCAGTAAGAGAATTAAAGATGACTGGGGCTTCCAACATGACAATGATGAGAAAAAACACACAGTCGAGGCAACTAATGAGTGGCTCCGTAAGAAGCATTTCAAGGTCCTGATGTGGCCTAGCCAGTCTCCACTCCTGAACCCATTAGAAATTCTTTGGAGCTGAAACTCCATTTTGCCCATCGACAGCCTGAAACCTTAACCCCTTCACCCCCGGAGCTTTTTCCGTTTTCGTTTTTCGCTCCCCTCCTTCCCAGAGCCATAACTTTTTTATTTTTCCGTCAATTTGGCCATGTGAGGGCTTATTTTTTGCGGGACGAGTTGTACTTTTGAACGACATCATTGGTTTTAGCATGTCGTGTACTAGAAAACGGGAAAAAAATTCCAAGTGCAGTGAAATTGCAAAAAAAGTGCAATCCCACACTTGTTTTTTGCTTGCCTATTTTGCTAGGTTCACTAAATGCTAAAACTGACCTGCCATTATGATTCTCCAGGTCACTACGAGTTCATAGACACCTAACATGACTAGGTTATTTTTCACCTAAGTGGTGAAAAAAAATTCCAAACTTTGCAAAAAACAAAACAAAACAAAATTGCGCCATTTTCCGATACTCGTAGCGTCTCCATTTTTCGTGATCTGGGGTCAGGTGAGGGCTTATTTTTTGCGTGCCGAGCTGGCGTTTTTAATGATAGCATTTTGGCGTAGATACGTTATTTTGATCGCCCGTTATTGCATTTTAATGCAATGTCGTGGCGACCAAAAAAACGTAAATCTGGCGTTTCAAATTTTTTTCTCATTACGCCATTTAGCGATCAGGTTAATGCTTTTTTTTTATTGATAGATCGGGCGATTCTGAACGCGGCGATACCAAATATGTGTAGGTTGGGGTTTTTTTTAATTGATTTATTTTGATTGGGGCGAAAGGGGGGTGATTTAAACTTTTATATATTTTTTTTTTTTTTCACATTTTTAAAAACTTTTTTTTTTTACTTTTGCCATGCTTCTATAGCCTCCATGGGAGGCTAGAAGCAGGCACAGCCCGATCGGCTCTGCTACATAACAGCGATCATCAGATCGCTGTTATGTAGGAGAATTGCAGGTGTGCTGTGAGCGCCGACCACAGGGTGGCGCTCACAGCCACCGGCGATCAGTAACCATAGAGGTCTCAAGGACCTCTATGGTTACAATGGAGGAGCATCGCCGACCCCCGATCATGTGACGGGGGTCGGCGATGCGCTCATATCCGGCCGCACGGCCGGATGCGGTAGTTAAATGCCGCTGTCTGCGTTTGACAGCGGCATTTAACTAGTTAATAGCGGCGGGTGATCGCGATTTCACCCGCCGCTATTGCGCGCACATGTCAGCTGTAAAAAACAGCTGACATGTCGCGACTTTGATGTGCGCTCACCGCCGGAGCGCACATCAAAGCGGGGGTCCCGACATGTGACGTACTATTCCGTCACATGTCGGGAAGGGGTTAAAGATCTGGAGAAGATCTGTATGGAGGAGTGCTGCAGTGTGTTCAAACTTGGTCAAGGACTACAAGAAACTTCTCACCTCTGTAAATGCAAATAACGGTTTATGTAGCACATATTGTGTTCTGTTTCTCTACTGTATCAAATACTTATTTTGTGCAATAAAATGCAAATTAATTATGTAAAAATCATGCAGTGTGATTTTTTTTCTTTTTAAATTTTTAGATTCTGTCTCTCACAGTTGAAGTGCACCAACAATAAAAATTGCAGACCTCTCCATTCTTTGTAGGTGGGAAAACTTAGAAAATCGGCAGTGTATTAGATACTTATTTTTCCCACTGAATAAGTATGTTAGAAAGTACTATAGATTTATATTTCAAATACATTTAAACATTTTTTTTTTCTTGTGTATAACAATTTTAGTCTTCAAGGGGTTACTGGAATCATTAATCGTTTCCTGCTTTTAAATCTTGCTAAAGGTAGAGATGTTTGGATTTGGCATGCTCTTCAAAGCCCTCAAATGGAAATCAGAGTATGCTATTATGATAATGTATTAGCGTGTTATTTCACTTTATAAACACTATTCCTTTAGTCTCACATTTTGACTACCAGTGCCTTAAATATGTTACCAATGCAAGCCAAGGTAATACATCCAGATCTGCATGCTCTCAATGGGGGTCACATATCGTGCAAGTGCTTATATGATCCAATCTACATCAGTAAGGCTACGTTCACATTAGCGTTCGGCGCCGCAGCGTCGCCGCATGCGTCATGCGCCCTGCGCCCCTATATTTAACATGGGGGCGCATGGACATGCGTTGCACTTGCGTTTTGTGACGCATGCGTCACTGTGGTGCATGCGTCAGGGCGCAGAGGATGCAGCAAGTTGCAGTTTTTTCTGCGCCCAAAACCATGCAAAAATGGACGCATGCGTCACAAAACGCTGCGTTGTGCATGCGTTTACATGTGCGTTGCGTCGCCGACGCTGCGGCGCACAACGCAAATGTGAACGTAGCCTTTGACGTCCAACTCCAGAGCAATGGCAAAGAATGGCTGCGACTTTTCAGTACTTGTTATTTACTATGGTTGTGTCTGTTGGAAAAAAAAATCTGGTCTCTTCATCCTGCTATTATGTTAGTTTGGAAAAGAGAAGTATCAGCATCCCCCTGTTTCCTCCAGAGAATGCTTTTTTAGGATTGTTTATAAGGAGAGCCGAAGCATTTGTTAGTGCGAAGATCCTGCCAAAGTGCACCATAGATCTACTTTTCCTACAGCACCATGAACCTTATTGTACTTGCCTCTTATCATATGTCAGAACATAGCTTCCGTTTTTGTACATTGTGCATGTATCTGCAGTGTGTATTGCTACATAAGATTGTTTAATCATGCACTTATGGTCCGTAATCTGTGTTTTTTTCTTTTAGCCTGATGAAAAAAATGAAGGAAATTTATGCTTTTGGGATTTCCAGATGTCCATTGTACCTGAAAGACTAGGAGCCAAACAGGTAATATTGCCATTGAAGCCAAGTCTGCATTGTAGATTGGGATGAGCCCGTTTTCTTAGTCCTTTGCCCCTTTCTCGTGTCTCTCATGCTCTATCTTGCCTGTGCAGCCGGACGTCTCTTGTAACCAAGATCATATTCATTTGAAATGCTATTTCCAGATATTCTTTCTGCCTCCTGCAGAGCCCGTTATGTGTCATTCATGTGCTATTTATTTCCAGAGAGTTTTACGATAATTATCCATAATTTAATTTCCCTTGTGTTGAAATCTATTTTTGATTGTAAGGTCACAGTGAACGGCTATTTCTCTATAGTTATTTATGTATCATTTGCTGGAACTTGTACAAGAACATCACATTACAGGACAGCAAAGTGTAAAAGCTAGGTGCTTTATATAAAAAGTGACAGCTAGTATCATTCATAGCTGTCTGAACCCATAGGGACTGTATTTTTAGATACCTGCTATTTGTCAATGCGGTTTGGTTTGTATGCTGGAAAAATTGGGGACATTCATAAAGCAGAACCTGATTGGGGAGTTAACCCTAAAATGTATTTAATGATGCCTTCATTACAACCAAGTATCTGAAATCTGTGGAAAAAAATATTTGATCTCACAGCTTGTGTATGCCAACTAGTCTGGTTATCACGTTCACAGTGTGTCAGCTTTAGCGTGGCTGGTTATCAAGAATAGAGAGGACCCCACGCTGTTTTTTTTAAATATTTAAATAATTTAAAAATGGTGTGGGGACCCCCATTTTTTACAACTAGCCAAGCTAAAGCAGACAACTGGGGGCTGGTATTCTCAGGCTGGTAAAGGGCCATGGATGTTGCTCCCCCAGCCTAAAAATTGCAGCCTGCTGCCACCCCAGAAAAGGCACATCTAGTAGAAGTGCCAATACTGGTCCAGCTTTGCTTGGCTCTTTCCATTTGCCCTGTGCGATGTCAAGTGGGGTTCATATTTGTGGGGTTGAAACGTTATCCACTAACTGTTGATTCGCGGACTGTAAATAAGTTCACCTTGTTTTGCAACATATCCTTTTGGATGCTGAGTTTCATTACTGCTCATAATACTGTATGAAGCATTTTTTGAGGCCATTCTACTGTATGGAGGGCTGTGTGGGGCCATTATACTCTATGGAAGGCATTGCAGGGCCCCTTTATACTATATAGAGGACTATGTGGGGCCCATAATAGCGTCTGAAGGACTTTTTGTGGCCATTATACTGTGTGGGGATTATATTTAGAGAATCATACTGTGATGGGTCACCATTCTTTGTCCTAGGTATTGAGCGAGGGAGGGTACAGTAGGGTCTTCATACTGTGTGGGAGGAGGGTAATGTGGAGTAATTTACTGTGTAGGTATCATACTGTGTTTGGGGGCACTTTTGTTTGCATCATACTTTATTATCTGTATTATTCAAGGTTTTTATCCTTTGTTATTACATATTTAGACTAGGACTTTGAGCCATATGCTTTTTACGGCTCTTACATAACTTATTATAATATTCCAAGATTTAATTCTAAGATCTATTAATTCAAATGTACTTTGATCGGGGGACAACCTCTTTAAGTTTGTTTCCATATGAAAAAGTTCATCGTTATATTTGATGATAAGGAAAAACTAGGAAAACTTCCTCAATCGTAGACATTTTTTCTTAATATCAAGGTTGGCCCACAATTTTTTCCAAGCTTTTAATTTTGCTATGATCATCACATCAGTTCTGATTGTTTTAATAAAGCAGTTCTGGGAGTTTCTAGCATTGAAAACGATGAACCTGTTACCACATGTATAGTTATCTGCACTCTCTTTTCTACCCATTCATTTGAAATGACTGTAAATGCAAAAATGGAGAGGGTACTCCATGTGAATACGCTATTGGTTATGAGCACAGTGTATTATTCATTTTGTAGATTTCTGGTTGCATTTACATGTAGCTATATAGCTTGTCTTAGTGTTACATTTTGTATTCAGAAAGGTCTGTGCTGCGTAGATTGCCAGTTGTGATAATCACATGCTCACAGCAGAAAAGTACGGAGTGGATTTTAAAGCTAAAACCTCTAATTATACTTTCGATTGGCTTTTAAAGGTTTTTGTTGATGTGTTTGCTCTAATTGCCTGCTGAATAATTCACAGGTACCTTTGTTTCCCGGCTGTAAATTATCTATAAAGCCGTGGCTCTGTGCACATCATATTGTTGTCTGGACTGGAGTAAGCAGGCTGCTGTTGACACAGGTGCCCAGCTTGTTAGATGACGGAGGCGTACTCTGTCACACCGCAGCAGGTACATGCACCCTCCTACTGTACCACAGCTCTTTTTCTGCTTGCTTGCTTTCACTATTCTCCTGTAAGTATAGTATCTTACCTGTGATGTACGTGCTGCTTATTGTAAACTATAAAATGCTATATATTAGGGTAGATGTATGTTTGGTAGATAATGAAAAAGGACCAACTATCTGTAGAGCTTTAGCTGCTTCTTCCACCATTTCTAGTGCGTAAACAGCTGGATCCCTGAAAACCTGTGTTTGGATTGGAAGGACCAGATGAATCCGTAACTCATGCAATTATTTGGCAATGAAGTGTACACAAGCAAAATAGATTAGTGAACATTTCGATATATTTTTGATGTAAAGTAAATTAATTTTCTAATCCAAAATACAGATTTTTGTTTTTAGAGATGTTTGCTAATAATCAGTCATTAGTGAAATCTGTTAATCTTAATATGAATTTTAAGCCACCAATATTTGCAATTTTTTCCATAGTTGCGCATTGCTTAAATCTATTTTGTTCTTTTTTTTTTAAATAACCTTTCTTGTATTTTGACGCAGCATATGTTTAATATTTCCAGATACTGTGGCAGTCATACAGTGTATCACTATAACAGTATAATGAAAGCTCGCTACATCTGTGACACTTTTTGATATATTGGTTCGTGTTGTACATTTCATGTGTTAGGTATTAGCGTGTTCATTTAATGATGCAGGCTTAGAAATACTAAAGTGATTTAATATGATTGGTTCTGTCTCCAGTGGTTGTTTATGTGTTGGGGTTTTTTTTCCAATGAAAGTAAAAAAAAATATTGGCTATTATCTAAGCAATTTTTTTGTTGGTTGTAAAGAGGTGTATGTTAAATTCAGTCGATTATAATGTTTATGTATTACTAGATGGTAGCCCGATTCTAACGCATCGGGTATTCTAGAATATGTATGTCCACGTAGTATATTGCCCAGCCACGTAGTATATTGCCCAGCCACGTAGTATATTGCCCAGTTACATTGTATATTGCCCCGTGACGTAGTATACAGCACAGAGCCACATAGTATATTGCCCAGTTACGTAGTATTTTGCCCAGCCACGTAGTATATTGCCCAGCGACGTAGTATATTGCCCAGCCACGTAGTATATTGCCCAGCCACGTAGTATATTGCCCAGCTACGTAGTATATTGCCCAGCCACGTAGTATATTGCCCAGTTACGTAGTATATTGCCCAGTTACATTGTATATTGCCCAGTGACGTAGTATACAGCACAGAGCCACATAGTATATTGCCCAGTGACGTAGTATATTGCCCAATGACGTAGTATATTGCCCAGCCACGTAGTATATTGCCCAGCTACGTAGTATATTGCCCAGCCACGTATGACACAGGTTAAAAAAATAAAAAATAAACATATACTCACCTTCCGCAGGCGCGTTGTAGCTCTGTCGCCTGTGTGGGGTGCAGGCGGCAGCTTCCGGTCCCAGGGTGTGATGACGTCGCGGTCACGTGACCGTGTCGCGGTCACTTGACCGTGACGTCACGGCAGGTCCTTGTCGCGCAGGACTTGTGATGACGTCGCGGTCACATGACCATGTAGCGGTCACATGACCGTGACGTCACGGCAGGTCCTTTCTGCGCAGGCGCGCAGGACTTGTGATGACGTCGCGGTCACATGACCGTGACGTCATGGCGGGTCCTTCTGCCAGACCATCCTTGCCACCGGAACGTGCCGCTTGCATCACGAGGAGCGGGAAAGGCGGCGTAGGTGAGTATATAATCATTTTTGTTATTATTATTATTTTTAACATTAGATGTTTATACTATTGACGCTGCATAGGCTGCGTCAATAGTAAAAAAACTTGGTCACACAGGGTTAATAGCAGCGGTAACGGAGTGCGTTACCCGCGGCATAACGCGGTCCGTTACCGCCGGCATTAACCTTGTGTGAGCGGTGACCGGAGGGGAGTATGCGGGCGCAGGGCAGTGAGTGCGGGGAGTAAGGAGCGGCCATTTTCTTCCGGACTGTGCGTGTCGCTGATTGGTTGTGGCAATGGTCGTGGGCTTTTTGCCACGACCAATCAGCGACTTGGATTCCATGACAGACAGAGGCCGCTGACCAATGAATATCCGTGATAGACAGAAGGAAAGACAGACAGACAGAAAGACGGAAGTGACCCTTAGACAATTATATAGTAGATGTATGGTCTTAAAGGGGTTGTCTAGGACTTTTATATTGATTGCCTACTTTTATGATAGGTCATCAATATCT
Organism: Ranitomeya variabilis; assembly: GCF_051348905.1. Taxonomy (NCBI): domain Eukaryota; kingdom Metazoa; phylum Chordata; class Amphibia; order Anura; family Dendrobatidae; genus Ranitomeya; species Ranitomeya variabilis. The sequence goes on along the minus strand of NC_135232.1, from coordinate 226,868,064 downwards.
GATCTGGGGGGATGCGACATCCTGCACCGATGCCAAACAACCTCAGTGCCAGTGACGGTCAGATGTAATTCAGTTGTGGAGTTGCACAGCTCAGTCAACTGTCTAGTGGCCACGACCGAGTTCGGCGCATTCGCCCCTGTTTCCAATCAATAAGGGGCAAGTGTGCGGTACCCGACTGTAGTCACCATGCAGTTTAAAAAACTATATAGATCTTTACCGCAACTAAGCACATCCAGCAACTGCCAGTATCCAGAACAGCTGATCGGCAGGGATGTCAATACTCGCACCCCTAAAGATCAGATGTTGATGGCCAAAGGATAGGCCATCAATATAAAAGTCCTGGACAACCTATTTATGTTTTCTTATGTCCAAATGCTGCTGGGGCACATCTTTATCTCTGCTGTCAAAGTTCAGAGCAGCAGCTCAGCTAGGTAGCTAAAAATAATTACGTAAAGTGAACAAAAATTGTAAAATCAAAAAATAATAATAGATGTAAAAACAGGGCAACCTGGAATATATATTAATACTTAACCCCTTTACCCCCAAGGGTGGTTTGCACGTTAATGACTGGGCCAATTTTTACAATTTTGACCACTGTCCCTTTATGAGGTTATAACTCTGGAACGCTTCAACGGATCCCAGTGATTTTGACATAGTTTTCTCGTGACATATTGTACTTCATGATAGTGGTAAAATTTCTTTGCTATTACCTGTGTTTATTTGTAAAAAAAAAAGGAAATTTGTCGAAAATTTCGAAAATTTAGCAATTTTCGAACTTTGAATTTTTATGCCCTTAAATCACAGAGTTATGTCACACAAAATACTTAATAAGTAACATTTCCCACATGTCTGCTTTACATCAGCACAATTTTGGAACCAAAATTTTTTTTATTAGGGAGTTATAAGGGTTAAAAGTTGACCAGCAATTTCTCATTTTTACAACACCACTTTTTTTTAGGGACCACATTTGAAGTCACTTTAAGGGGTCTATATGATACCCAAGAAAATAGAAAATACCCAAGTGTGACACCATTCTAAAAACTACATTTCCCCCCCCCCCCCAAGGTGCTCAAAACCTCATTCAAGAAGTTTATTAACCCTTCAGGTGTTTCACAGGAATTTTTGGAATGTTTAAAAAAAAAATGAACATTTTACTTTTTTTCACAAAAAATGTATTTTAGCTCCAGTTTGTTTTATCTCACCAAGAGTAACAGGAGAAATTGGACCCCAAAGGTTGTTGTACAATTTGTTCTGAGTATGCTGATACCCCATATGTGGGGATAAACCACTGTTTGGGCGCATGGCAGAGTTCAGAAGGGATGGAGCGCCATTTTACTTTTCAATGCAAAATTGACTGGAATTGAGATAGGACGCCACGTCGCGTTTGGAGAGCCCCTGATGTGCCTAAACATTGAAACCCCCCACAAGTGACACCATTTTGGAAAGTAGACCTCCTAAGGAACTCATCTAGATGTGTGGTGAGCACTTTGATCCCCCAAGTGTTTCACTACAGTTTATAACGCAGAGCCGTGAAAATAAAAATTCTTTTTTTTTTCCACAAAAATTATTTTTTAGCCCCCAGTTTTATATTTTCCCAAGGGTAAGAGAAGAAATTGGACCCAAAAAGTTGTTGTCCAATTTGTCCTGAGTACGCTGATACCCCATATGTTGAGGTAAACCCTTGTTTGGGAGCACGGGAGAGCTCGGAAGGGAAGGAGCGCCGTTTGGAATGCAGACTTAGATGGATTGGTCTGCAGGTGTCACGTTGCATTTGCAGAGCCCCTGATGTACCTAAACAGTAGAAACCCCCCACAAGTGACCCCATATTGGAAACTAGACCCCCCAAGGAACTCATCTAGATGTGTTGTGAGAACTTTGAACCCCCAAGTGTTTCACTACAGTTTATAACAAAGAGCCGTGAAAATAAAAAATCCTTTTTTTTTTTCCACAAAAATTATTTTTTAGCCCCCGGTTTTGTATTTTCCCAAGGGTAACAGGAGAAATTGGACCCCAAAAGTTGTTGTACAATATGTCCTGAGTACACTGATACCCCATATGTTGGGGTAAACCCTTGTTTGGGAGCACGGGAGAGCTCGGAAGAGAAGGAACACTGTTTTACTTTTTCAACGCAGAATTGGCTGGAATTGAGATCGGACGCCATGTCGCGTTTGGAGAGCTCCTGATGTGCCTAAACAGTGGAAACCCTCCAATTCTAACTGAACCCCTAACCCAAGCACACCCCTAACCCTAATCCCAACCATAACCCTAGTCACACCGCTAACCCTAATCCCAACCGTAAATGTAATCCAAACCCTAACTTTAACCCCAACCCTAACCCCAACTTTAGCCCCAATCATAACTTTACATAGTTATTGAGGTTGAAGGAAGACTTTAAGTCCATCTAGTTCAACCCATAGCCTAACCTAACATGCCCTAACATGTTGATCCAGAGGAAGGCAAAAAAAAACCATGTGGCAAAGAGTAACTCCGCCATGGGGAAAAAAATTCCTTCCCGACTCCACATACGGCAATCAGACTAGTTCCCTGGATCAACGCCTTATCAAGGAATCTAGTGTATATACCCTGTAATATTATACTTTTCCAGAAAGGTATCCAGTCCCCTCTTAAATTTAATTAATGAATCACTCATTACAACATCATACGGCAGAGAGTTCCATAGTCTCACTGCTCTTACAGTAAAGAATCCGCGTCTGTTATTATGCTTAAACCTTCTTTCCTCCAGACGTAGAGGATGCCCCCTTGTCCCTGTCTCAGGTCTATGATCAAAAAGATCATCAGAAAGGTCTTTGTACTGTCCCCTCATATATTTATACATTAAAATAAGATCACCCCTTAGTCTTCGTTTTTCCAAACTAAATAGCCCCAAGTGTAATAACCTATCTTGGTATTGCAGACCCCCCAGTCCTCTAATAACCTTGGTCGCTCTTCTCTGCACCCGCTCTAGTTCAGCTATGTCTTTCTTATACACCGGAGACCAGAACTGTGCACAGTATTCTAAGTGTGGTCGAACTAGTGACTTGTATAGAGGTAAAATTATGTTCTCCTCATGAGCATCTATGCCTCTTTTAATACATCCCATTATTTTATTTGCCTTTGTAGCAGCTGCCTGACACTGGCCACTGAATATGAGTCTGTCATCCACCCATACACCCAGGTCTTTTTCATTGATGGTTTTGCCCAGAGTTTTAGAATTAAGCACATAGTTATACATCTTATTACTTCTACCCAAGTGCATGACCTTACATTTATCCCCATTAAAGCTCATTTGCCATTTATCAGCCCAAGCTTCTAGTTTACATAAATCATCCTGTAATATAAAATTGTCCTCCCCTGTATTGATTACCCTACAGAGTTTAGTGTCATCTGCAAATATTGAAATTCTACTCTGAATGCCCCCTACAAGGTCATTAATAAATATGTTAAAAAGAAGAGGGCCCAATACTGACCCCTGTGGTACCCCACTGCTAACCGCGACCCAGTCCGAGTGTGCTCCATTAATAACCACCCTTTGTTTCCTATCCCTGAGCCAGCTCTCAACCCACTTACACATATTTTCCCCTATCCCCATTACTCTCATTTTATGTATCAACCTTTTGTGTGGCACCGTATCAAAAGCTTTGGAAAAGTCCATATACACTACGTCCACTGGGTTCCCTTGGTCCAGTCCGGAACTTACCTCTTCATAGAAGCTGATCAAATTAGTCTGACATGAGCGGTCCCTAGTAAACCCGTGCTGATACTTTAGCCCCAACCCTAACCCTAACTTTAGCACTAACCCCAACCCTAACTGTAGCCCTAAGCCTAACTGTAGCCCTAAGCCTAACTGTTGCCCTAACCCTAACTGTAGCCCTAACCCTATCTGTAGCCCTAACCCTATCTGTAGCCCTAACCCTAACTTTAGCCTCTAACCCTAACTTTAGCACCAACCCTAACCCTAACTTTAGCCCCAACCCTAACCCAGGGGTCCCCAACCTTTCTTACCTTGAGGGCCACATTCTGCTATGAAAGGTGGTCGAGAGCCACATTGTAGTATAGTGTATAGGGTCAGTGTACAGGTAACACACTGAGTCACCAGTGACGTCTGTACGTGAAGTCCTTCATCTTTGCTTTTCATCTTCATCCAGCACATACAACCGTTACTTCTTCCAGCCAGGGCTTGTCTCTGTTATCTAGAGCTCCGCTTGCAGAACACATAACTTTTCCCCCCCCCCCCCCCCCAAATTCTAAACTACACCAGATGAAGAAAAAAAGGCGACAATGTTGCTCTGCACAGTAACAGGACCGCCTCCCCATTTAAAACACTATCCTCAAAAAATAAAATAAATACCTCACTGCAATAATAATATCCCCCATCCTGGCCCCCGTGTGTCTCATTCCTTGCTCCAGCCATATGTTCTCCCATCCTGCCTCCATGTCATATCCCATCCTGCCCCACCTGTCCCATGATCCTGCCCCATCTGTCCCATGATCCTGCCCCATCTGTCCCATGATCTTGCCCATCTGCCCCATGATCCTGCCCCATCTGTCCTATGATCCTGCCCCATGATCCTGCCCCATCTGTCTCCATTATATCCATCCTACCCCATGATCCTGCACCATGTGTCCCCATCTGTCTCCATCCTGCCTCATCTGTCTCCATCCTGCACCATCTGTCTCCATCCTGCCCCATATTCCTGCACCATGTGTCTCCATCCTGCCCCATGATCCTGCCCCATCTGTCTCCATCCTGCCCCATCTGTCTCCATCGTATCCATCCTGCCCCATCTGTCTCCATCGTATCCATCCTGCCCCATGATTCTGCACCATCTGTCTCCATCCTGCCCCATGATCCTGCACCATGTGTCTCCATCCTGCCCCATGATGATGCCCCATCTGTCTCCATCCTGCCCCATCTGTCTCCATCCTGCCCCATCTGTCTCCATCCTGCCCCATGATCCTGCACCATGTGTCTCCATCCTGCCCCATGATGATGCCCCATCTGTCTCCATCCTGCACCATCTGTCTCCATCCTGCCCCATCTGTCTTCATCCTGCACCATGGCTCCCCCGTGAGCGTGGCTGATCGCGCTGGACGTACTACTCTGTCCATGGGAAGTAGGGCCCACCCCACATGGACAGAATAGTGCGTCCAATGGTAGAAAGGGGTTAAAAACGTAATATTGGCATAGTAATTGTCACAATTTCTCCTTTCGGTATGTCTGGAAGCAGTGAGTGACAATTCAGCCATCCAATCTAGGGCTGGAGCTTGCTGAGCTGTCGGTATGGTGATGGACAGCTCAGTCGTCCAGTGTAAGAAAAGCTGCACCAATCGTGTAGTCAGATACATGCTATAAGAAAAAACATCATGAACTTAACCTTATTAAACAGCAATTAGCAGTGTTTGCATATACAGTGGGGAAAAAAAGTATTTGGTCAGCCACCAGTTGTGCAAGTTCCCCCACTGAAACAGATGAGAGAGGCCTGTAATTGACATCATAGGTAGACCACAACTATGAAAGTATTTGGTTATTAACAAAAGTTCATCTCAATATTTTGTTATATATTCTTTGTTGGCAATGACAAAGGTCAAACGTGTTCTGTAAGTCTTCACAAGCTTGGCACACACTGTTGGTGGTATGTCAGCCCATTTCTCCATGCAGACCTCTAGAGCAGTGATGTTTTGGGCCTGTCGCTGGGCAACACAGACTTTCAACTCCCTCCAAAGGTTTTCTAAGGGGTTGAGATCTGGAGACTGGCTAGGCCACTCCAGGACCTTCATATGCTTCTTACGAAGCCAGTCCTTTGTTGCCCTGGCAGTGTGCTTGGGATCATTATGATGCTGAAAGATCCATCCACGTTTCATCTTCAATGCTCTTGCTGATGGAAGGAGGTTTGCACTCAAAATCTCACAATACATGGCCACATTCATTCTTTCATGTGCACGGATCAGTCATCCTGGTCCCTTTGCAGAGAAACATCCCCAAAGCATGCTGTTGCCACCCCCATGCTTCACAGTAGGCATGGTGTTCTTTGGATGCAACTCAGCATTCTGCCTCCTTCAAACACGGCGAGTTTTGTTTCTACCAAACAGTTTTACTTTGGTTTCATCAGACCATATGACATTCTCCCAATACTCTTCTGGATAATCCAAATGCACTGTAGCAAACTTCAGATGGGCCCAGACATGTACCGGCTTAAGCAGGGGGACACATCTGGCACTGCAGGATCTGAGTCCCTGGCGGCGTAGTGTGGTACTGATGGTAGCATTTGTTACGGTGGTCCCAGCTCTATGCAGGTGATTCACAAGGTCGCCCCGTGTGGTTTTGGGATTTTTGCTCACCGTTCTTGTGATCATTTTGACCTCACGGGGTGAGATCTTGCGTGGAACCCCAGATCGAGGGAGATTATCAGTGGTCTTGTATGTCTTCCATTTTCTTATTATTGCTCCCACAGTTGATTTCATCACACCAAGCTGCTTGCCTATTGCAGATTCAGTCTTCCCAGCCTGGTGCAGTGCTACAATTTTCTTTCTGGTGTCCTTTGACAGCTCTTTAGTCTTCACCATAGTGGAGTTTGGAGTGTGAATGTGTGAGGTTGTGGATAGGTGTCTTTTATACTGATAACAAGTTGCCATTACTACAGGTAATGAGTGGAGGACAGAGGAGCCTCTTAAAGGAGTTACAGGAGTTTTAAGGTGACCAAATAATTATTTTCTACCATAATTTGAAAAATAAGTCTTGCCAAATCAGACAGTGATTTTCTGGATTTGTTTTCTCAATTTTGACTCTCATAGTTGTGGTCTACGTATGATGTCAATTACAGGCCTCTCTCATTTTTTTAAGTGGGAGAACTTGCACAATTGGTGGCTGGCTAAATAATTTTCTTTGTTTGTTTTGCCTCCCTCATGTATGTGATAAAAAGTGACCAAAAAGTTGAATGAAAACTACAGTTTGACTGTCAATAAGCACTCTGTATTTATTATATAAAAATAATAAACACAAAACCATAGAAATTTGGCATCACTATAACCTTACTGACCTACAAAATAGACACTTTATTTGTGCAGCACGACCAATAGAGTAACATTTAAAACGCAAAAAAACCCTGACAGAATTGCTGTTTTTATACTTTTTCCTATAAAGAGTTAACTTTTGTATATTGTATGTGCCCTAAAATGATGCCACTGACCGTAATAATTCACCCCCTCGTAAAAAAAAAGCTCTCAGATGACAACAAGGGGTTAAATTCAAATGGCCAACCCTTGTCTCCGATGACATGATGTTTTAGCGGTAAATCAAGAGGTTGCCATATACATTACCAGTCAAAAGTTTGAACCCAATTGTTCATGCAGTGGCTTTCCTTCTAATTGGACTGTGCACATTGTAGATCCAGACTGAAGGCACCAAAACCTTGAATAAACACATGTCCATAAAGTTCACCCCAGGAATGAAGGAAAAGGGTAAGGGGAATAGGTACATCCATAGTAGATCGACTGTATCAACATTCAGGATAAGAATTTTATATATCTACATAAATAGGTATTGTTTTCTAAAATAATAAGTAAGACATTTTTTTAAAACATTAATGAGCTCTTGAGGTAGACTGTCCCATAGATTTATAGTTCTCCCAGACCAGAAAATTGCCCTCTTGAGGGGGTTTTACATGAAACAGATTTTTACCATCATTTTTGTCTTGGCCATTTATGTACTTGTACGAGTTGATCTTGTGTCTCCTATTATCATCTCATCTCCAGACTAAATAAATGTAATTGGTTTTTTTTTATCTGTCCTCAGAACTATGATCCTCTGTGCTCCTTATCAGTTTTGAGGGACTTTATTGTACCTTTTCTAGATTCAGGGCATTTTTTTCTATGAACTGGTGCTGAAAACTGAACTGCATATTCTAGATGAGGGTCACACTAATACTTTGTAAAGTGGCAGCAAGCTGCTTGCCTATTTCAGATTCAGTCTCCCCAGCCTGGTGCAGGGCTACAATTTTGTTTCTGGTGTTCTTCGACAGCTCTTTGGTCTTCACCATTATGGAGTTTGGAGTATGACGGTTTAAGGTTGTGAACAGGTGTCTTTTATCCTGATAATAAGTTCAAACAGGTGCCATTACTACAGGTAATGAGTGGGGACAGAGGAGCCTCTTAAAGAAGTTACAGGTCTGTGAGAGACAGAAATCTGTCTCTCACAAGAAGCATATGAAGGTCCTGGAGTAGGCTAGCTGGTCTCCAGATCTCAACCCTATAGAAAACCTTTGGAGGGAGTTGAAAGGCTGTCTGTGTTGCCCAGCAACAGGACCAAAGCATTACTGCTCTAGAGGAGATCTGCATGGAGGAATGGACCAACATACCACCAACAGTGTGTGCCAACCTTGTGAAGACTTACAGAAAACATTTCACCTCTGTCATTGCCAACAAAGGATATATAACAAAATATTGAGGTGAACTTTTGTTAATGACAAAATACTTATTTTCCACCATAATTTGCTAAATAAATCTTGCCAAATCACACAAGGTGGTTTTCTGGATTTGTTTTCTCATTTTGACTATCATAGTTGTGGTCTTCCTATGATGTCAATTACGGTAAGTGGGAGAACCTTTTTTTTTTTTTTATTTATTGGTCTCTGCCAGATTTTCCAGGACAAATATTTCTGTGTTGGTGTAGAAATTGCTAAATTTCCGGGACAGGAAAAGCTGCAACTTTCTCTAAAGATGTTTGAATCTTCTAGTTCCTTAAATATCAAAGCTGAAAAACTCTGGAAACTTTTATGTAAGGCTGGTGATTATCTACAATGGAAATGATGGTGTAAAATAGTCATGTGACTTTGCTGCTTGTGCTGAAAATTGGCGATGTTACACATGTCTATTTCACCACAGTAACTGATTTGTGTCATATCCCTGTGATTCTTGGGAATCTGCTGACAATTACTCATAGAATGCAATACCTGATTAGGAGCAGTTTCTAGCCCAGTAAATTAGTCTATTGATCCCAGCCTACATCTTGCCATGCAGCCTCTGTATCTAGCAAGTTTCCATCAAATACTCATATAATTACATCACAGCTTCTTCGGAGACTGCAACAATTAACCACCCCACATGTCATGCAATCAATTAATTTACCCAATTTGATTACTCCAATGTCCCAACCTTTTTAAAGCAGCCTCTGAGCACAAGGTAATCTGTCACAGTGCATGTTAGTACAGGAGGAGTTAAATGTAAGAACATTTTGCAGCTGGTGCTAAAGTGCTCCTGCTACATCCATGATGCCCGGGATAGGCGTAAAAATGATCATACACGGTTATAGACGGCTTGATTGTTTCCCTCACTCCATACCTTGCATTGTAATGAAAACAAATGCTGAAATTGTATTGCAGGTTAGCCGTTTCCCTACAGAGGTGTGGGCACAACATGAGCCTAAGCGCTCATTCACAAGTCCGTATTTAACTCCTTCGAGACCTTGGGATTTTCTGTTTTTGCGTTTTCGTTTTTTGTTCCCCTTCTTCCCAGAGCCATAACTTTTTTTCTTTTTTCTGTCAATATGGCCGTGTTAGGGCTTGTTTTTTTTTGCAGAACTAGTTGTACTTTTGAACAACATCATTGATTTTACCATATATTGTACTGGAAAACGGGAAAGAAAATTGCCAGAGAGGTTAAATTGCAAAAACGTTCAATTCCACGATTGTTTTTTGAGGTTGTTTTTTTTTACTATGTAAAAAAATTTTAAAAAAAGAAAGAAATGGGGCCATTTTCCAAGACCTGTAGCGTCTCCGTTTTTTGGGATCTGGGGATGGTTGGACGTTTTTTTTGCGTTTTTACTGATACCATTTTGTGGTAGATAACAATGTTTTGATCGCCTTTTTGTAATGTTATGACAACCAAAAAACTTATTTCTGGCGTTTTTGATTTTTTTTTTCTCATTACGCTGTTTACCGATTGGACTAATTTGTTTTATGTTTTGATAGATCGGGGGATTCTGAGCTCAGCTATACCAAATATGTCTATTTTTTTTATTTTGAGTGGGGCAAAAGGGGGGTGATTTGAACTCTTTATATTTTTGTAAAGTCTTTTAATATTTTTTAAACTTTTTTTTTCTACTTTTTACTTGCTTCAGTAGTATCCTTAGGAGACTTGAAGCTGCGATCGTCTAATCGGTTGGGGTACACATAGCAGGTCTTCAGCCTCAGCGCCGGAGCCCGCATGAAAAAAATGGTACCAGTGTTTTGCATCCGTGTGTCATTCATGTGTCCGTTTTTACCATGTGTTTGGTTCTTGTGCCCTTTTTTTTTTTACCATCATTGTGTCATCAGTGTTTTTCACAGATGGATAAAGAAATAAATTACAAAGCTTCTCCTGTACTTTGCAATGTTAAATACTATTGAGTGCACATAGATCACACACGGATGTCATCCTTGTGCTGTATGTGTTGTATGCTATCACGGTCCCATAAGACTTGTGTTGGCTCTTTTCACACCTGCTGCCCTAAAAGAAAATGGACTGTGAATTGCACCATCTATATATATAATTGTCTAAGGGGTACTTCCGTCTTTCTGTCGGCAACTTCCGTCACGGTTATTCATTCGCTGAATGGTCTCACCAGCTGCCTGTCATGGCTGCCACCAATCAGCGACAGGCACAGTCCGATTAGTCCCTCCCTACTCCCCTGCAGTCAGTGCCCGGCGCCCGCTCCATACTCCCCGCAGTCACGGCTCACACAGGGTTAATGCCAGCGGTAACGGACCGCGTTATGCCGCGGGTAACTCACTCCGTTACCGCCGCTATTAACCCTGTGTGACCAAGTTTTTACTATTGAGGCTGCCTATGCAGCCTCAATAGTAAAAACATCTAATGTGAAGAAAAATAATAATAATAAAAAAATAACAAATCATTATATACTCCCCTTCCGCCGCCTTTCCGACGCTCCGGTGACCGGTCCATGCAAGCGGCAGGTTCCGTTGCTAAGTTTGGTGCGCGAGCAGGACCTGCCATGACGTCACAGTCGTGTGACCGCGATGTCACCACAGGCACTGCGCGAAGAAGCTGCGGTACCATGGGACAGGCCGGGACAGCGTCAGGAGCGCCAGGAGCAGGTGAGTATTTCATATTCACCTGTCCGCGTTCCATCTGCCGGGCGCCGCTCCGTCTTCCCGTCCTCTTGCAGTGACTGTGCAGGTCAGAGGGCGCGATGACATATTAGTGTGCGTGCCGCCCTCTGCCTGAACAGTCAGTGCGGAGAGACGGGACACTGAGGAGCAGCGACGAGAGGTGAGTATGTGATTATTTTTTTTTTATTGCAGCAGCAGCATTACATGTGGCACAATGCTGTATGGAGCGTCTATGGGGCCATAAAGAACTGCATGGAGCATTATATGGGGCATCTATGGGGCCATAACTGCATGGAGCATTATATGGGACATCTATGGGGCCATAACTGCATGGAGCATTATATGGGGCATCTATGGGGCCATAACTGCATGAAGCATTGTATGGGACATCTATGGGGCCATAACTGCATGGAGCATTATATGGGGCACCTATGGGGCCATAACTGCATGAAGCATTGTATGGGACATCTATGGGGCCATAACTGCATGGATCATTATATGGAGCATCTATGGGGCCATAACTGCATGGAGCATTATATGGGGCATCTATGGGGCCATAACTGCATGGAGCATTATATGGGGCACCTATGGGGCCATAACTGCATGAAGCATTGTATGGGACATCTATGGGGCCATAACTGCATGGATCATTATATGGAGCATCTATGGGGCCATAACTGCATGGAGCATTATATGGGGCATCTATGGGGCCATAAAGAACTGCATGGAGCATTATATGGGGCATCTATGGGGCCATAACTGCATGGAGCATTATATGGGGCATCTATGGGGCCATAGCTGCATGGAGCATTATATGGGACATCTATGGGGCCATAACTGCATGGAGCATTATATGGGGCATCTATGGGGCCATAACTGCATGAAGCATTGTATGGGACATCTATAGGGCCATAACTGCATGGAGCATTATATGGGGCACCTATGGGGCCATAACTGCATGAAGCATTGTATGGGACATCTATGGGGCCATAACTGCATGGATCATTATATGGAGCATCTATGGGGCCATAACTGCATGGAGCATTATATGGGGCATCTATGGGGCCATAACTGCATGGAGCATTATATGGGGCACCTATGGGGCCATAACTGCATGAAGCATTGTATGGGACATCTATGGGGCCATAACTGCATGGAGCATTATATGGAGCATCTATGGGCCATAACTGCATGGAGCATTATATGGGGCATCTATGGGGCCATAACTGCATGGAGCATTATACTACGTGACTGGGCAATATAGTACGTGGCCATGCATATTCTGGAATACCCGATGCGATAGAATCGGGCCACCATCTAGTAAATTATAATGGGTATGTGTTCTAGCCTTGAAAAAAATGGATACAACATGTACTGTACGTGTCAATGAGGGCTAAGGGTAATCTAACTGTAAGGCTACATTCCCACAATGAGCTTTTGGCAAGTTTTTGACGCTGCAGAATTTTTGCACCATTGCAGAATTATTTAAATTACTTGCGGTTTTTCATTTTTGTGTGTCTTGCTTTAAATAAAGCTGCTTTGTTGTTTATACATCCTGTTTATTTGCTTTCACAAAACTTTACTGATATACTTAAGTGCGGATTGCATGCATTTTTGATGTATTAAAAATGTATGTACGCTTTTTACCTGCGGATTTTCCGCATCTAATGAAAGTCTATGAGGAAAATCTGCAAAGAAAACTCATCGTACCTGCAAAGGAAATTGACATATTGCAGATTTGAATCACGCACTGCAGGTCAGTTTATACTGCGTAAAAGATCACTGTTGGCGTGAGATTTCTATAAATCCATCCACTTTGCTGGAAATATAAGATGCTGCATTTTCACACAACAAAAATATGCAACGTCAAAAGTGCACCAAAAGCTCATCGTGGGAACGTATCCTAAAGGTCTGTGCATACATGGAGTCGTGTACATTTAGTTGATGATATTGGCCCCGACTATACATGATGTGATGTATTTCTAATTATTTAATAGTGATCAGAATAAAACCAAGGACAAAGCATTCAGAAATATGATTAATAGTGATGAGCGAGTGTGTTTGTTACTCGGGTTTCTCTGAGCATGCTCAGGTGGTCTCCGAGTATTTCGACGTGCTCGGATATTTAGTTTATGTCAACGCAGCTGCATGATTTGCGGCTGCTAGACAGCTTGAATACTTGTGGGGGAGGCTTAACAAACAGGCAATCCCCACATGTATTCAAGCTGTCTAGCAGATGCAAATCGAGCATACTCGCTCATCACAAATGATTCATTCAGGATTTTTTTTCCTTCAAATGTATTTATTTTTTTTAAGGTAGCCTTATTATTATTATCTCACTGATACTCAACAATGGTTTAGAAAAGAATGTAATTAGATCATGCATGAGGATGAGGTTTCTGTGTCATTTTGGATGACATTTTCATAGAATGATTATATTGTGGTTTGATTTTTCATGTTTGTGCGGTGTGCGATTAGAAAACATACTAGTGTTTTACCTATTTCCTACTCATCAGGATTTAATCAGATTTCTATTAATGTATATGTCCTAGAACCTAGACTTCATGTTGCCTTTTTTATTTTTGAATGGCTCAGGCATTGCATGTAAGTGTGGCTGTTTTGTCTGCGCTTACATTCTTGGTTGGCTAATAGTATGCATAATTGGTTATAGTTGACTTTTTAAGAAACCATTCTCTTTGTATCAGCAAAATCTGATAATGAATTAGATAAGTATTAGATAGCCAGTAATAAAGAATTAATAATATTCTTCATGTCTTTTGAGTGCAATATGTGCCTATAGGTGGCCATTTAACATGCTGAATCCTGAATCTTCATGTTAGGCCAGATAAAATGTTAGGGGCACATTTAGCATGTTTTTAAATCCAGCAAGCACAAGCAAGATATCCCTAAAATATTAAGCATTAAAATGGTATATCTCTGGTAAAATGGCAATTTTTCACTTTGCAAAATCCATTGTGCACTAAATTCTGTTTTTCATAGAAAGTTACCTATATCCATTGTTAAAATGATGTAGCTAAAGCACAAAAGAGTGGAAATTTTGGAACTTTTCTTGGTTATTATTCTAATACACTTTTTATACACCCATTAGGTCACAATTCTCACTTCATACCTTGGGGTTGTAACTTCCTTTTGGTGTGTTTCATCCTAATAAAAAGAGTCCAAAGAGTTTTCCTTCATTTCTAACATCTGTGTTTGCGACAAGTATCTCACTGTAGCTACATAAGGGAGGTTTCCAAAATCGGAGTAATAAAGACGTGTTTCTTTGTTAATAAAGGCTGTTTCAGAGACGCAAGTCCACCTTCTAGTTCAACCTATAACCTAACATGTTGATCCAGAGGGAGGAGGAAACCCCATTAGGCAGATGAAAATTGCCCCGTATAAAGCTGAAAAATACCTTCTAGTTCTTTGGATCAATATACCATCTCAAATAATATTAAAGGTTATGAGTACTAGATTTTATTATCAAGAAAGGCATTCATGCCCTTCTTAAAGGGAATCTGTCAGCAAGTTTTTGTTATGTAATCTGAGAGCAGCATGATCTAGGGGCAGACAACCTGATTCCATCAATGCTTACTGGACTGGTTAGCGCAGTTTTGATAGATCCCATGTTTTCTCTGCTGAAGATGTAGCAGTGGTTAGAATACTGAGCTCTGCATAATCCCGACCCCACCCCTGATTGGCAGCTTCCTGTGTACGCTGTATATTGTCCACAAGCTGCCAATCAGTGGTGGAGACGGGGTTACGCAGATTAGCTGGACTACCTGGCACATGATCTAGTATGCAGTGATAAAATTTTCATGATAAAACACTGATTGTATTGAAACTACAGCACACAGCCTAATAAGTGATACATTGCTGGAATCAAGGTCTATGCCCTTACATTATGCAGTTCTCAGATTAAGGGTTCGCTCACACAGGGTTCGCATATAGAAAAAATTGGTCCCATTGTCTTAATCTCATCCAGGAGAGTGGGATGATTTTTTCTCACTTGTCATCCGTCTGCTGATCTTATGTGAGCTGTTTTTTTTTTACTCAGCAGCTACTAATCATTTACAGGACCATTTATGACTTCCTATGCTACAGAATTGTAATGTATCCATAAAATTTGGATGCCATACTCATAGTCCATATGGCATGCGATTTGTTTCTTGCACTGTACCGCTTTCTGAGGGAAATCGTAGCATGCTGTAAATTTTTTTTCTCATGTCCAATACAGCTGAGATAAAATGCCCAGATCTGCACTGCCTCACTGAATAACATTGGAACGATTGCAATCCGATTTTTTTATCGGATTGCATTAATCCAATTTATACATTAGTGTGAGCGAGCCCTAAATAGCAAAAACCTGCTGACAGATTTTCTTTTAAAGTTGTTTAGTAAATTAACCATCACAACATGTGGTGGCAGAGAGTTAGATAGTTAAGTCTGGCCATACACATTAGATGGTTGTTGGCTGAACAATGGCTGACAGCCATCTAAGTTGACACTCCCATACACAGGAGGGTTCTCCAGGAATGCGAAAAGTTCCCAGCATGCCAAACAGCACAAATATATATATAAACATTTTGATTTTTATTGAGATTTGTTAAAAAAAAGTATATTAAAATGAGAAAGATGCAGAATAAGATGGAGGGACCAGAATTTACAGGTAAAAAATTTGCAAGTGCATAGTCACGTCGCACACCAGTCAGTGGGCTTGCACTATCATGCGCTGCTGCAGCACTGCCAGGGTGGTGACAGCTGTAGCTGAGTTGCAGAAATGGACGTTAACTCGGCGTACCTTGACTAGAAGCTCTTGCATATCTGGGTAGGTTTTCTGAAACCACTAAACTACCAAGTTGAGCACATAGGCCAAGCATAGTTCGTGTGTAAGCTTGCCAAGCTTGACAGCCGCCACCAGGTTATGGCCATTATCACACAGGACCATGCCCGGTTGTAGGTTCAGCGGCGAGAGCCACAGATCTGTTTGGTCTGTTATTCCTTTCAATATCTTTGCTGCAGTGTAAGGTTAGTCTCCTAGACAAATTAGCCTCAGCAGAGCCTGTTGACGCTTTGCTGAAGTAGTGGTGCAAAGATTCCGGCTGATGTGGAAGTGCTCTGAAGATGATGGAGGATTAAGAGGAGCAGGAGGGGTGCAGGAACTGCTATAGGATGAGGAGGAAACTCTGATAGAAGTAGGGACAGCAATCCTTGGCTTTGGTAGCACATGTGCCTTGCCAGGGTGGGACTCAGCCCCTATCTCTACAATGTTCACCCAGTGTGCTGTCAGGGAAATGTAGTGCCCCTGGGCACAAGCTCTTGTCCACTTGTCAGTCGTTAAGTGGACAACCCCAGTAAATGTGTTGGTAAGGGTGCGGGTGACGTTCCTGGATATGTCCTGGTACAAGACGGGGACTCCACACCGGTTAGGTCAGTGACTTCGTCATCCACCACCTCGTCTTCCACTGCCACGCCCTGGTCCTCCTAACTTGATGACTTAACAACAACCTGTCTTATCGGCAGCCGTGTCTCATCACCATCTACCTCCTTAGACAAAATGTCCTACCTCTTGGAACATACAGGGTGAGAGGCTGTGTGATCACTGGTCTCCTGGGACTCGATATGGAGGGAGTAAGAGGATCAAGGCGATTAAGTGATCCAGACTCTTGGGTGGTGAGACTGGACCGTGTGGAAGACTTGGTAGTGCTGGCAAGCCTGCTGGAAGCATTATCTGCTATCCAACCGAACACCTGTTCGCAGTAGTGTGGCTTCAGAAGTGGTGTCCCATGCTTCTTTGCAAAGGGGAACAGGAAGCTATGTGTTGGGGATGGGCGTGTTGCTTGTGCTCCAGCAGCAGGTGGAGTCGCACCTGCCCCACGTCCTCGCTTTCATCATCAGCACTTCCCTGTCCCTTACCGCATCCCTTACGCATTTTCTAATTTCTAGGTCTCTGGAAACCAAGTTTCCTTGATTTATTGAAGCTAATTTTTTTTAATAAAATAAAATGTGGTCACCTGCAGCAAGCCAAGCGGTTTTTAAAATTTTAAACCACTGTAATTTTATACAAAGCATGTTAAACTGTATGGATAGCATTAAAGTCACCTGCAGCAGCTATATATTTACCAATGGACTCCAAACCCTAAGCCCTACCTAGAGGCTGTATGCACCACTCCTAATGTATCACATAGAAACAGCAAAGCACAAGATTAGCCCAAAGAAGGACTGTTAGTATGTTGTTTCAGCAGAGTATCGACACTAGATGACTCTGATTTTTAATGCAGTGCACACAGGCCTAGACAGCTACTCTCTCCCTCCAATAAGAACTGTCCCTGCTCTGTGCAATGTTATCGATGTGCCGAGCATGGTGGCGCGAGTACTTTTATAACCTCTCATGAGATATTGCGACTAGAGATGGGAAAACCCGAACAGTAAAGGTCCGCATCCACACCAAACACCTAATGTTCGGGCATGGACACCGAACGTGGACTGCACCAGGAAGTTCATGTTACTGTTCGGGTTCCGTCCCCCCGAACACCGGGTATTTTTTGCATTGTCATGTGCAGGACAGTGCGGCAAACACTGCTTCTGATCGGTGGCAAAATCATCACCACTTGTCACTGGTGTTGGGGGATGTGGCTACTGCTTCCGTCAGCCGATGCCTGCTGCCTCTAATAACAGCGAGAGCAGGAGTGGCTGATGGGATTATTCATCAGCCGTCACCCACGCTGTAAATAAATACCCTATATAATCAAATATAAGCCGAGTTTTTCAGCACATTTTTTGTGCTGAAAAAGACCCCCTCGGCTTATACTCAATTGAGGGTCCCAGAAGACGGAGTGGGAGCAGCGGGTCACAGGATGCAGGAGCCGGCTTCTGCGGCTAAAGCCTGTGCCCGCTGCTAAAGATAAATTAATATTCACCCCTCTTTTCTTGATAACCAGCCTTCCTGAAGCTGACAGCTGAAGGTTGCAGCCCCCAGCTGTGACTTTTGCCTCGTTGGTTATCAAAAATACAGGGGAACCCTCGCCGTTTTTTTGTTGTTGTTTTTTTTTTAATTATTTACCGACTATCAGAAGCTGTGTTTGATGCGCTGTCATGCACATAACAGTGTGGCAAACACTGGATGTTCAGGGCCCCCCACTCAAGTGAATGGGGTCCAGGTACTGTTTTGGTACCCAAACTCAAACTTTGTGTAACTGTTGAACCGAACTCGCCGGGCCCAAACATCCAGGGGTCCGTCCATCTCTAATTGCCTCCAGCCAATCACAGTAATGCCACTACCAAGATGGCTGCAGCATTACAGTGACTGGCAGGCAAGCCCCACATGTTTATTGGCTGTGTAACAGGCGCTAAACATGTTGGGTGAGGATTCGAGTGTTGAATCCAATGCTCGACGAGTGTCGAGCATATTCGAGCACTCAGATGCTTGAGTGATATAAGAGTATCACCGAGCCCATTCGGTCATTACTTGTAATTTTTAATGAAAGGTTAAATTTGGTAGAACGGCTTCTTTAAAGTGAACGCAGGATAAGTAGACTACAGGTATTGCCAGGTTGACAGTGTTAAACTGATTAGAATGATACCTGGGGTGAAGAAATCTGTCTTGTGGTTCTTGTGTAATCAATGTTAGACGTTTTCAGTTAATGATATGCCCGTGGTTTGGGGTGGGACTGTAGGCAGAGTCTTATCTTCCTGCTCTAAACCAGAGAAATCAAGGAGAGACCTGCCCACAGGCTACACCGAAGCACAAACAGTCTGTCTCGCTCTGTCTCTATGATGAGGACCATGTTATACAGGGCTGGTTAGGCAGGAAATTTACTCACAAATAAGTGAATGCTTCTGGGTTGAAGGACATGGAGGACCTGATAGGTTCCCTTTATCTATTACTCTTTTTGAGTTAAACAAATTAGGTATGAAGTGTTAAAAAACAAAGGCAAAAGAAAATATTGAAAGAAACCTGAGATATCTACAAATAAACATGCAGGCCCATATTCATCATTGTGTGTAAAACAGAAACAGTTTTGACAAGTCCCAAAATGATTGTCCAAATTTTTTTTTTCAACTGTTGCCGCTTTCACACCAGTTTTCACCAGCTCTACCAACATGGGCAGAGGTGTGGTGAGACTGGGGCTGAACTGGGCGAATGTTGTATTTCAGCACAGTTGTCTAAAATAGTTCATTACAAGTAAAAAAAAATGTTAAAAACTTCAAATTTTTCAAAATTTTCAATAAATTATGTTTTTTTGTTTACCAAAATAGCAAAGAATATATGGACCAATTTTAATTTGTAATATAAATTACAATGGGGCAGGTTTTATCACTTATTTTTCGTTTTTGCGCTTTTGTTCTTTACCTTATTCCAAGAGCCATAACTTTAAAATTTCCATCAACATAGACTTATGAGGGGTTATTTTATTGTGGGACGAGTTGTAGTTAGGAATTATACTATTTTTAGTACCATATAAAATACTGAAGAATGTGTAAAAAAACAAAACAAAA
Organism: Ranitomeya variabilis; assembly: GCF_051348905.1. Taxonomy (NCBI): domain Eukaryota; kingdom Metazoa; phylum Chordata; class Amphibia; order Anura; family Dendrobatidae; genus Ranitomeya; species Ranitomeya variabilis. The sequence goes on along the minus strand of NC_135232.1, from coordinate 226,848,460 downwards.
TGAGACTAAACATTACTTGGAAAAATGATTGTTCATGGCAGTATGATTACAGCGATATCAAACATTCATTGACTTTTTTCTATTTACGTAATGAAAAAAAATTCAGAATATTGCAAAAAAAAATTTTTTTCTTTGTGTCACCATATTCTTAGACCAACAACATTATTATTTTTCTGTTGATAGGGCTGAGTGAGGGCTTATTTTTTTTTAGCATGGTGAGCTGATGTTTTTATTGATGCTATTATTGTTAAAGATACTTTGATTGCTTGTTATTACAGTTTCATAGGGAGGTAACATTACCGTAAAAACATAATTCTGGCATTTTTTTTCTCTTTACAGCGGTTAACAATCTGGTTAATTAATTCCATATCTTGAAAGATCAGAATTTTACAAATGCGGCCATACAAAATAATAGGAAATATTTCCTTTTGGTTCAATTTTGATCACTGTGATGGGGTCTATCACAGTGGTCAAAAAAAAAAAAAAAAAAAAAGAGTAAATCAAACCCCCCATTATCACCCGCTTAGTTAGGTAAAAATAATAAAATAACAAAAAGTATTTCCATTTTTCCATTAGGGTTAGAGTTGGGCTAAAGTTAGGGTTGGGGTTAGGGGTGGGCTAAAGTTAGGGTTGGGGCTAAAGTTAAGGTTGGGCTAAAGTTAGGGTTGGGCTAGGGTTAGGGTTGTGGTTATGGTTGGGATTACGGTTAGGTTTAGGGGTGTGTTAGGGTTAGGTTTGTGGTTAGGGTTATGGTTAGGGTTATGGTTAGGGTTGGGATTAGGGATGTGTTGGGGTTAGGGTTGTGGTTAGGGTTATGGTTGGGGTTAGTGTTGGGGGGTGTTGGGGTTAGGGTTGGAGTTAGAATTTGGGGGTTCCACTGTTTAGGTACAACAGGGGATCTCCAAACGCGACATGGCACCACCATTGATTCCAGCCAATTTTGCGTTCAAAAAGTCAAACGGTGCTCCCTCCCTTCTGAGCCCTGCCATGCGCCCAAACAGTCGCTTTCCACCACATACGGATATTGGCATACTCAGGAGAAATTACGCAACAAATTGTGTGGTCCATTTTCTCCTTATACCCTTGTGAAAATAAACGAAATTGGTTCCAAAGTAAAATTTCTGTGAAAAAAGTAAAATGTTCATTTTTTCCTTCCACATTGTTTTAGTTCTCGTGAAGCACCTGAAGAGTTAATAAACTTCTTGAATGTGGTTTTGCGCACCTTGAGGGGTGCAGTTTTTAGAATAGTGTCACTTTTGGGTATTTCCTGTTATATTGACCCCTCAAACTCACTTCAAATGTGAAGTGGTCCCTAAAAAAATGGTTTTGTAAATTTTGTTGGAAAAATGAGAAATCTCTAGTCCACTTTTAACCCTTATAATGTCCTAAGAAAAAAAACATTTTCCAAAATTGTGCTGATGTTAAGTAGACATTTGGAAAATGTTATTTATTAACTATTTTGTGTGACACCACTCTGATTTAAGTATACAAAAACTTAAAGTTTGAAAATTGTAATATTTTCCAAATTTTTGCCAAATTTCCTTTTTTTTTTTTCATAAAGTTATATTGAATAAATTTTACCACTAACGTGAAGTGCAATATGTCACAAAAAAACAGTCTCCAAATCAGTGGGATTCGTTGAATCGCTCCAGAGCTATAAACTCATAAAGTGACAGTGGTGAGAATTGTAGTAATTGGCTCTGTCACTAAAGCTGGAGTCACACTAAACGACTTACCAACGATCACGACCAGCGATACGACCTGGCCGTGATCGTTGGTAAGTCGTTGTGTGGTCGCTGGGGAGCTGTCACACAGACAGCTCTCTCCAGCGACCAACGATCAGGGGAACGACTTCGGCATCATTGAAACTGTCTTCAACGATGCCGAAGTCCCCCTGCAGCACCCAGGTAACCAGGGTAAACATCGGGTCACTAAGTGCAGGGCCGCGCTTAGTAACCCGATATTTACCCTGGTTACCATTGTAAATGTAAAAAAAAAAACACTACATACTCACATTCTGATGTCTGTCACGTCCCCCGCCGGCGTCCACAGGGTTAAAACTGCTTTCGGCAAGAGCGCTGCTAATACACGTGCTGCTGCCGAGAGCTTCCCTGCACTGACTGTGTCAGCGCCGGCAGTAACAGCAGTGACGTCACCGCTGTGCTCTGCTTTACGGCCGGCGCTGACTCAGTCAGTGCAGGGAAGCTCTCGGCAGCAGCGCGTGCATTAGCAGCGCTCTTGCCGAAAGCAGTTTTAACCCTGTGGACGCCGTGGGACGTGACAGACATCAGAATGTGAGTATGTACTGGGTTTTTTTTACTTTTACAATGGTAACCAGGGTAAATATCGGGTTACTAAGCGCGGCCCTGCGCTTAGTAACCCGATATTTACCCTGGTTACAAGTGAACACATCGCTGGATCGGCGTCACACACGCCGATCCAGCGATGACAGCGGGTTATCAGCGACCAAAAAATGGTCCTGATCATTCCCCAACGACCAACGATCTCCCAGCAGGGGCCTGATCGTTGGTCGCTGTCACACATAACGAGATCGTTAGCGGGATCGTTGCTACGTCACCAAAAGCGTGACGTTGCAACGATATCGTTAACGATATCGTTATGTGTGACTCAGCCTTAAGGGGTTAAACGTCGCTGAGAGAGATTGACAGCAGTATTTAATTGGTTGCCAGCTGCTGCCGTTAGGCAGATGTACTCTATGTAATATAGCTCGTGCTGCATGTGAAGAGAGCTCAGCTCCACACCCAAGGACTCCTTCCCAGGACATTAATGCAACGTTTTTTGCAGGAAGGGATCAACTAACTGTCTACAAGAAAAATTATAGCCTACACAGTATTTTAGCCAGTCATCTTTCATTTTTCTGTAGCAGGATAAAAGTGAAGGCTATACAGTGGTTTATTTGGGCAACAAAAAGTTACTTCCTGACCAGTGATGTCAAACTCAAATACACAGAAGGCCAAAATTAAAAGTTTGGACAAAGTCACGGGCCAACTTTGATATTTATTTAAAACATTTCTACAACTGGGGAAGTTTTTCCTTATCATCAAATATAACGATTAACTTTTTCATATGGAAGCAAACGTAAAGGGATTGTCAGACGCAGAGGAGGAATGATGGGAGAGGGAGCTTTTCTTGACGCTCCAGGATACTGTTATAGTTGAAAGTGTGATGCCTGGCTTCGCAGGCCAAATATACTCGAGTACTCGAGGGACGAGCTCGGTCTTGTGACCAAATATGCTCACCCTGTGGGCCATATTTAGCCTGCGAGCTAGAGTTTGACATATGCGTCCTAGACCATTTCATTAAACGAAAAAAAGTGCATTGGTTCCGTGTTAGCCAGCAGAAAAAAAAAAAATATAAATATAATTATATATATATATATATATATATATATATATATATATATATATATACATATTTATAAACCCCCCTCACTCCCTCAATGAGTCAGAGACAACAATCTCAGAATCACGTGGATGAATAAAAGCTTTAAAATGTTATTACCACTGTTGCTTTCGAAAAAGTGTCATAAATGAAAAAAGCATCTGATTGAGTGAGAAAATCTGTAAGATGATTTTGGTATATGAGACTCTCAGCTCTTTCTATTGCTGGACATGAATGATGCATAAGAGGCCTCTCTGCTCAGCAACAGATGCATATGTGTTGTCAGTCAGTTTTACATGGGTTGTTTCACATGTACAGGGTAATTATGTAATGCAGCACTTTACTATCCAGGACAGCCCCCAGCATTCATGGCAAAAAAACTTGCATGTACAGAGCTATTCAGTCTTTGCACCTTGATCAGCAGCTCATCTCACACCTTGTGATGCTGCCGCAGCTCCACACATGATATGATGCCCCCAGTCCTTCACACACTGTAGGATGCCCACACACAATATAATACCCCTACACAATATCATGCCTTCCCACACGGTATGATACCCTCACAGCCCTCCCACACAGTACGATGCCCTCCCAGCCCTCCCACGCAGTACGATGCCCTCCCAGCCCTCCCACGCAGTACGATGCCCTCCCAGCCCTCCCACGCAGTACGATGCCCTCCCAGCCCTCCCACGCAGTACGATGCCCTCCCAGCCCTCCCACGCAGTACAATGCCCTCACAGCCCTCCCGTGCAGTACGATGCACTCACATCCCTTCCACGCAGTGCGATCCCCTCACAGCCCTCCCGCGCAGTATGATGCCCTCACAGCCCTCTCATGCAGTGCAATACCCTCACAGCCCTCACAGTGCAGTACGATGCACTCACAGCCCTCCCATGCAGTACTATGCCCTCACAGCCCTTCAATACAGTATGATGCCCTTACAGCCCTTCAATACAGTATGTTACCCTCACAGCCCTTCAATACACTAGGATGCACTACACTGGTTGACACTGCATGATGCCCTCGCAGCCCTCCCACACAGTACGATGCTCTCACAACCCTCCCAGTGCAGTACGATGCACTCACAGCCCTCCCATGCAGTACTATGCCCTCACAGCCCTTCAATACAGTATGTTACCCTCACAGCCCTTCAATACACTAGGATGCACTACACTGGTTGACACTGCATGATGCCCTCGCAGCCCTCCCACGCAGTACGATGCTCTCACAGCTCTCCCACGCTGTAAGATGCCCTCAAATTTCTCCCACGCAGTACGATGCCTTCACAGCCCTCTCATGTAGTATTATGCCCCCACAGCCCTCCTACACAGTACGATGCCCTCACACCCCTTAAATACAGTATGATACCCTCACAGCCCTTTCACACATTAGGATGGCCACCAAATTTTTCCCAAATACAATAAAATAATAAATAAAACTACTTGCCTAGCCCAGTTCTCCCCATGCACTGCTCTGTGCAGCGTATGCACCAAAAGCTAGCCCAGCAGGCGGGAACATAGGGATGTAATCATGTGTGCTGCCCTGAGGTTCAGAGGTAGAAGATGAAGCTGACAGTTCCCTTTTCTACCGTTGTTTTGAATGATATCTGTAGCCTGAGGATGTACAAAATGGTGAAATTGAGATGCTGAATGAGGGGTGGCGGTATCGTGTTGTATGCCGCTATTTACAGCCCCAAAGGGCCGTATGTAGCCATCTAGCCACACTTTGCTCATGTCTGAGTATGAGTAATTAAGGAAAGCACAGCACTTGTGGAATTCTGGTGGTGCCCAAGTAGGATAACCAAATCCATCAACTGCGATGTAGAAATACTTGGCATTCATATATGTGTATTCAAGAACTTATTTATTCAATGTAGAAATTCCAGAAAAATGAGACGTTTTGGTGAATACCTGACCTTCATCAGTCATCTGGATAGAGGAGATCTATGTGGAAGCGCGCTGTGTGAGGTTCTGCAGTGTCTACTGCTGAGACAGGAAGTGCTCTCTGTCTCAGCGTGGACACTGCAGACCCTCACACAGCGCGCTTTCACACAGACGAAGGTCAGGTGTTGACCGAAACGTCTCTTATATTTCTGGAATTTCTACATTCGATAAATAAGTTCTTGAATACACCTATATGAGTGCCAAATATAGGTAAGACAGTACTCATTATCTTTTAAAATGTATTGCATTTCAGACAAATGTTGTTCCCTTTTTGCCCACTATTGCCATATACAGTCAAGTATTCTGCTGTATTCTAATATTTCAACAATTTCACCATGACCATGAAGTAGCATGTAAGAGATTTTCTAAATTTAATCACCATCTGTAACAGCATGGTCGTGACTACTGCTTTGAGGCCAACTTTGACAACGTGAGTCATTTGTCTAGTGTCTGTAAGCTGCTTGCTGGGCTCCACTAAATAATAATGCTATATGCTGTCTCTCATTGTCATGTGAAATAGAAAACATTATGAAGCGTCAATTAGGTATAAGTAGAAAAATGCTATCATGTATTTTTCACACTGTAGTGTGGATAACATGCCTGTTGGCAATTGGATAATTGTCTGCTCATTTTATCTGCTAACTGCACATAAAAGCTGGCTGTTTTGTATTTCCTTTATGCTGATTGATGTGCCCTTTTTTATGTCTCTTGGTAATGAATAGGTTAATTTATTTCCAAGCTAGCCCACAGACTGTTTTAAATATCCTTCTGCTGAAAATGTGTCACAGTTGCAAATTTCATGCAAAATGGTCTATATTTGGTTCTGTAACATTCAATCTCTCATTCTGCAGCATGTCTGGTGATGAGTCCCAGGCTTTTAAAGTTGAAATTAATATTTCAACATCCCCACAGCCCCCTCCTTTTGCAGAGATCTAAAGCAAAGCTGGATATAACGGCGTTCCCATGACAAGCGCCCAATGCCAGTCAGTAGAATCTTTCCATTTCTGTTGGAATTAAGGTAGAGAAATCCTAATCACTGGTACAGCACTCGTGTCCTGCAGCCGTCATCATTAATATCCTTTGGACTTTTGCTTTGTAAATACAGATACAGTCCAACATTGGAAAATAAGGTCTAATGACGAGGGATAATTGAAAGCTTTTATCTTGAGGAGGCAGACCATTTATGTTCTAGGACCGTACATGAAGTAACCAGAACCTATTAAGCAGAACAAATACCAAGTATGAGGCTAAGTAATTTTGCATTATATTGCCTCTATAACCAATGTCAAAAGTGAACATATATCAAATAATCACATGAAAGATATATATATGTTAAAAAATGATTTTATTACCAAAATTTATTACAAAAAAGAAAAAACGACAACAAATAATACTACAGTATTTTACAAAATGTATAATTAATGAGGAGACCAGATCCTTGAAAAAGCCACTCAGGTGAAACGTACGTTGGGGTCGGAGTCCTGGAGGGCCACAGATCATCTTCACACTGGTACTAGTATTTTTTCAGAGATTTATGCACTTTATTGTCTGGGTTAGACTATTATTATTGATGCATATGCACTTTATTGGGATAGAAGGCCTATTATAGCGCCATCTATTGTTTTTTGTTTTTGCACTCTGGAAGGTCACATATATGTATATGAATTATATATTTTTCTAGTATTTTTTTTATTATATGGATCTGGTCTCCTCATTAATTATACATTTTGTAAAATACTGTAGTATTATTTGTTGTCGTTTTTTCTTTTTTGTAATAAATTTTGGTAATAAAATCATTTTTTAACATATATATATCTTTCATGTGATTATTTGATATATGTTCACTTTTGACATTGGTTATATGGTTATTTGTGGACATGAATTCGCTAGGGTGAATTTTGTTGTGTTTTTATTATATTGCCTCTACCATATGGCAGGTTATCCAGTGGTATAATTATGTATAAAGGTTAGAACAACTGCATACAAGGAAATATACACAGAGGTTGTGTGTATGTATTATCCAGAATGCATATAAGTAGATTTTTTCTCTGAGCTATCCGTCTCCGATAGCAGCAGTAATAGCCATTTGCCTATATGAACAGTGCTGGTTAGTGTGCTTCAGTAAGTACGAGTACAGTGGTAACCATGTCATTATCATCTAGCTTGCTTTCCATGGGTGGCTACATAAATCTGATTACATGCTATCACTGATGGACAAAATCATATAAAATGACGAATCCCTTCTGCTGTAATTACACTAAAATAATCCAGGGATATTTAAAAGTGTTCAGAAATATTTATGCTTTTTTTTCCCCCTTTGTCATGTGCAGCCTGTGCTTACTAAATATGTGAACCTTGTCATTAAGTGATCAACTAGGAGGGGGTATTTACATGTGTGCAAAATATTATTGCACTTCAAATTTGGAATGACAAAACAAAGTTTTCTCCTGCGTTTTCCTTGTTTATTTCTTATTTGTATCAGTTGTGTGTTTCCCATTTGTAAGTCCTGCTAGAGGTCTCTGCCAGGAGCTGTACCCTCTTCTCTCCTATAATATGCATGCACCACTAGTCTGAGCTTACATGTTTATGGGGGCGTTGGGAAATGTGACAATCTGCACTGATGTGAATAGTGAACATTATACACTTGGGTGTATTTTCTTAATTGCAGGTGTTGAAGAGCAGGCACGTTGGATTTCAATGTGCTTGATCCTTTGCTTCTAGTGGAAAAAAAGACGTTGCTAACGTAATCCTAAACTGAACATGGTTAAGTTGAAAGAAATAACTGTTCTGCATCCTAGCATGGGACTGAACGCTTTTTCATGCGTGTGTCTGTCTTAAAGATGACCTGTCACCAAATTTGACATGTTGAACTGGTAATAGAGGCTGCATGACAGAACTATATACGGTGTGTGTATATATATATATATATATATATATATATAAATTTTGCTTCTCGGTTGCGAAGATGTTAGCAGTCAAAGTATTTGGCAGGTAATGAGTTAATTTCCATTATGTCCAAATGGGCCTTTCAGATGGTGTTCACTGGGGGAATTAACTTTTTTTCCTGTGTGAAGTTAACCAATCATAAGCAGGCCCCAACGCTTAAGGGAAGAAGAACACGCTCCTACCATAGCTTAGCGCAAGCTACTCCATATATCTGTTAAGCACAACTTACTTGGTCTCACTGTAGAGCCACAAGCACAACATAGGTGTGATTACTACACCTTTGAGCTTTCCTTTCCAGATATGCATTGTGGGGGGAATAGTATAGCAGTGGTGACAGTGCCGTGAGAGGAGAGCTAATAGAAGGGTTTCCTAATGTGACACAGCTGAACTCAGCTGTACTTCCCCTCTCCCCACACTAACTACTAGAAGATGAAGGCTCAAAGGTGTCAGTAATGGCAAGATATAATCGTTTTGTAGTGACATCATGGTGTCTATCATAGGTCTCACACAGGGGTAGCCTGTTTTATGTTGTGATGTTTTTCTTTACCTTGAGTGTTGCTGCCTGCTTATGATTGGTCATCATCATACAGGGGGAGTAAGTACATGTCCCCAGTGAAAATGCCTACTTTGACTGAACTAAAATTAGCTAGTTAGATACCAAATACTTTCATTGCTAATATCTATGCAATGGAGAAGTAGAATTAAAAAGAAAAATATGTTTTATTTTGCTCTGCAACCACCATTATCATTATTGTATGTCCAGTTTAACATGAAATATTGGTGAAAGGTCCTCTGTAGGGCTTATTCACATATCTGTGTTTAAGCGCGAAAGTAAAAAATGGTACCGTGTCATCAGTGCATGGTACGTGTGTCCATTTTTGCCCTCAGTGTCACATAAGTGGTTTTTCACAGATGAATAAATAAATACATTACAAAGACCTCAGTCTTAGCCTCTCACGAAATCAGTTCTCATACTTTGCACTGACGAGGGCCAGTAGCCTGAAACACCGTGTCTGCAAATTGAGATTCTGATTTGGCTTTTATCCTAAGTCATATTGCACGACTCGTTAAAGGGTTGATTGTGACTTGTAGGATCACTACTTCCAACAGGTGGCGCTATAGAGTTCAAGTCGTCTTTCTCTCTGAAGAGGCAATTTACATATTAAAATTCCCAGAGGAGCATTGCATGGTGAATAAGCCTCCTTACCTTGATATGCCAGAGCTGGTATGTCACTCTCCACAAGGAGAAACATTACCCCTTATACCACAGTCCAGAGCCTCTCACCTAGCCAAATCAGTTCTCATAAGTTGCACTGATGAGGGACAATAGCCCGAAACACCATGTCCGCAAATTGAGATTCTGATTTGACTTTTATCTTAAGTCATATTTCAAGACTCGTTAAAGGGTTGATTGCGACTTGTAGGATCCCTACTTCCAACAGGTGGAGCTATAGTGTTCAAGTCCTCTTTCTCTCTGAAGAGGCAATTTGCATATTAAGCTTCTCCTTTTCAATGTGAAATACAGACTGCACATACACTTGTATTGTATCCATGCACAGTCCATGAAAAAAGACATGACAAGAATAGCACCATAGATGATCATTGGTACAAAAAAATGGCTGCAAATTGAAAAAAATCAATAAAGCCAATAAATTTTATACTTTGATTTTTCTCTTTTTGAATGAAAGCCATGTGGAGTATTATTGTATTTCAATAAATTCAGTACGAGTTAAGACAATTTAAACAGTGACATTAGGAGTGAGGTCCCTGCTCGCAAGCTTACAATCTACAAGGAAATGGGGGTACACAATAGGTGAAAAGTGCTTGTTATTTCAGGTCTGGCAATTATAATACATAGGGATTTTCATACAAAGCTGCATGATCCGGTCATCAGCCCGTGTGTTTAAGTGCAATAGTCAAGTATCAAGTGCAGTTATCGTGTGCATGGAGGGTGTGGAGACAGATTAATAGTAGGGTATAGATTCAGAGTAATATTTGGAGGGAGGGAACAGGGCAAAGTTAGTTTACTGAGTAGTTGGTGTGGTAGGCTTGTTTGAAGAGATGTGTTTTTAAAGCTCGCTTGAATAGGTCGGGGCTAGGTATCAGTCTGATCGTCTGGGGAAGTGCATTCCAGAGAGCTGGTGCAGCACGAGAGAAGTCTTGTAGATGGAGGTGTGAGGTTCGGATTACAGGGGATGTTAGTCTTAGGTCGTTTGTAGAACGGAGGGCACGTGTAGGGCGATATACAGGGATGAGAGAGGAGATATAAGGCGGTGCAGAACTGTGGAGGGCTTTGTGGGTGAGAGAGATGAGTTTATACTGGACCCTGTAGCGAATGGGTAGCCAGTGTAATGACTGGCACAAGATGGAGGCATCGGTGAAGCGTCTGGACAGAAATATGACTCTGGCTGCAGCATTCAAGATGGATTGGAGAGGAGAAAGTTTGGTAAGAGGGAGACCGATTAGAAGAGAGTTGCAGTAGTCCAGACGAGAATGAATAAGAGCGACAGTAAGAGTCTTAGCAGTTTCAACGGTGAGAAAAGGTCGGATTCTGGAGATGTTTTTAAGATGCATGTGACAAGAGCGAGTGATCGGATATTGGGAGTAAAGGAGAGTTCAGAGTCGAATATGACCCCAAGACAGCGGGCATGCTGCTTGGGAGTTATGGTTGAACCCTCCAGGGTAATTTTGATGTTGGGTAGAGTGAGGTTAGTAGAAGGGAGAAACACAAGAAGTTCCGTTTTGGAGAGATTTAGTTTCAGGTAGAGGGAGGACATGATGTTAGAGACAGCAGACAGACAATCCTTGGTATTTTGAATTAGGGTAGGGGTGATGTCGGGGGAAGAAGTGTATAATTGGGTGTCATCAGCATAGAGATGATACTGGAACCCAAATCTGCTGATTGTCCAATAGGGGCCGTGTATAGAGAGAAGAGGAGGGGGCCTAGGACTGATCCCTGCGGAACCCCGATAGTAAGGGCACGAGGAGAGGAAGAGGAGCCGGCAAAAGATACAGTGAAGGAGCGATCAGAGAGGTAGGAGGAGAACCAGGAGAGGGCTGTGTCCTTGAGGCCTATGGAGCGGAGCATAGTTAGAAGGAACTGGTGATCTACAGTGTCGAATGCGGCAGATAGATCCAGGAGAATCAGCAGAGAGCAATGACCTTTGGATTTGGCTGTTATTAGATCATTAGAGACTTTAGTGAGGGCAGTTTCAGTGGAGTGTAAAGAGCGGAAACCAGATTGTAAGGGGTCAAGAAGAGGGTTATCCGAGTTTGTAAATTAAAAATCATCTTAATTTAAGTTTTCATGTGTCACTTTTTTATTTACTAATTCCACATGCCATTTTGATACATCATACACGAGACAACAATATTAGGACACCTGCTCATTCCTCCTACAGGAGCTTTTATGCCATCCCATTCTAAATCAATGGGCATGAATGAGGAATTGGTCAACTTCACCCCTATTATGTAGGTATAACAGCTTCCACACTTTTGGGAAGGCTTTTCTACAAGGTTCTGGAGTGTCTGTGGAAACTTTTGCTCATTTATCCTGAAGCGCATTTGTGAGTTCAGACACTTCTGTTGGATGAATGGACCTGGCATGCTGTCTCTGTTCTAGTTCATCGCAAAGGTGCTCAATGGGGTTGAGGTCATGGCTCAGTATGGACCTTGCTTTGATCACTGTGGCAAAATCATGCTGAATTCTAAAAGGGTCTTCCCCAATGTATCCCCACAAAGGTGGTAGCATAGAATTGTTCAAGATAGGCTGGTATACGGAAACATTAAAATTTTCTTTCACGGGGGATAAGGGACCTAATCTGACCACTGAAAGGTAGCCTGTGTCTATTATTCCTCCTTCACCAAACCTTACAGTTAGCATGATGCAGGCCGGTAACATTTTCCTATCATTCACCAAACCCAGACTTATCTACCAGACTGCCAGAGAAGTTAAATTCGTCACTCCACAGAACACGTTACTATTGTTCCAGAGTACACTACCCTGTGCTTTATCCACAGTTTGTTTGTGGTGATTTAAAACACCACTCCAGTGTTTTTTATTTCACCTAGTGGCATCAATGCATGTTTGCTGCCTCTTTTAGTACACTTACCAGCCGATGTCTTCTGCTCTTCCCGCCACTGCTTGGTCTCGTTCCTCCATCCATAACTCAGGACAGACCGGAAGTCAGCTCTAAAAATCTCAAGCTCGCAATGCAAGTCTATGAGAACCTCGTTCTGGCTTTCATAGACTTACACTGAGAAGTGATTTCTGGTCTCCCAGCAAACAGTGGAGTGATCAGACAGGTCACAACTACCCGAAGACAACCAGAGTGGTGCAGAGAACAGAAGAAGACAGCGAATGGTAAGTATATTGCTAGGGGCAGAAAACATGCATTATTTACTACTACTGCGGCAGTGGGGAAAAAAAGCAGCAAACGCCGGGGTGCTGCTTTAACCCCTTAACGACTGTGGGATTTTCCGTTTTTGCATTGTTTTTTTTTTGCTCTTTGTCTTCCCAGAGCCATAACTTTTTTTAATTTTTTTGGGTCAATATGGCTGTGTGAGGGCTTGTCTTATGCAGGACGAGTTGTACTTTAAAGAAAAAAAAATCCAAAAAACAATTGCACTTTTTTTTTGCAATTTCACGACACTGATTTTTTTTCCTGTTTATCAGTACACGATATGGTAAAACCAATGGTGTAGTTCATGAAGCCATCTTCTGAACTTCCGGTCATGCGCAGTGCGTCTCTGAAGCTAGGAAGCATATGCTTGGCTTCAGAGATGCAATGACGCTGATAAAATGAATGGCACGCATGTGCTAGATTTGCATGAGCTGGCAATGATGGTGCAAATGATGCTGGTGCAAATGATGTTATCACGCCCATAAGGGCGTGATAGCATGGAAAGAGGGCGACTTTCCATTAAATTCCACGCACATAGTTTTTGTACTGAGCTTAAAGGGACTCTGTCACCTGAATTTGGAGGGAACAATTTTCAGCCATAGGGGCAGGGTTTTCGGGTGTTTTATTCACCCTTTCCTTACCAGCTGGCTGCATGCTGGCTGCAATATTGGATTGAAGTTCATTCTCTGTCCTCCGTAGTACATGCCTGCACAAGGCAATCTTGCCTTACGCAGGCGTGAACTATGGAGGACAGAGAATGAACTTCAATCCAATATTGCAGCCAGCATGCAGCCAGCGGGTAAGGAAAGGGTGAATCAAACACCCGAAAACCCTGCCCCTATGGCTGAAAATTGTTCCCTCCAAATTCAGGTGACAGAGTCCCTTTAATGCCAGAGGAGATTTGGGCTTCATTCAGATGTCCAGTTTTCACATACGTGTTTTATCCATGATAGAACACCTACCTCTTATACTCTATGGAGCTGTTCAAATGTCTGGGGGGGGAAGGGGTTTGCGGACTGTGTGTCTGCCCAAAATAAACATGAAAACATGACTGATTTTGATCAGAGTCGCAGATGAAAATTACCCATACAAGCCTATGGGTGTGTAAAGTTAACAGATTTTATTTGTATGATGTCCTTAATTAATTATGATAATGTATAGGAGAAGCTTTGTGATTTATTAATTTGGTTTTTCATCAATGAAAATCATTGATGAAACACTGATGGTAAAACTGACACACTGACTAAGCACCGATGACAATTGGATCCAACACATTGATGAAATTCTGATTTTTTTCTTTTTTGTGTTCATGAAAAATCACAGACCTCTGAATAAGGCCCAAATAAAATCTCATGTTTCAGTTCAGTAACTTATTCTTTCAAAAATATTAGTAAAGGCAGATTGCAGGGCTGGGGGATGGATTTTATATACCTGCATCAATAGGACTAAATGATAAACTTGATCTTAATTGTACTTTTGTCCATGTAGAGGAGCAGTGAATGTGATAGTCTGCTGATACCTGTGATATAATTCTTAGCTCCTCCACAGTTGGACAGATAAATTTGTGATTTTACATGATAAAAGCGATTTATTCTTGGTAAAGTGGGGATCATGTGACAAGTTCTGCTTATGATCATTTTCATATGATTTCATTTCCTTTCTGTTTCTGGATATTGCCATTTACAGTGTCCTGTGCATAAAGCCTGCTTGGGTATTAGTAATCCAGAAGATACAATGCTTAATGACACAATCTCACGGTATACACAGTCTATTCATTCTGTACATATGATATCTTTGCTTCTTTACACTGCTCACTGCTTGATCTTGTCCCGGCCATCTGGATCTAACCATACAATTGCTGTCAATTCTTCCCTTACCTTTTCATTTTGTATAAAAATTTGTCATTTGGATGTTTTTTAAAATATACCACAAGCAAAAGCCTCAGATATAATTCACTAAAGTGAATTTTTTAAAATTAGGGTCACACGTGCATATAAAAAATGAGTCTGATTTTCATCCAGTAAAGTGGGACAATTTTTTTTCTCGCTTTTCATGAATGTGCAGTCCTTTTTTTTTTTTTTGTAACTCAGCAGCTATTGATCATTTATGGGACAATTTACAATCTCCTATGTTACAGAATTGTAATGTGTCCTCTGTAAATATCGAATGCTATCCTGTGGCATCAGAACTTTTTTTCTCGCATCCAAACAATTTCTAAGTGAAATCTGAGCTTGCTGAGATTTTTTTCACAGACTGATACTGTCAGTGAAATAAAAATGGTCGTCATCGTCAAAGTGCAATCCAATAAAAAAAATTGGATGTAAAGGCTGGAGCTGCAGGAAGTATGTACTCTGTAAAGTCACGTAGTGCTCTATATAATGTTCATATTATTCTATATGATAGAAGAAAACATTTTGGTGATCGATTCCCTTTCTCTCTTTAATTTACTTATTTTTGTCAGTTTCTGCTTGAAGCACTTAAAGTTACATGGAAAAGAAATATGTGGGAAACGATGCTATAAGTTACAACTTAAAAATACATACACAGTAATCCATGAATAAACAGTAAATACTGCTATAATAGGATTAGGAGAAAACATTAAAGTAAGTCAGCTGCAAAAATAAATCGCTGTATGTTAATATAGGAAATATACCAAGGTACCAAATGTGCAGGGAGAAAAAACTAGTACCCCCAGTGTCCGACCCATCTTAACAGTTCATTTACATATAAGAAAAAGGTGGATTTCCCTAGAATAAAACATTGGATCACAGATATTAAGATATGTTAATCAGCTTCCTATGACCTACATGCCCACATGGACGACTTAGGAGAGATGATCCTACTGACATTCCATTTAAAAATACTCCCATAGAGATCCGTGACCGTCACAAGTCTGATTTTTTCATCTGTAGATGTAGCTGTTGTAATACATATCATTTAATGTTCTTCACAGCAAGATGGGTAACCTCATAATCTAGTAGAAGAAACGATAAATAAAACACAAATTAGAAAATGAAAACTGATTTGGAGAAAAGAATATGAATCGTTATTTTTTTTTCTATTAGTATAGAATTACCGTATATACTCGAGTATAAGCCGACCCGAGTATAAGCCGACCCCCTAATTTTGCAACAAAAAACTTGGAAAACTTATTGACTCGAGTATAAGCCTAGGGTGGAAAATGCAGCAGCTAATAGTAAATTTCAAAAATAAAAATAGATACCAATAAAAGTAAAATTAATTGAGACATCAGTAGGTTAAGTGTTTTTGAATATCCATATTGAATCAGGAGCCCCATATAATGCTCCATACAGTTCATGATGGGCCCCATAAGATGCTCCATACAAAATGGGCCCCATATAATGCTCCATACAGTTCTTTATTGCCCCATAGATGCTGCATATAATGCTCCATGCAGTTCTTTATGGCCCCATAAATGCTCCATATAATGCTCCATGCAGTTCTTTATGGCCCCATAGATGCTCCATATAGTGCTCTATGCAGTTCTTTATGGTCCCATGTAATGCTCCATATAATGCTCCATGCAGTTCATTATGGCCCCATAGATGCCCCATATAATGCTCCATGCAGTTCTTTATGGCCCCATAGATGCCCCATGTAATGCTCCATGCAGTTATGTCCCAATAGATGCTCCATATAATGCTCCATGCAGTTATGGCCCCATAGATGCCCCATGTAATGCTCCATGCAGTTAAGGCCCCATAGATGCCCCATATAATGCTCCATGCAGTTATGGCCCCATAGATGCCCCATATAATGCTCCATGCAGTTATGGCCCCATAGATGCCCCATATAATGCTCCATGCAGTTATGGCCCCATAGATGCCCCATATAATGCTCCATGCAGTTATGGCCCTATAGATACCCCATATAATGCTCCATGCAGTTCTCTATGGCCCCATAGACGATCCATATAGCATTGTGCCACATGTAATGCTGCTGCTGCACTAAAAAAAAAATGACATACTCCCCTCTCGTCGCTGCCCGCTGCTCCTTAACGTCCAGTCTCTCCGCACTAACTGTTCAGGCAGAGGGCGGCGCGCACACTAATACGTCATCGCACCCTCTGACCTGAACAGTCATTGCAGAGGACGCGGAAGTCGAGGCGGCGGTGGAACGCGGAAAGTTGAATATGAAATACTCACCTGCTCCTGGCGCGGTCCCTGCATGTCCCACGTCTCCAGGAGCGGCAGCTTCTTCCTGTAGTGAGCGGTCACGTGGCACTGCTCATTACTGTAATGAATATGCGGCTCCACCCCTATGGGAGTGGAGTCCATATTCATAACTTTAATGAGCGGTACCAGTGACCGCTGAACAGGGGAAGAGGCTGCCGCTCCCGGAGACCGTGGGACATGCGGGGACCGCGCCAGGAGCGCTGGGAGCAGGTGAGTATTTGACAGGCGTCGCTCCCCCTCACTCGCCGACCCTCCCGCCTTCCATGACTCGACTATAAGCTGAGAGGGGCACTTTCAGCCCATTTTTTTGGGCTGAAAATCTTGGCTTATACTCGAGTATATACGGTATACGTAATACATCCACTTTAAAGTATGGTAATTTTAGGTAAAATGAAATGCCATATAATGTATCATCTGTAAGGGTATGTGCACACAGAGGTTCTTGAGTAGGATATTAGAGCAGTTCTGCTCCAAAAGGTGTCTGAAAGATATCTAAAAAAAATGCTTTAAAGACTCTTTCTATGAATTTCTATTGTAAAACCACGTTGCTGTTTTATGTTCAGTTTTTTGAGTGTTTTTCTTCCGGTTTAATTTTTATGTCCTTAAATCAGAGAGTGGTGTCACACAAAATACTTAATAAATAACATTTGCCACATGTCTACTTGACATCAGCATAATTTTGGAAACAAAGTTTTTTTTTGTTATGGAGTTATAAGGATTAAAAGTTGACCAGCGATTTCTCATTTTTCCAACAAAATTTACAAAACCATATTTTTTTAGGGACCACCTCGCATTTGAAGTGACTTTGGAGGGTCAATATAACAGAAAATACCCAAAAGTGACACCATTCTAAAAACTGCACCCCTGAAGGTGCGCAAAACCGCATTCAAGTTTATTAACCCTTCAGGTGCTTCGCGAGAACAAAAGCAATGTGGAAGGAAAAAATGAATATTTTACTTTTTTCACAAAAAAATTACTTTGCAACCAGTTTTTTTTATTTTCACAAGGGTATCAGGAGAAAATGGACCACAAAATTTGTTGTGCAATTTCTCCCGAGTACGCCGACACCCCATATGTGGGGAAAAGCTACTGTTTGGGTGCATGGCAGGGCTCAGAAGGGAGGGGGCACGGTTTGACCTTTTTTAACGCAAAATTGGCTGGAATCAATGGTGGCACTATGTCACGTTTGGAGACCCCCTGATATACCTAAACAGTGGAAACCCTCCAATTCTAACTCCAACCCTAACCCCAACACACCCCTAACCTTAATCCCAACCCTAATCCCAACGCTAACCACAACCCTAATCACAACCCAAATCCCAACCCTAACCATTACCCTAACCTCAAACCTAACCCCAAAACACCCCTAACCCCAGCCTTAACCCTAACTTTAGCCCAACCCTAACTTTAGCCCAACTCACTTTAGCCCAACTCTAACCCTAATGGAAAAATGGAAATATATATATTTTTAATTTTATCATTTTTCCCTAACTAAGGGGGTGATAAAGGGGGATTTTGTTTACTATTTTTTATATTTTGATCACTGTGATGGCATCTATCACAGTGATCCATATGAACCAATAGGAAAAATTTCCATTTGTTGCCAGGTGCCGGCCAGCAGATCTCGGCGGGTGCGCACTGCGCATGCGCCCGCCATTTTCTCCTGAAAGAAGGTGGCCCGGGGGACTTCATGGGGGATGCCTGGACACCAGAGGTACCAGGGGGTGACTGGGGGAGCCTATTTCTCTCTCCTCTGATGTGTGATTACATCGGAGGAGAGAGAAATGAAATGGAAAATCTGACTTTTTTTTTTGCAGTCACCGTTATACTGATAACGGCGATTGCAACACCGGGGTTGGTGAAAACCGACCCCGAATCATGTTCTCTGGGGTCTCAGCTACCCTCGGTAGCCGAGACCCTGGAGAAATTTCAACGCTGGGGGCGCTATACACTTAAACCTCAGCACCGTTAAAAAGTGGCGCTGTGGTTTTCATAGTGAGTTTTTGATGCTGTGTATTTTCGCTGCGCCAAAAACACAGTTCTAGCAAAGTCAAAGTGATTTATAGAAATTTTAAGTTCACTGTATCCGCAACATGACAATTTCTCTTTTGGGTACCCTGAGTTTCATGTGCAGATTTTACTCCATCAAATTGCATTAGATATGGAAAATTAGCAGGTAAAAAACACATGTACTCCACACATTTTTTTTATTTATTTTTATTTATTTTACTCACTTATATAGCGCTATTAATTCCACAGTGCTTTACAAACATTGTTGATACTGTCCCCATTGGGGCTCACAATCTGGAATCCCTATCCGCATGTCTTTGGAGTGTGGGAGGTAACCGAAGGAAACCCACAAAAATACGGGGAGAACATATAAACTCCTTGCAGATGTTGTCCTTAGTGGGATTTGAACCCAGGGCCCCAGCGCTGCATTGCTAACCACTGAACCACCGTGCATGACTCTATCTATAAAGTTTGGTCAAAATCAAATACCAGAAAGTAGCAAAAACAAAACAACTTTAATTAAAACATGACCTACCAAAAAGAGACAAAACCAATGCGTTAAAAAACACAACAAATACACATGTACACACTCCAAAACACAATGAACAAAATCGCAAGTAACCTAATTTACCTAATAGGTGTAGAAAGTCTGCAACTTCAAAAACTCACCAAATAGTGGGAAAATAGCTTTAAAAGGCTACAGAAAATTTTTAATGAAAAAAAAAAAAAAAACCTCTTCAAAACAAGTTCAGGAAGTAAAAAACTCCCCCAAAATTTCCAAAATAAAAAATAAAAATAGTTTCCTGAAGCATTTTCCACAAGAAAACTAATTATTTTTGATCAGCTCAATGAAAAAAACAACAACAATAACTCCTTTTGCACCTATTCTAAGCCTGCCTGCAGACAGGCGTCTGAAAAATTGTTTAATTCAGAGAACTAGGACAATTTTTTCTAATTTTTATCAATGTGCCATCCTTGTGTCCAGTTTAGATGTCCACCTGCTATCTGTGTAATACATTAAAACCTGTACATGATCACATACAGTTTCCTAGATTTATAATGAAAATCTATCCGTACAAATCGGATGCCACCTGGATGTTCCAAGTGGGATAAGATTTTTTTTCTCGGACTTGAGTGTGTGAGTCTGAGCTGAGACTTTGATGAAAGTTGTCCATGCTGCGATTCTTATGGACACTCAGGCCTAGAAAAAAAAATTGTCTGAATAGCACTATTGAATAGCAGGGGTCAGTGTGCTGTCCGATTAAAATTCAGATAGCACACATTCCACTCATACGCTCGTTTGCATCAGCCCTAACGATGAGATGAATGTGTAGCCTAATCTTCCTGGAGATGAGCGTATTTTTGTGTGTTTTAACCCAGTAGTTGCTGTACATTTAGCACACCTAGCTGGTACAATGCACCTAAAAGGGATGAAATGAAAAAGGCACATGTTGGAGATAAATAACTGTGAGCACGTGAGGTGTGTAGTGTATCTGTGCCACTGCTTTTGTCACAGCCTGCCCGTTAGGACTCAGAGGTACAGTAATTGCTTGAACTTATCAGCTACAATATAAATATCTCAGAGCTGCTTGTAATCTACTTAGGTGCGTAGGATGAGGAGATTTGAGAGGGTGGAAGTCAGCATAGGGACCCGTCGAAGCATGCTCTAAAGGGAATCTGTCACCTAATTTTTGCCCTATAAGCTGCGGCCACCGCCATCAGGGGCTTATCTACAGCATTCTGTATTGCTGTAGATAAGCCCTAATATAACCTGAAAGATAATAAAAACAAGTTATATTATACTCGCCCAGGGGCGGTCCCGATGTGGTCCGGTCCGATGGGCGTCGCAGTCCTGCACCTTCCATCTTCATGCGATGACATCCTCTTCCTTGCTTCTGTCGCAGCTCCGGCGCAGGCGTACTTTGTCTGCCTTTGTTGAGGGCAGAGCAAAGTACTGCAGTGCGCCGGTACCGGGAAAGATCAGAGAGGCCTAGTGCCTGCGCACTGCAGTACTTTACTCTGCTCTCAACAGGGTAGACAAAGTACGCCTGCGTCGGAGCCGCGACAGGAAGCAAAGAAGAGGACGTCATCGTATGAAGATGGGAGGCACCAGACCGCAAGGCCCATCGGACCGGACCGTATCAGGACCACCCCTGGGTGAGAATAATCTAACTTGTTTTTCTTATCTTTCAGGTTACATCAGGGGCTTATCTACAGCATTACAGAATGCTGTAGATAAGCCCCTGATGGCGGTTGCCGCAGCTTATAGGGCCAAAATTAGGTAACAGATTCCCTTTAATCATCCACTATTTTATAGCATCTTTGTGTTGGCTGTTTTTGTAAACCTATGGGAGATGCCACTGCGGCGTTATGTCCTAGTGCTTCACTATCGTTAACCCTAATCAGAAGCATGACGTCTATTTTGAGATGACAGGTACCAACCTTCATTCTTTCCAGATACAGAGGATGCTTTTCTGCTTTCCAAATGCTGCTTCTTCAGGTTTTAGGTTCTTTACCCTTTAACCTCTTCACGACCTTGGACGTTTTCATACGTACAGGTTGGTAGGCACTTGCTGACCTTGGACGTATGGATACGTCCAGACGATTTTACACGCACAGTAGCTGCACAAGCGCGATCGCCGCCGGGTGTTCAGCTGATATGACAGCCGACAACTGGCACTCACTGCCAGGAGCGGTGATTACACCGCTCCCGACAGTTTACCTCTCTAACTGCTGCAATCAATATCAATCGCAGCATTTAGAAGGCCTCTGCTTTCCAATCGGCGCCCCCACGATGTGATCGCGAGAGGCCGATCGTGATAACATCCGAGTTACCAGCGCTAGCAAATCTCAGAGCATGGTGTATCAAGCTTGTATGTCAGTGGATCACTGACCGTTTATAAAGCATAGCAATGATCGTGCATTGCTATGCTTTATAAGCAATCAGAGTGGAAAAAAAATAAAGTCTCATAGAGGGATTAAGTAAAAAAAGTAAATAAAAACAAAATCAGAAAAAAAGTATTGCACCTATAAATAAATATTTTTATGAAAAAAAAAGTACACATATTTGGTATCGCTGCATCCGGAACAACCCGACCTATGAAGCTGTCCCACTAGTTAACCACTTCAGTGAATAACGTTAAAAAAAATAGAATAAAAAACTAGGCAACAAAAGGTGCTTTACCATCATACTGCCAAACAAAAAGTGGAATAAAATGTGATCAAAAAGACAAAACAAGCCACCATACATCTCCATCAGCGAACAAAATATAAAAGTTATAGCTCTCAGAATAAAGCAATGCAAAAAAAATTATTTTTTCTATAAAAATAGTTGTATTGTGTAAAAGTGGCCAATCATAAAGCACGGTATAAATGTGGTATCGCTGTAATCGTACTGACCTGAAGAATAAAACTGCCTTATCAATTTTACTACACGCGGAACGGCAAAAAAAAACAAACAAAAAAACAGTTCTTGAATTACTGGTTTTTGTTGATTCAAAAATCAGAATAGAAAGCGATCAAGTACTGTCATGGAAAAGGTTCTAATAAAAATGTCAACTTATTCCAGAGAAACAAGCCCTCACATGACTATGTTTGCCAAAAGTTTGGCAAAATTATAGCTCTTATTATATAAAATATAAAAAGCGTCTTTTAGTGTGTAATTAGAAAAAAACTTGGCACTCAATTGGTAGTATAGCTTGAAAATAAATCATTTAATGTGCATCCATAGGCAAGTGGTTGAACGTTTTCGGTCCACATCCGGACCTTCATCAGAACAAATTACTGGTACGGTAGATAATGTTAATGTCCTGCCGTATGCAGATCCAACGAGGGTTTCAAAATGCCTGGATGCCGTGGTGAGTCCTGCGTGCCTCAGCGCAAAGTTGTATGCGACCGAGGTCGCGGAGGGTGAGCGCTCTACCGTACCAGTAATTTGTTCTGATGAACGTCCGGATGTGGACCAAAAAAGTTCAACCGTTTGCCTATGGATGCTCATTAACTGATTTATTTTCAAGATACACTACCAATTAAGTGCCAAGTTTTTTTTTAAAATTCTGGATAATTGGGGCCGGATACCCTACTTGAGCAACTCCCCTCCTTCAGTGTATGAGTTCCATGTTCTACTACCTCATTTTCGTGTGTGATATCAGACAAGCAGATTCCCGATTATATAAATCTTCTATAGCTGTAATCACACCGATCCAAAGAATAAAGTCGTCTAATCACTGTGACAGCACAAGGAACGGCATAAAAAATAAATAAAATCAATGATTCACCTACCATTGATTTGTTCATTCTGCCTCTCAAAGATTGCAGTAAGGCTCATCGTACATTTATTATGTGCTATGCAGTGAGCGTTTGCCCCACAGTTTCCATGTAAATATCTGAAATACGCGATTCAGACAAAACCCCCGGCGAAAGATTCCCTATAATGAGGCAGATGGAGGCACTGTGGACATTGTCTGGCCTCTGATCCAGCGGTGTCTATTTGGGCGTGAATAAAAGTGGGTTCCAGCACAGTTTTGTGCACTTCTGAAAAGGAGGCCGCTGAACAGAGTCCAGAGGAACACTGTTGCCTCATTGTACTGAATGGATCCATTGGGGGTTTCATCTGAATCACGTCACTCGGAGGTTTAGATGGAAACCCCAAAGTAAGTGCTCAGCATATGGCGCAGAAGAAATGTGATCCCAAATGTTATGTAAAATTTTCTAAAAAAAAAAACTCAAATCAATCCACAAAAAAAGCCCCGGCTTAGATCTGTCATCTGTTAACAGAAATATAGGGTGCTTCCACATTACTGGTAGCACAAAGCTCTGGAAAAACGAAGTGACCCTTCGCCCCCCCCCCCAATAAATTCAGCAAATTCTGCACTCCCAAATCCAAATGCCCCCCTCCCTTCTGGACTCGTGTGTGCCTAAACCATACTTAGCCTTCACATGTTTGGCATTTCTGAAACAATGGGAGCTCGCCTCATTCATGTGTGCGTGTCTCCAAAAGCACGAGCAGGGAACTACAACGTTCTGGTGACTACAACGTATTGTGCCTTAGAATGGCAGTTCACTCAGCACTCTGCTTATTTCTGGAAAACACCCCTGGAGTAAAAATCATCACTACACCTGTAGATAAATTCCAAAAGGGGTATAATTTTCAAAATGGCGTAAGTTGAGGGAGTATTCTGTTATTCCAGCACTTGTGGGTTCTGTATATAGAGTCCACAAACTATTCTAGGAAAATCTGTGCTCCAGTAGGAAAATAGAGCTCCGTTCCTCCCGGGCCTCGCCGTATGGCTAACCAGTACTGCACAGCCACATATGAGGTAATTCTTCATTCAACAGAAATCGTGAGAAATTTTAATGCCATTTTTACTTATTTCCCATTGTGAAAATGTAAAATCTGGGGTAAAACAAAATTTGAGTAGTAAAATTTTTTTTTTTCTTCACAACCCAGTGGTATAAAACTCTGTGACACACCTGTGATGTCAATATGATCACTGCGCCCCTAGATGAATTCATTGAGGAGTGTAATTTGTAAAATGGGGTCACTTGTGGGGGGTTCTTCTGTTCTGGCACCTCAAGAGCTATTCCAGTGGGTCATGTCACTAGCAAACCATAACCGTAAAATCTGCTCTATATTATGGCGCTCCTTCCCTTCTGAGCTTTGCACTGTTCCTCAAAAGTAGTTCCCGATTACATGTAGGGTTTTGGCGTAATCAGGAGAAATTTTTACAACAAACGGACTTTTCCTACTAGTCTTAGAAAAATACAAAAACTTAGCTAAAACAACATTTTAGTGATAAAAATGTAATAATTCTTTCCTCACCGCCCAATGGTATAAAATTCCATGATGCACATGTGGTGTCAATATGATCACTGCACCCGTAGATGAATTAATTGGGGGTGTATTTTGTAAAATGAGGTCACTTATGGGAGATTTCTGTTGTTCTGGCACTTTAGGGACTCTGACAATGTGACATGGCACCCACAAACCAGTTCAAAAAAATCTGAACTCCAATATGGTGCTTCTTCCCTTCTGAGCATTGCAATGTGCCTCAAAAGTATTTTTTGACCACATATGGCATATCGGTGTACTCAGTTGAAATAGCACCATAAATTTGACGGACCATTTTCTCCTGCTTTCTTTGTGAAAATGAGAAAAATTGGTGCTAAAACAACATTTTTGTGGGAAAAATATATATTTTGCCATTTTCACAGATCCACATTGTAAAATTCTGTGAAGCACCTGGGAGTTCAATGTTCTCGCCACATGTCTAGATAAATTCCTTGAGGGGTCTAGTTTCCGAAATGGGGTCACTTGTGGAGGGTTTCCATTATTTAGGCACATCAGGGGCTCTCCAAATGCGACAATACACCCGCATACCATTCCATCAAAGGCTGCGTTCCAAAACATCACTCCTCACTTTCTGAGCCATGCCATGCACCCAAAAAGTTTTTTCCCCCCATATCTAGGTTATCTGCGTATTCACAAGAAACTGCACAACAAATTTTGAGTTCCATTTCCTCCTGTTATCCTTGTGAAAATACATAATTTGGGGCTAAGAGAACATTTTTGTGGATCAAGTGATTTTTTCTGTTCACTGCTCTACTTTATAAGCGTTTGTGAAGCACATGTGAAGCTGCTCACCTTACATCTAGATAAATTCTTTGAGGAGTCTAGTTTCCAAAATGGGGTCACTTGTGGCTTGTTTCCACTGTTTAGGCACACTGTGGTGTCATGGTTCCCAATGGCAAGGGAACGTCAGAGAACATAAATAACAGAACAGCTCTTGGGTGATGGAATCTCGAGCTGACCGTGAGCTAAACCTACCACACAACTAACAGTGGCCGGGTGGCGTACCTACGTTTTATCCCTAGACGCCTAGCGCCAGCCGGAGGACTAACTAACCCTAATAGAGGAAAAGACAGACCTGGCTTACCTCTAGGGAAATTCCCCCAAAAAGGAGACAGAAGCCCCCCACATATATTGACGGTGAGTTCAGAGGAAAAGACATACGCAGTATGAAGGTAGGTTCAGCAAAGCGAGGTCCGCTTACTAGATAGCAAGAAGATACAATAGGGAACTTCACGGTCAGCTGAAAACCCTATTAAAGTACCATCCCGAAATTACTTTAAGACTCATGTGTCAACTCATGACACCGGAGTGGCAATTTCGGCCCACAAGAGCTTCCAGCTACAGAAAAATAACATAACTGTGAACTTGAACAAAAATGCAAAACAAACTTAGGACAAAGAGTCCAACTTAGCTGATAGTAGTCTAGAAGCAGGAACATGCAACAGAAAGGCTCTGGTTACATTGATGGCCGGCACTAGAATAACTGAGCAGCAAGGCTAAATAGGATACACCCATATCCTGATGGAAACAGGTGAACAGAGAAAGTGAAGCACACAAGTCCAGTACCACCAGTGACCACCGGGGGAGCCCAAAAACCAAACTCACAACAGTACCCCCCCCTCAAGGAGGGGGCACCGAACCCTCACAAGAACCACCAGGGCGATCAGGACGAGCCCTATGAAAGGCACGGACCAAATCAGAGGCATGAACATCAGAGGCTGTCACCCAAGAATTATCCTCTTGACCGTAGCCCTTCCACTTGACCAGATACTGAAGTTTCCGTCTGGAAACACGGGAGTCCAAGATCTTCTCCACAACGTACTCCAATTCACCCTCAACCAACACCGGAGCGGGAGGCTCAACGGAAGGCACAACCGGTACCTCATACCTGCGCAATAATGACCGATGGAAGACATTATGGATAGAAAAAGATGCTGGGAGGTCCAATCGAAAGGACACGGGGTTAAGAATCTCCAAAATCTTATACGGGCCGATGAACCGAGGCTTAAACTTAGGAGAAGAAACCCTCATAGGGACAAAACGAGAAGACAACCACACCAAGTCCCCAACACGAAGACGAGGACCAACACGACGACGGCGGTTAGCAAAATGCCGAGTCTTCTCCTGGGACAACTCCAAATTGTCCACCACCTGTCCCCAAATCCGATGCAACCTATCCACCACAGTATCCACTCCAGGACAATCCGAAGACTCCACCTGACCGGAAGAAAAACGAGGATGAAACCCCGAATTGCAAAAGAAAGGAGAAACCAAAGTGGCAGAACTAGCCCGATTATTGAGGGCAAACTCCGCCAACGGCAAAAAGGCAACCCAGTCATCCTGATCCGCAGACACAAAACACCTCAAATAAGTCTCCAAGGTCTGATTAGTTCGCTCAGTCTGGCCATTAGTCTGAGGATGGAACGCAGACGAAAAAGACAAATCAATGCCCATCCTAGCACAGAACGCCCGCCAAAATCTAGACACGAACTGGGTCCCCCTGTCAGAAACGATATTCTCCGGAATACCATGCAAGCGAACCACATTTTGAAAAAACAGAGGAACCAACTCGGATGAGGAAGGCAACTTAGGCAAGGGCACCAAATGAACCATCTTTGAAAAACGGTCACACACCACCCAGATGACAGACATTTTCTGAGAAACAGGGAGATCAGAAATAAAATCCATAGAGATGTGAGTCCAAGGCCTCTTCGGAATAGGCAAAGATAACAACAATCCGCTAGCCCGAGAACAACAAGGTTTGGCCCGAGCACAAACATCACAAGACTGCACAAAAACTCGTACATCTCGAGACAGGGAAGGCCACCAGAAGGACCTAGCCTCCAAATCCCTAGTACCAAAGATCCCGGGATGACCTGCCAACACAGAAGAATGAACCTCCGAGATGACTCTACTGGTCCAATCATCAGGAACAAACTGTCTACCAGGCGGGCAACGATCAGGTCTATCCGCCTGAAACTCCTGCAAAGCCCGTCGCAGGTCTGGGGAAACAGCAGATAATATCACCCCATCCTTAAGGATACCTGTAGGTTCAGAATCACCAGGGGAATCAGGCTCAAAACTCCTAGAAAGGGCATCCGCCTTCACATCTTTAGAACCTGGTAAGTATGAGACCACAAAATTAAACCGAGAGAAAAACAACGACCAGCGCGCCTGTCTAGGATTCAGGCGCCTGGCAGACTCAAGATAAATCAAATTCTTGTGATCGGTCAATACCACCACCTGATGTCTAGCCCCCTCAAGCCAATGACGCCACTCCTCAAAAGCCCACTTCATAGCCAAAAGCTCCCGATTACCAATATCATAATTTCGCTCGGCGGGCGAATATTTTCGAGAAAAGAACGCACAAGGTCTCATCACGGAGCAGTCGGAACTTTTCTGCGACAAGACCGCCCCAGCTCCGATCTCGGAAGCATCGACCTCAACCTGAAAAGGAAGAGTAACATCAGGCTGACGCAACACAGGGGCGGAAGAAAAGCGGCGCTTAAGCTCCCGAAAAGCCTCCACAGCAGCAGGGGACCAATCAGCAACATCAGCACCCTTTTTGGTCAAATCAGTCAAAGGTTTAGCAACATCAGAAAAAACAGTTATAAATCGACGATAAAAATTAGCAAAGCCCAAAAATTTCTGAAGGCTCTTAAGAGAAGAAGGTTGCGTCCAATCACAAATAGCCCGAACCTTGACAGGATCCATCTCAATGGAAGAGGGGGAAAAAATGTACCCCAAAAAAGAAATCTTTTGAACCCCAAAAATACACTTAGAACCCTTCACACACAAGGAATTAGCCCGCAAAACCTGAAAAACCCTCCTGACCTGTTGGACATGAGAATCCCAGTCATCCGAAAAAATCAAAATATCATCCAGATACACGATCATAAATTTATCCAAATATTCACGGAAAATGTCATGCATAAAGGACTGAAAGACTGAAGGGGCATTTGAAAGACCAAAAGGCATTACTAAATACTCAAAATGGCCCTCGGGCGTATTAAATGCGGTTTTCCACTCATCCCCCTGCTTAATTCGCACCAAATTATACGCCCCACGGAGATCAATCTTAGAGAACCACTTAGCCCCTTTTATTCGAGCAAACAAATCAGTCAGCAGTGGCAGAGGATACTGATATTTGACTGTAATTTTATTCAAGAGTCGATAATCAATACACGGCCTCAAAGAGCCATCTTTTTTAGATACAAAGAAAAAAACGGCTCCTAAGGGAGATGAAGAAGGACGAATATGTCCCTTTTCCAGGGACTCCTTAATATATTCTCGCATAGCAGCATGTTCAGGTACAGATAGATTAAATAAACGACCCTTTGGAAATTTACTGCCCGGAATCAGATCTATGGTACAATCGCAATCTCTGTGAGGAGGTAGTGAACCAAGCTTAGGCTCCTCAAAAACATCACGATAATCAGATAAAAATTCCGGAATCTCAGAGCGAATAGATGACGAAATGGAAACCAAAGGTACGTCCCCATGAGCCCCCTGACATCCCCAGCTTAACACAGACATTGCTTTCCAGTCAAGGACTGGGTTATGAGATTGTAACCATGGTAATCCGAGCACCAAAACGTCATGTAGATTGTACAACACAAGGAAGCGAATCATCTCCTGATGGTCTGGATTCATACGCATAGTCACTTGTGTCCAGTATTGTTGTTTATTACTAGCCAATGGTGTAGAGTCAATACCCTTCAGAGGTATAGGAACTTCCAGAGGCTCTAGATCAAACCCACAGCGCCTGGCAAAGGACCAATCCATGAGACTCAAAGCGGCGCCAGAGTCGACATAGGCATCCGCGGTAATTGACGATAATGAACAAATCAAGGTCACAGACAGAATAAACTTAGACTGTAAAGTGCCAATTGAAATAGACTTATCAACCTTTTTTGTACGTTTAGAGCATGCTGATATAACATGAGTTGAATCACCACAATAGAAGCACAACCCATTTTTTCGCCTAAAATTCTGCCGTTCGCTTCTGGACAGAATTCTATCACATTGCATATTTTCTGGAGCCTTCTCAGAAGACACCGCCAAATGGTGCACAGGTTTGCGCTCCCGCAAACGCCGATCAATCTGAATAGCCATTGTCATGGACTCATTCAGACCTGTAGGTGCAGGGAACCCCACCATAACATCTTTAATGGCATCAGAGAGACCCTCTCTGAAATTCGCCGCCAGGGCGCACTCATTCCACTGAGTAAGCACAGACCATTTACGAAATTTTTGGCAGTATATTTCAGCTTCATCTTGCCCTTGAGATAGGGCCATCAAGGCTTTTTCAGCCTGAATCTCTAAGTTAGGTTCCTCATAAAGCAACCCCAAAGCCAGAAAAAACGCATCCACATTGAGCAACGCAGGATCCCCGGGTGCCAATGCAAATGCCCAGTCTTGAGGGTCACCCCGCAGCAAGGAAATTACTATCCTAACCTGCTGTGCGGGATCTCCAGCGGAGCGAGATCTCAGGGAAAGAAATAATGTACAATTATTTTTGAAATTCAGGAAACGAGATCTATCCCCGGAGAAAAATTCTGGTATAGGAATTCTAGGTTCAGATATAGGAGCATGAATAACAAAATCCTGTAAATTTTGAACCTTCGTAGCAAGATTATTCAAACCTGTAGCCAAACTCTGAGGATCCATTTTAATCAGGTGAGATCAGAGCCATTCAAGGATTAGAAGGAGAGAGAGAGACAAAGGCTGCAATTAGAGCAGAAATGCAACTAAGTCAACTATAGAGCAAGCTCAGAGGGAAAAAAAAAAAAAAATCTGCAGACTTCTTTTTCTCTCCTTTCTTCTGCCAACGGTTTTAACACTGGGCCGGCCATACTGTCATGGTTCCCAATGGCAAGGGAACGTCAGAGAACATAAATAACAGAACAGCTCTTGGGTGATGGAATCTCGAGCTGACCGTGAGCTAAACCTACCACACAACTAACAGTGGCCGGGTGGCGTACCTACGTTTTATCCCTAGACGCCTAGCGCCAGCCGGAGGACTAACTAACCCTAATAGAGGAAAAGACAGACCTGGCTTACCTCTAGGGAAATTCCCCCAAAAAGGAGACAGAAGCCCCCCACATATATTGACGGTGAGTTCAGAGAAAAAGACATACGCAGTATGAAGGTAGGTTCAGCAAAGCGAGGTCCGCTTACTAGATAGCAAGAAGATACAATAGGGAACTTCACGGTCAGCTGAAAACCCTATTAAAGTACCATCCCGAAATTACTTTAAGACTCATGTGTCAACTCATGACACCGGAGTGGCAATTTCGGCCCACAAGAGCTTCCAGCTACAGAAAAATAACATAACTGTGAACTGGAACAAAAATGCAAAACAAACTTAGGACAAAGAGTCCAACTTAGCTGATAGTAGTCTAGAAGCAGGAACATGCAACAGAAAGGCTCTGGTTACATTGATGGCCGGCACTAGAATAACTGAGCAGCAAGGCTAAATAGGATACACCCATATCCTG
This sequence comes from Ranitomeya variabilis, assembly GCF_051348905.1. Classification (NCBI taxonomy): domain Eukaryota; kingdom Metazoa; phylum Chordata; class Amphibia; order Anura; family Dendrobatidae; genus Ranitomeya; species Ranitomeya variabilis. The sequence goes on along the minus strand of NC_135232.1, from coordinate 226,817,209 downwards.
ATGGAAACAGGTGAACAGAGAAAGTGAAGCACACAAGTCCAGTACCACCAGTGATCACCGGGGGAGCCCAAAAACCAAACTCACAACACTGTGGGTTTTCCAAACGTGACATGGTGTCCGCTATTGATTCCAGCCAATTTTGCTCTCCAAAACTCCTATGGCACTTCTTACATTAAGAGCCCTGCCAAGCGCCGAAACAGTAGTTTTCCCCCACACAAATATATGTACTCAGGAGAAATTGCACAATGTACTTTGGGGTTCATTTTCTCCTGTTACCCTTGTGAAAATAAAAAATTGAGGTTTAAAGTAACTTTTTTGGTGAAAGTAAGTTAAATGTAAATTTTTTCCTTCCAAATTCCACTAATTCCTGTGAAGCACCTGAAGGGTTAATAAACTTCTTGAATGTGATTTTGAGTACTTTGAGGGGTGCAGTTTTTAGAACTGTGTCACTTTTGAGTATTAAGTTCCGTCATATAGGCCCCTCAAAAATTAATTAAAATGTGATCCCTAAAAAAATGGTTTTGTAAATTTTATTGGAAAAATGAGAAATCGCTGGTCAACTATTAACCCTTCTAACTTCCTAACAGAAAAAAAAATATGTAAAAATAGTGACCAAATTTTCGATTTTTTTCACAAATAAGAGCAAGTCATATCAAACAAATTTTACCACTTTTGTAAAGTACAATATGTCACAAGAAAAGATTCTCAGAATCAGTGGGATCCGTTGATGCATTCCAGAGTTATTATTACATAAAGTTACAGTGGTCAGAATTGTAAAATTTCCCCTGGTCATTAAGGTAAAAACAGGCCTGAGGGATAAAGGTGTTAAACTCTAAGTTGATCTTGACCTTTTACATCATAATACAGTGTGTAAACTCCTTACATTGTAAACTTGATTATTAAAAGGTTGTTTTGAAACAGGCATCTCAAGCCTTCGTCTAGGATCCTGTTTGGCCGGTTATTTTACTTGTTTTGAGGTCAAAAAATAAATTCAAGCGTCTCCAAGCAAGTTACCACTCCTGTTCTTTTTATGGGTGTTGTAAACTGAATATTTTCAGTAAACAATAGACTGCAATGCTGGTCTTCCTGTCTGTGGTCAGAATGTAGAAGTCAGCAGATGACAATCTGAGCAGTAAATTGCTTAATAGGTTCATTGGCTATAGAGCAACAGTTATGCCTGGTATAATGTTAGATTTGTGAAAGAATCTGCTTCTACACATGTAACACACAGGAGACTGTGGCTGACAATTAGGTTTCATACCCATCACCGTAAAAAAAAAAACGGTCCTATATCAGTCCAGAAAAGTGAGAAAAGTCATGTTAGGCTGGAGTCACACACAATGTATAAATGTTCTCCGTATGTTGATCCGTATGTCATCCGTGTGCAATGCCTGGATGCGTTTTTTTCTCAAAAAAGTATCTGTGCGTCATCCGTATGTCATCAAAATTAGCAAATAATGGCTGAGCCAATTTCCTGTCACCTGCCCAATGCCAAAGAATTTCTCGCAAGTCACACGCATGGTCCGTGTGCTGTACGATTTTTTTCTCTCTCCCATAGACTTGCATTGGTGTTTCTCGGCTGAGATACGCGGACAATCGCAGCATGCTGCGATTTAACTTGCAAGTATAATAAAGACGAGAAAAAAACAGATGATGGGAGCTGCCCCATAGATTAACATTGGTCCGAGTGCTATGCGATGTTTTATCGCATAGCTTTCGTCCGTATTACGCTGTAGTGTGACCCCGGCCTAAGTGTCATGTGATTTTCATGCGAGTACTTGCAATTTTTATCACCTAGCATGCGAATGACATCCGTTTTACACACGAACGCGATCCAATTGCAATGCAATTTTAACATGAGCTTTTACATAGAGCAATACTGTCATTCACTCATAGTTTTCCAAGGAAATATTCTTCAAGATACATACAGTACAGACCAAAAGTTTGGACATACCTTCTCATTTAATGATTTTTCTGTATTTTCATGACTATGAAAATTGTACATTCACCATGAAGGCATCAAAACTATTAATTAACACACGTGGAATTATATACTTAACAAAAAAGTGTGAAACAACTGAAATTATGTTTTATATTCTAGGTTCTTCAAAGTAGCCACCTTTTGTTTTGATGACTGCTTTGCACACTCTTGGCATTCTCTTGATGAGCTTCAAGAGGTAGTCACTGGGAATGGTTTTCACTTCACAGGTGTGCCCTGTCAGGTTTAATAAGTGGGATTTCTTGCCTTAACTGATGGTCCCAACCCTATTTATGTGTTGTGCAGAAATCTGGTGGATACACAGCTGATAGTCCTACTGAATAGACTGTTAGCACTTGTAAGAAAAAAGCAGCTAAGTAAAGAAAAACGAGTGCCCATCATTACTTTAAGAAATGAAGGTCAGTCAGTCTGAAAAATTGGAAAAACTTTGAAAGTGTCCCCAAGTGCAGTGGCAAAAACCATCAAGCGCTACAAAGAAACTGGCTCACACGAGGATCGCCCCAGGAAAGGAAGACCAAGAGTCACCTCTGCTTCTGAGGTGACTCTTGAGACATATTTTCAGTTGTTTCACACTTTTTTGTTAAGTATATAATTCTACATGTGTTAATTCATAGTTTTGATGCCTTCAGTGTGAATGTACAATGTTCATAGTCATGAAAATACAGAAAAATCTTTAAATTAGAAGGTGTGTCCAAAATGTTGGTCTGTACTGTGTGTATGTGTATATATATATATATATATATATATATATATATATATATATATATATATATATATATATATATCTATATAAGACCTCACAGCTCACAGTGCATGTCAGGCTAAATGAGAATCATGAATGGAAAAAACATTCTCCAAGCCATTGTTAGCTACATATATAGCGGTGCGTTAATTCGCATCTGTATGCTGATTGCATACTGTGATAATAGCGACTCAAATATACAGAATATGAACAAAAAGAGGAACTGAGTCAATGCTAATTCATATAAAGTTAACAATATTTTATTTTGAACCCGTAAATCACATATAAGTCAGTACAAAAGTTAAAAAAGCAGCGTGTAGAGCAGTACACATAACAGCTGATATACTGGCAGTGATAAAAATCCAAGATAATGAGTACCGCTCACAATGCAATGCACCATGGGCAAATATAAAAGCACGAAAAATACAATTACTGCTATAAATGTAAATTTATTGGTGGCTAATAAATTGGCTCAGCTGTGAGGCATGTTCCAATAGGTGCAAATAGCTACCAGGAAAAGAAAGAACCTCCTGACTCCAATCAGCTATATATATATATATATATATATATTAGCCTTATTCACTATATACCACACATGAATAGACAGTAATAAGGTCAATAAATAAAGTTCGATTCCATTACGCATGGTGGTGCAGAGAAGGTGAGCTGGGACTCACTCCCCATGAGAATCATGTGGTCAAAGGAACTGGCCAAGGAGCTCAGAGACAGAATTGTGGCAAGGCACAATCTGGCCAAGGTTACAACAGAATTTCTGCAGTACTCAAGGTTCCTAAGAGCAGCTTCCATAATCCTTAAATGGAAGAAGTTTGGGACCACCAGAAGTCTTACTAGACCTGGCTGTCCAGCCAAACTGAACAATCGTGGGAGAAGAAGAACCCCAAGATTACTGTGGCTGAGCTCCAGAGATGCGATAGGGAGATGGGAGAAAGTTCCACAAAGTCAACTATCACTGCAGCCCTCCACCAAGCGGGTCTTTATGGCAGAGTGGCCCGACGGAAGCCTCTCCTCAGTGCAAGACATATGAAAGCCCCCATAGAGTTTGCTAAAAACCACATGAAGGACTCCCAGACTATGAGAAATAAGATTCTCTGGTCTGATGAGACAAAGATAGACCTTTTTGGTTATAATTCTAAGTGATATGTGTGGAGAAAGCCAGGCACTGCTCATCACCTACCCAATGCAATCCCATCAGTGAAGCATGGTGGTGGCAGCATCATGCTATGGGGGTATTTTTCAGCTGCAGGGACAGGACGACTGGTTGTCACTGAAGGAAACATGAATGCGGCCCAGTACAGAGATATCCTGGATGAAAAACTCTTCCAGAGTGCTCTGGACCTCAGACTTGGCCGAAGGTTCACCTTCCAAAAAGACAATGACCCTAAGCACACAGCTAAAATAACAAAGCAGTGGCTTCAGAACCACTCTGTGACCATTCTTGACTGGGCCATCCGGAGCCTTGACCTAAACCCAATTGAGCATCTCTGTAAAGACCTGAAAATGGCTGTCCACCAACGTTCACCATCCAACCTGACGGAACTGGAGAGGATCTGTAAGGAAGAATGGCAGAGGATCCCCAAATCCAGGTGTGCATAACTTGTTGCATCATTCCCAAGAAGACTCATGGCTTTACTAGCTCAAAAGGGTGTTCTACGCAATACTGAGCAAAGGGTCTGAACACTTATCACCATGTGATATTTCAGTTTTTCTTTTTTAATTAATTTGCAAAAATTACTACATTTCTGTTTTGTTTTGGGTTTTTTTTCAGTCAAGATGGGTGCAGGGTGTACATTATTTTTTTTTTAATTTACCAAATGGCTGCAATTAAACAAAAAGTGAAAAATTTAAAGAGGTCTGAATACTTTCCGTACCCATTGTATATACATTATATATATATAGAGAGAGAGAGAGAGAAAGAGAGAGAGAGAGATAGACATACACACACGGGAAAATAAGTACAGTATTTTTCGGATTACAAGACACACTGGACCATAAGATATACCTAGGTTTTAGAGGAGGAAAATAGAAAACCAAATTGAAGCAAAATTCATGGTCAATTCTGCACTAATATCCCCCATCCTGGTATATATACAGTTGTGCTCAAAAGTTTACATACCCTGGCAGAAATTTTGCTTTCTTGGTCTTTTTTCAGGAAATATGAATGATAACACCAACATTTTTTCTCCACTCATGGGTAGTGGTTGGCTGAAGCCTTTTATTGTCAAACTACTGTGTTTTCTCTTTTTAAGTCATAATGAGAACCCAAAGCATCCAAATGACCCTGATCAAAAGCTCACATACCCTGATGATTTTGGCCTGATAACATGCACAGAAGTTGACACAAATGGGTTTGAATGGCTACAAAAGGGAACATCCTCACCTGTGACCTGTTTGCTTGTAATCAGTGTGTGTGCATAAAAGCTGAGTGAGTTTCTGGGATCCAGACTGTCAGGACTCTGAACATTTTTTACCTTTTGTGCATTACTGCCCTTTTTCAAGAATGGCGTCTTTGGTCTCATGTGCACGGTGTCTCCTGCTATAAAACTCCACCCCAGCCTTCAGTCTGTGCTAGAGTATTCTGCCTTGCATCCAGCTCCTGACCTCTGATTACTCCTTGGCTATACACCTGCTCCTGTGAACCTGTGTGGTGATCCTGCTTCTCTGCTCTGAGTTCCTGCTGCATACACTAGTTTCCAGTAATCCTCCTTCATCTGCTGTTCGTGTTTACTTCCATCTGCATTTGCTGGTCATGTAAGCTGTTGCTGCTTTGCAGTAACCTGAGACTATTAACCAGGCCTCCCTGGTTGAGTTAAGATATGATTTGAACTGCCTAATAAGCATATCTATCTGTGCCTGGACTAAGACAAGGATTTATTCGTGTCAAGTATCCTCAAGAATAACTGTGCTTCATAGACTTTCTGCTTGATTGCATTTTCCTCTGAAGTTTCCTATAGACTGCTAAGCTGCGTTTATTATTTGCACCAAGTGTTGTGGACTTGAGTTTCTCTCTGCACCTGTTTGAATCACCGTGTGATAATATAGACTTTACCACTTATAAAACTGTGTCCTGTAGTTGTCTTGTTCCACGCAAAGAGTCTCCTGAGTTATTCCCTATAATTATTACAGGATATTCTAGCCTAAAAAAAAAAGGAGACTGCTGGAACAATGACTGCAGAAAGCAAATTAGAGCAGGTGTTTTCCATAATTAGATCACTGCAGAAAGATGTGGAAGGTCTGCAAAAGAGGAAGGTCTGCAAAAGAAGTTTGGAAGCTTTGAACACAATCAACAAGTATTTGGACAAACTTTGCAGGACTTGAGCAACCGCATGGCAGCCCAGGAAAACAAACTTGCTGGCACAGAGTCCCAGTATGGACGGGCTTTTCAGGACATAAGCACGCAAATAGCTGCACAAGTGACTTTACCCTCTGGGCAACCGCCACCAGCTGGCCCACCTAAGTTGCCCCCATTCAGATTTAATGGTGATCGCGACAAATTTCGTGGCTTTGTAAATCAATATATGCTATATTTTGATGTGCATGCTGACCGTTTTCCTACTGATAGATCCAAAGTATTGTGTGTAATAATGCTACTGACCTCACGAGCGCTCGCCTGGGCGAATCCGATGATTGAGTCTCGTGACCCACGGTTAAATGACTTGGATGATTTCTTGGCCGCTATGGCATTAATGTTTGATGACCCTATTCGCCGTGCAACCGCTGAATCTGCTTTGTTGTCTTTACGCCAGGCTAAACGTTCTATTATTGAGTATGCCACTGAATTCAGGAGATTGGCGGTAGATACCAATTGGGACAGTTATGCACAATTGCCTATTTTTAAGAGGGGTCTGTCTAGTATTGTAAAAGATGAACTAGCCCGCTCTGAGTCACCACAAGAGCTAGAGACATTTATACAGCATTGTGTGCGCATAGACATTCGCCTTACTGAGCGTAGGCAGTAGAAATTTGCTGCATATAACCTTGTTTCTAACTTTTCCCTTCCTTCCAAAGAGCCTGCAGGTAAAACCTCTCGGGAGGTGGCGGAGGTGCCCATGCAAATTGATTCCGTTCAGAGGCGCGAGATCAATGAGCGCCGGGAGCATCGCCTGCGTGAAAGTCTATGTTTCTACTGCGTCCAGTCTGACCACTTCTTGATCAATTGTCCTAAGTGTCCTAGACGGCCTAACAAGGTGCTAGCAGCAGTAGGGGAGTATGACAACTGTGATGATGAATCTGACATCTCTGAATGTAGCCTGCCTTTAAACGCTGTATTCCATTCACTTTCTATGACTTCACCCCCCAAGGAGCTGAAGGAAACAACTCTCACTGTTCTCTCCCTATTAAGATCCTGTGTTCAGGACCGTGGATTTCCAGTTCAGCTATGATTGACTCTGGTGCAGGTGGCAATTTCATGGCTATCGCATTTGCCAAGGAACATGGTATTGAAATTCAGCAAAGAGCCTCTCCAATTACCATGGAAACAGTGGATGGGTCACCTTTAATCTCTGGGCCTGTGGATCAGGAGACCATACCCCTTGAAATTTTGTTGGAGCCTAAGCATCAGGAGCAACTTTCTTTCTTGCTAATTTCTTCTCCTCATTTTCCTGTGATTCTAGGCATTCCTTGGTTGCGTTCTCAGAACCCAATTATCAACTGGGAGACCAAGGAGATTATCTTCCCAACAAGGAGCAACTCAGCGTTAACAGAAGCTCTCCCTGAGTCCACGGCTACGGAACCACATGTACAGGTATTTTCTTTACCTCCAGCTTATAAAGAGTTCTCTGACATCTGTGACAAGAAGAATGCAGATCAGCTTCCTCCACACAGGCATTATGACTGTCCCATTGAGCTGCTTCCCGGGGCAGCCATTCATTTTGGTAACGTATACCCCTTGGCGGCACCTGAGCTTCAAGCCTTAAAAGAGTATATTGATGAAAATCTGGCCAAAGGCTTCATACATCCTTCTTCCTCACCAGCAGGGGCACCTATCTTTTTTGTAAAGAAGAATGATGGGACCCTGAGACCCTGTGTTGATTATCGAGAACTCAATAAGGTAACCGTACGAAACCGTTACCCTTTGCCTCTGATTCCCGAATTACTGGAAAGAGTCCGCCATGCTAAGGTGTTCTCTAAACTGGATCTTCGTGGGGCTTATAATTTGGTGCGTATTCATCCAGGGGATGAGTGGAAGACAGCATTCAGATGCCGGTATGGACACTTTGAATCTCTTGTGATGCCCTTCGGGCTTTGTAACGCCCCTGCAACATTTCAACACCTTGCTAATGAAATTTTCAGAGATTTGTTGGACCAGTTTGTAGTGATCTATTTGGATGATATACTAATCTTTTCTGACTCTCTACAGCAGTGGTTCTCAACCTTTCTAATGCCGTGACCCCGCAATACAGTTCCTCATGTTGCGGTGACCCCCAACCCAAAAAATAATTTTGGTGGCTACTTTAAAACTGTAATTTTATTAGTTATGATTCACATTGGTATATCCAGCACAGGGGTATGTCCAGCAGAGCCCACACAGGGGTATATACAGCACAGCCCTCACAGTGGTATATACAGCACAGCCCGCACAGAGGTATATAGAGCACAGCCCACATCTCATCCCCCCCCCCCCCGATAATGGCCCCACAGTCCGTTTAAAAAGAAAAAAAAAAACTCCTCACCTTTCCTTTTGCCCGCGCTGCTCCTGGCAGCTGAAGTCTGCCCAGGACACTGCAGGTGCGCGATGATATGACGTAATCGCGCACCCGCAGTGTCAGAGGCAGAGCGGGGAATGATGGGAGAGGGAGCGTCAGGTGACGCTCTCTCTTTCATCATTGCATTGAACTATACCGGTGTCATAGACACCGGTATAGTTAAATGCGGCGGCGGCGGCGGCACTGGGGGGGGGTTCCGGGGGAGGAACAGTGCAGCGGCCCACTACTGGCATCGGCTCTTCTGGCATTTGCCAGAAGTGCCCGATGGCCAGCCCGGCCCTGCTCAGACCTGCCGGCCCGGGGCCCCTGACCTGCGGGGCCCGGTCACAATGGCGACCGCGGTAGTTACGCCCCTGAACACAGTGATGGCGGCGGATCACTGCTGGGTACCGAACGGCTCCTTTATGGCGTGCTCTTCCGCAGCCCTTCAAGCCGATTACCGATGCCGGCAGCCGCGTTCTTCCTGCATCCCTGGATTCCGTTGCCAGATACGTGCCACAGATTCCGGATCTGTCCTGGCTGCACCAAACAAGAAGGGGGGACGTCGGAAGTTGGTATCTCCCTAGATCCGATGCGCGATCGATTCATTTTCCTGCGGGGATCCCAAAGCTATGCCGGGAGTAAAGCTAGCAGTCCAGGCATACGGGGGAAGGTGGATGGGGAGGTGAGAGAGGTGGCGACCCCTGTGTTTTGGTCGTTCGACCCCCCTCGGGGTCGCGACCTTCAGGTTGAGAACCGCTGCTCTACAGGAACTTGAAGAACATGTTAAAACTGTTTTAATACGTCTGAAAGAGAACCATCTGTATATTAAGCCTGAGAAATGCGAGTTCCATCGTCCTGAGATACAGTTCTTAGGTTATATCATCTCTCCCCAGGGGCTGAACATGGAATCTGGTAAGATTCAGGCTATCCTTGACTGGCCGGTACCCAAGAACGTTAAGGAGGTCCAACGTTTTATTGGTTTTGCAAATTTCTACAGACGCTTCATTCAAAATTTTTCTGATATTGTCCGTCCCATTACTTCCTTGACAAAGAAGGAAAAGCCCTTTAAGTGGTCATCACAGGCTCAAGAAGCTTTTGATCGGCTTAAAGCCTGTATCTCCTAAAACCTTCCAGGGACGTGTTGTGCCACCTCCGCAGCCTGTGGTGATTGTTGGGCAAGAACAATTCGTGGTGGAAGAAATTATTGATTCCAGGATTCGCAGGAAGCAGCTCCAATATCTGATTAGATGGCAGGCATATTTCCCTGAGGAAGACTCTTGGGAACCTGTGGAAAACATCAATGCCCAACAGAAGATTTCTCGTTTTCATCAGAGATTCCCTGAGAAACCAGGTCCAGGATCGTCCTGAGGCCGCTTCTAAGGAGGGAGTAATGTCAGGACTCTGAACATTTTTTACCTTTTGTGCATTACTGCCCTTTTTCAAGATGGCGTCTTTGGTCTCATGTGCACTGTGTCTCCTGCTATAAAACTCCACCCCAGCCTTCAGTCTGTGCTAGAGTATTCTGCCTTGCATCCTTCTCCTGACCTCTGATTACTCCCTGGCTATACACCTGCTCCTGTGAACCTGTGTGGTGATCCTGCTACTCTGCTCTGAGTTCCTGCTGCATACACTAGTTTCCAGTAATCCTCCTTCATCTGCTGTTCGTGTTTACTTCCATCTGCATTTGCTGGTCATGTAAGCTGTTGCTGTTTTGCAATAACCTGAGACTATTATCCAGGCCTCCCTGGTTGAGCTAAGATATGATTTGAACTCCCTAATAAGCATATCTATCTGTGCCTGGACTAAGACAAGGATTTATTCGTGTCAAGTATCCTCAAGAATAACTGTGCTTCATAGACTTTCTGCTTGATTGCATTTTCCTCTGAAGTTTCCTATAGACTGCTAAGCTGCGTTTATTATTTGCACCAAGTGTTGTGGACTTGAGTTTCTCTCTGCACCTGTTTGAATCACCGTGTGATAATATAGACTTTACCACTTATAAAAGTGTGTCCCGTAGTTGCCTTGTTCCATGCAAAGAGTCTCCTGAGTTACCCCCTATAATTATTACACAGACTCTTGCATCCTTCATCCAGCCATTGACATTTCTGGATAGTGAGTCATGAGGAAAGTAAAATAATTGTCAACGGATCTACGGGAAAAGTTAGTTGAACTGTATAAAACAGGAAAGGGATACAAAAAGATATCTAAGGAATTGATAATGCCAATCAACAGCATTCAAACTGTGATTAACAAATAGAAAATCAGGGGCTCTGTAAAAACAAAACCATGGTCAGGTAGACCAACAAAAATGTTGCCACAGCTGCCCGAAAAATTGTTTGAGGTGCTAAGAAAAACCCACAAATAACATCAGCTGAAATACAGGACTCTCTGAAAACTAGCGATGTGGCTGTTTCAAGATGCACAATAAGAGGCACTTGAAGAAAAATGGGCTGCTTGGTCGAGTCGCCAAACGAAAGCTATTACTGCGCAAATGCCACAAAGTATCTCACCTACAATACGCAAAACAGCACAGAGACAAGCCTCAAACCTTCTGGAGCAAGGTAATTTGGAGTGATGAGACCAAAATTGAACTTTTTGTCCACAACTATAAACGTTACATTTGGAGAGAGTTCAACAAGGCTTATGATGAAAGGAACACCATTCCTACTGTGAAGCACAGAGGTGGATCGCTGATACTTTGGGGGATGTGTAAGCTGCAAAGCCAGAGGAAACTTGGTCAAAGTTGAAAAAAAGATGAATGCAGCATGTTATCAGCAAATACTGGAGGCAAATTTGCACTCATCAGCCTTGAAGCTGCGCATGGGACGTACTTGGATGTTCCAACATGACAACGATCCAAAACACAAGGCCAAGTCGACCTGTCATTGGCTACAGCAGAACAAAAGTGAAGGTTCTGTAATGGCCATCTCAGTCTCCTGACCTCAATATCATTGAGCCACTCTGAGGAGATCTCCCACATGCAGTTTATGCTAGACAGACCAGGAATTTACAGGAACTGGAGGCTTTTTGCCAAGAGGAGTGGACATCTTTACTATCTGAGAAAATAAAGAACCTTATACACAACTACCACAAAAGACTTCAAGCTGTCATTGATGTTAGAGGAAGCAATACGCGGTATTCAGAAATGGGGTGTGTGAATTTTTGATTATTGTCATTTGGATATTTTGTGTTGTCATTATGATTTAAGAAGAGAAAACACAGTACTTTGACAATAAATGGCTTCGATCAGTCACTAACCATGAATGGAGAAAATGTTTTGGTGTTATTATTCATATTCTCTGAAAAAAGGCCAAGAAAGCAAAAATTCTGCCTAGGTATGTAAACTTTTGAGCACAACTGTATGTTCCCAATACAGGTATACATGACCCCTTCATCACCATCCTGGTATACATGATCCCTTTATTCCCATCCTGGTATGCATGGCCCCCTCATGCCAATCCTGGTATGCATGAACCTCATCAGAAAAACATTTAAAAAAAGCACAAACCATTCTACTTACCTTCCCTGTGCTCCCTCACAGCTACCTGATCTAATGCCAGCAGCTGATTTATGCTTGTAAGCAGCGTATGTCAGTGATGTCATGTGCTGCTTACAAGCCGAGGACAGCTGCCGGAATACTCACTGCTCCCCACGCCCCGGGACTATGGTCTTCTGGAGCAGTTAATATTCATCTTCTTTAATTTTTTGCACAGTGTTAGCTGCAGCCGCCGGCCTAATGCAGTGGCTGGACAATCATGTGTGCCTGCTATATAAGAGAATGAATATTCATTGCCCATAGTCCCTCCCACCTTTCGGCTCTGGCTTCAGTGCATAGAGGTGGGAGCAGTGAATATTCATTTCTCTTTAACAGCGGGCACAGGAGTTAACCACGGCAGCTGGCTCCTGCTTCCTGCTTCTTATGACCTGCTCATCTGTCGCTGCGCTCCCCCACCTCCCCATCCACAGCAGGTATATCCAGACTATAAGACTCACCCCCATTTCCCTCCAAATTTTTGATTGAAAAATGTGCATCTTATAGTCCGAAGAATACAATATTTGATGAACTGCCAATTTTGCAAGTTTTCCCACCTTCAAAAAATGGATAGGTCTGTAATTTTTACCTTAAGTACACTTCAACTGTGAGAGACAGAATCTAAAAAAAAATCCAGAAATCCATATTGTATGATTTTTACATACTGAATTTCCATTTTATTGGATCAAATAAGTATTTGATACAATAAAATAACAGAACTTAGTATTTGGATCAGAAACCTTTGTTTGCAATTACAGAGGTCAGACGTTTCCTGTGGTTCTTGACCAAGTTTCCACACACTTTAGCAGGGATTTTGGCCCACTCCTCCATACAGATCTTCTTGCAACATTGAGTTTCAGCTCCTCCAAAGGAGGGGTTCAGGTCTGGAGACTGGCTAGGCCACTCCAGGACCTTTAAAATGCTTCTTACGGAGTCACTCCTTATTTGCCCTGGTTGTGTATTTCGGATCATTGTCATGCCAGAAGAACCAGCCTCGACTGTCATGATTCCCCAATGGCATGGGAACATCAGAAACACAAAATAACAGACTAGCCCTCGGGTGATGGAAACTCAAGCTGACCGTGACCTAAATCTACCACACAACTAACAGTAGCCAGGAAGCATTCCTACGGCTGCCTAGATGCCATGCGCCAGCCGGAGAACTAACTACGCCTGGAAGAGGAAGGAACAGACCTGGCTTACCTCTAGTGAAATTCCCCAAAGATGATAGTAGCCCCCACATATATTAACGGTGAGTTCAGAGGAAAAGACATACACAGTATGAAGGTAGATTTAGCAAAGCGAGGTCCACTTACTAGATAGAGGAAGGATACAAAAGAGGACTTCACGGTCAGCTGAAAAACCCTTTCAAAAACCCATCCTGAAATTACTTTAAGACTCCTGTGTCAACTCATGACACAGGAGTGGCAATTTCAGTCCACAAGAGCTTCCAGTAACAGGAAATGACAAACTGTAAACTGGACAAAAAATACAAAACAAAAAGGACAAGAGTCCACTTAGCTGATCAGCAGACTGGTAGCAGGAACATGCAACTGAAAGACTCAGGTTACAATGATGACCGGCAAGGAAGTGACTGGAGAGCAAGGCTAAATAGGGAACTCCCAAAACTGATGGAAGCAGGTGAGCTGAGGCAGAAAAGAACACACAAGTCTCCAGTACCACCAGCCACCACTAGGGGAGCCCAAAAAGCGGATTACAACAGTACCCCCCCCCCTTAAGGAGGGGGCACCGAACCCTCACAAGAACCGCCAGGGCGACCTGGATGAGCCCTATGAAAGGCACGAACCAAATCCGAGGCATGAACATCAGAGGCAGTTACCCAAGAATTATCTTCCTGACCATAGCCCTTCCATTTAACCAGATACTGGAGTCTCCGCCTGGAAATACGAGAGTCCAAGATCTTCTCTATAACGTACTCCAATTCACCCTCAACCAGCACAGGAGCAGGAGGCTCAGCAGAAGGAACCACCGGCACCTCGTATCTCCGCAACAACGACCGATGGAACACATTATGGATAGCGAAAGATGCCGGGAGGTCCAAACGAAAGGAAACAGGGTTAATAATCTCCAAAATCCTATAGGGACCGATGAACCGAGGCTTAAATTTAGGAGAAGAAACCCTCATTGGGACAAAACGGGAAGACAACCACCCCAAGTCCCCAACACAAAGGCGAGGACCAACCCGACGCTGGCGGTTAGCAAACCGCTGAGTCCTCTCCTGGGACAAATTCAAATTGTCCACCACTTGTTCCCAAATCCGATACAACCGATCCACCACAGCATCTACTCGAGGACAATCCGAAGACTCCGCCTGACCAGAAGAAAAACGGGGATGAAACCCCGAATTGCAAAAGAAAGGGGAAACCAAAGTGGCCGAACTAGCCCGATTATTAAGAGCAAACTCCGCCAACGGCAAAAAGGCAACCCAATCATCCTGATCCGCAGACACAAAACACCTCAAATACGTCTCCAAAGTCTGATTAGTTCGCTCCATCTGGCCATTAGTCTGAGGATGGAAGGCAGACGAAAAAGACAAATCAATGCCCAACCTGGCACAGAATGCCCGCCAAAATCTAGAAACGAACTGGGTACCCCTATCAGAAACGATATTTTCAGGAATACATGCAAGCGAACCACATTTTGAAAAAACAAAGGAACCAACTCAGACGAGGAAGGCAACTTCGGCAATGGCACCAAATGAACCATCTTAGAAAAACGGTCACACACCACCCAGATAACAGACATCCTCTGAGAGACAGGAAGATCAGAAATAAAGTCCATCGAGATGTGCGTCCAAGGCCTCTTCGGAATAGGCAAGGGCAACAACAACCCGCTAGCCCTAGAACAACAAGGCTTGGCCCGAGCACACACATCACAAGACTGCACAAAAACACGCACATCTCGAGACAGAGATGGCCACCAGAAGGATCTAGCCACCAAATCCCTGGTACCAAAAATTCCAGGATGACCCGCCAGCGTAGAAGAATGAACCTCCGAGATGACTCTACTGGTCCAATCATCAGGAACAAACAGTCTACCAGGTGGACAGCGATCAGGTCTATCCGCCTGAAACTCTTGCAAAGCACGTCGCAGATCTGGGGAAATAGCGGATAATATCACCCCATCCTTAAGGATACCTGTAGGTTCCGAATCACCAGGGGAATCAGGCTCAAAACTCCTAGAAAGGGCATCTGCCTTCACATTCTTAGAACCTGGTAGATATGAGACCACAAAATTAAACCGAGAGAAAAACAACGACCAGCGCGCCTGTCTAGGATTCAGGCGCCTGGCAGACTCAAGATAAATCAGATTCTTGTGATCAGTCAAAACCACCACCTGATGTCTAGCACCCTCAAGCCAATGACGCCACTCCTCAAATGCCCACTTCATGGCCAAAAGCTCCCGATTACCGACATTATAATTTCTTTCGGCAGCAGAAAATTTTAGAGAAAAGAACGCACAAGGTCTCATCACTGAGCAATCGGAACTTTTCTGCGACAAAACCGCCCCCGCTCCGATCTCGGAAGCATCGACCTCAACCTGAAAGGGGAGAGAGACATCAGGCTGGCGCAACACAGGGGCAGACGAAAAGCGGCGCTTAAGTTCCCAAAAGGCCTCCACAGCGGCAGAGGACCAATTGGCAACATCAGCACCCTTCTTAGTCAAATCCGTAAGAGGCTTAGCAACACCAGAAAAACCAGTTATAAATCGACGATAAAAATTAGCAAAGCCCAAGAACTTCTGAAGACCCTTTAGAGAAGTAGGCTGCGTCCAGTCACAAATAGCCCGAACCTTGACAGGGTCCATCTCAACAGAAGAAGGGGAAAAAATGTACCCCAAAAAGGAAATCTTTTGAACCCCAAAAACACACTTAGAACCCTTTACACACAGAGAATTCTCCCGCAAGACCTGAAAAACCCTCCTGACCTGCTGAACATGAGACTCCCAGTCCTCAGAAAAAATCAAAATATCGTCCAAATACACAATCATAAATTTATCCAGATATTCACGGAAAATATCATGCATAAAGGACTGAAAAACTGAAGGTGCATTAGAAAGGCCGAAAGGCATTACTAAATACTCAAAGTGGCCCTCAGGCGTATTAAATGCGGTTTTCCACTCATCCCCTTGCTTAATTCGCACCAAATTATACGCCCCACGGAGATCAATCTTGGAGAACCACTTAGCCCCCCTTATGCGAGCAAACAAATCAGTAAGCAGCGGCAACGGATACTGATATTTGACAGTAATTTTATTCAGGAGTCGATAATCAATACAAGGCCTCAGCGAGCCATCCTTTTTAGAGACAAAGAAAAACCCAGCTCCTAAAGGTGATGAAGAAGGACGAATAAGTCCCTTTTCCAGGGACTCCTTAACATACTCTCGCATGGCAGCATGCTCAGGTACAGATAGGTTAAACAAACGACCCTTTGGAAATTTACTGCCTGGAATCAGATCTATGGCGCAATCACACTCTCTGTGGGGAGGGAGAGAACCAATTTTAGGCTCTTCAAAAATATCCCCAAAATCCGACAAAAATGCCGGAACCTCAGAGGGAATAGATGACGAGATAGAAACCAAAGGTATGTCCCCATGAGCCCCCCGACATCCCCAGCTTAACACAGACATAGTTTTCCAGTCCAGTACTGGGTTATGAGATTGCAACCATGGTAATCCAAGCACTAACACATCATGTAAATTATGCAACACGAGGAAGCGAATCATCTCCTGATGGTCTGGAGTCATACGCATAGTCACTTGCGTCCAGAACTGTGGTCTATTACAAGCCAGAGGTGTAGAATCAATACCCTTCAGAGGTATAGGAACTTCCAGAGGCTCCAAATCAAACCCACAGCGCCTGGCGAAGGACCAATCCATGAGACTCAGAGCGGCGCCAGAGTCCACATAGGCATCCACGGTAATAACTGATAATGAACAAATCAGAGTTACAGACAGAAGAAATTTAGACTGTAAAGTGCCAATAGAAACAGACTTGTCAACCTTCCTAGTACGTTTAGAGCATGCTGATATAACATGCGCGGAATCACCACAGTAGAAGCACAAGCCATTTTTGCGCCTATAATTCTGCCGCTCGCTTCTTGACAGAATTCTGTCACATTGCATTTTCTCTGGCGTCCCTTCAGAAGATACCGCCAAATGGTGCACGGGTTTGCGCTCCCGCAAACGCCGATCAATTTGAATCGCCATTGTGATGGACTCATTCAGACCTGTGGGCGTAGGAAACCCCACCATGACATCCTTAACGGCATCAGAAAGGCCTTCTCTGAAAATTGCCGCTAGGGCACACTCATTCCACTGAGTAAGCACAGACCATTTACGAAATTTTTGGCAGTATATCTCAGCTTCATCTTGCCCTTGAGACAGGGCTATTAAAGCTTTTTCAGCTTGAATCTCCAAATTAGGTTCCTCATACAGCAACCCTAAAGCCAGAAAAAACGCATCCACATTGAGCAACGCAGGATCCCCTGGTGTCAATGAAAATGCCCAATTCTGAGGGTCACCTCGCAGCAAAGAAATCACAATCTTAACCTGCTGAACAGGATCTCCAGAGGAGTGAGGTCTGAGAGAAAGGAATAATTTACAATTACATTTGAAATTCAGAAACCGAGATCTATCTCCGGAAAATACCTCTGGTGTAGGAATCTTAGGTTCAGAAATAGGAGTACGTATAACATAATCTTGTAAATTCTGAACCTTCGTACCAAGATTATTTAAACCTGCAGCCAAACTCTGAGAGTCCATCCTTAAACCGGAGAGATCAGAGCCATTCAAGGATTAGAAGGAGAGAAAGGCAAGGCTGTAAATAGAGCAGAAATACAACTGAGCCAACTAAGTAGCAAACATGTGAGGAAAAAAAAAGAAAAAAAATCTACAGACTTCTTTTACTCTCCTTTCTTCTGCCAATTACTTTAACAGTGGCCGGTCATACTGTCATGATTCCCCAATGGCATGGGAACATCAGAAACACAAAATAACAGACTAGCCCTCGGGTGATGGAAACTCAAGCTGACCGTGACCTAAATCTACCACACAACTAACAGTAGCCAGGAAGCATTCCTACGGCTGCCTAGATGCCATGCGCCAGCCGGAGAACTAACTACGCCTGGAAGAGGAAGGAACAGACCTGGCTTACCTCTAGTGAAATTCCCCAAAGATGATAGTAGCCCCCACATATATTAACGGTGAGTTCAGAGGAAAAGACATACACAGTATGAAGGTAGATTTAGCAAAGCGAGGTCCACTTACTAGATAGAGGAAGGATACAAAAGAGGACTTCACGGTCAGCTGAAAAACCCTTTCAAAAACCCATCCTGAAATTACTTTAAGACTCCTGTGTCAACTCATGACACAGGAGTGGCAATTTCAGTCCACAAGAGCTTCCAGTAACAGGAAATGACAAACTGTAAACTGGACAAAAAATACAAAACAAAAAGGACAAGAGTCCACTTAGCTGATCAGCAGACTGGTAGCAGGAACATGCAACTGAAAGACTCAGGTTACAATGATGACCGGCAAGGAAGTGACTGGAGAGCAAGGCTAAATAGGGAACTCCCAATACTGATGGAAGCAGGTGAGCTGAGGCAGAAAAGAACACACAAGTCTCCAGTACCACCAGCCACCACTAGGGGAGCCCAAAAAGCGGATCACAACACTCGACCCATCTTCAATGCTGTTACTGAGGGAAGGAGGTTATTGGCCAAAAGCGCATGACACATGTCCCCATCCATCCTCTATTCTTTAAGGTGCAATCGTCCAATCCCTTTTGCACTCCCTCAGTATGATGTTTCCCCCACCATGCTTCATGGTTTGGACGGTGTTCTTGTGGTTGTACTTTTCTCTTCCTCAAAACCATGCAAGTGGAATTGATACCAGAAAGTTCTATTTTGATCTCAGCTGACCACATGACCTTCTCCCATGCCTTCTCTGGATCATCCAGATGGTCATTGGCGAACTTCAAATGAGCTTGTACATTTACTGGCTTGAGCAGGCGGACCTTGCTTGCTCTGATGTATTTTAATTCATGACAGCATAGTGTATTACTAACAGTAATCTTTGAGGCTGTAGTCCCAGCTCTCTTGAGGTCATTGAGCAGGTCTTCCCCTGTAGTTCTGAGGTGATTCCTATCCTTTCTCAGAATTATCCTTACCCTACGAGATGAGATTTTGCATGGAGCCACAGATCAAGGAAGATTGACAGTTATTTTGTGTTACTTCCATTTTTTTATAATTTCCTCAACAGTTGATGCCTTCTCACCAAGCTGCTTGCCTATTGTTCTGTTGGCCATCCCAGCCTTGTGCAGGTCTACAATTTTGTCCTTGGTGTCATTACATGACAGCTTTTTGATCTTGGCCATGGTGGAGAGGATGGAGTGTGATTGAGAGTGTATGCAGGTGTCTTTTATACAGGTTACAAGTTCAAACAGGTGCAATACGGGTAATGAGTACAGAGTATTAGGGCTTCTTAAAGAAAACTAACAGGTCTGTGGGAGCCAGAATTCTTTCTGGTTGGTAAGTGATCAAATACATTTTTCACGCAATAAAATGCAATTTATTTAAAAATCATACAATGTGATTTTCTGATTTTTATTTTTAGATTCTGTCTCTCACAGTCTAAGTGTACCTACAATAAATATTACAGACCTCTGCATTCTTTGTAGGTGGGAAAATTTGCAAATTGGCAGTGTAACAGACACTTATTTTCCCCATTGGGTGTGTGCATATTTATATATATATATATATATATATAGAGAGAGAGAGAGAGATATTAGATAGATATACAGACAGAAAGATACATAAAAATATGTGAGTGAGATATATAATGACTCATGAGTGCTTTGTGTGTGTAGATTACTGTACATGTATTTTATTAGTAAATAAATTATTTGTGGAATCCCTCAAATTTTTATTAACCAGCACAGGGAAAGCGGAGAGCTGGGGACAGATGTTTATAGCCTGGGAATAGGGTAATTCTCATGCAGCTTCCCAGGCTATTAATATCAGCTCACAGCTTTATACTTGGTCTTTCCTGGTTATTAAAAGGCCCCACCCAAAAAAATATGTTGTAGGTTCCCCCTATAATTAATAACCAGCAATGGCTAGGCAGACAGCTGCAGGCTCATACACTGCTCAAAAAAATAAAGGGAACACTCAAATAGCACATCCTAGATTTGAGTGAATGAAATATTCTCATTCAATACTTTGTTCTTTACAAAGTTGAATGTGCTGACAACAAAATCACACAAAAATCATCACTGGAAATCTAATTTATTAACCAATGGAGGCCTGGATTTGGAACGATACTCAAAATCAAAGTGGAAAATGAAGTTACAGGCTGATCCAACGACAGTGGAAATGCCTCAAAGCAAGGAAATGATGCTCAGTAGTGTGTGTGTGTGTGGCCTCCACGTGCCAGTATGACCTCCCTACAATTCCTGGGCAGGCTCCTGATAAGGCGGCGGATGGTCTCCTGAGGGATCTCCCCCCAGACAAAGCATCCGCCAACCCCTGGACAGTCTGTGGTGCAACGTGTCAGTGGATGGTGCGAGACATGACGTCCCAGATGTGTTCAATCGGATTCAGGTCTGGGGGACGGGCGGGCCAGTGCTTAGCTTCAATGACTTCATCTTGCAGGAACTGCTGACACACTCCAGCCACATGAGGTCTGGCATTGTCTTGCATTAGGAGGAACCCAGGGCCAACCGCACCAGCATATGGTCTCATAAGGGGTCTGAGGATCTCATCTCGGTACCTAATGACAGTCAAACTACCTCTGGCGAGCACATTGTAATAATTATAGGGGATAAATCAGGAGACTCTTTGCGTGGAACAAGACAACTACAGGACACAGTTTTATAAGTGGTAAAGTCTATATTATCACACGGTGATTCAAACAGGTGCAGAGAGAAACTCAAGTCCACAACACTTGGTGTAAATATTAAACGCAGCTTAGCAGTCTATAAGAAACTTCAGAGGAAAATGCAATCACGCAGAAAGTCTATGAAGCACAATTATTCTTGAGGATACTTGACACGAATAAATCCTTGTTTTAGTCCAAACACAGATAGATATGCTTATAAGGCAGTTCAAATAATATCTTAGCTCAACCAGGGAGGCCTGGGTAATAGTCTCAGGTTTTTGCAGAGCAACAACAGCTTACATGTCCAGCAAATGCAGATAGAAGTAAACAAGCAACAGATGAGGGAGGATTACTGGAAACTGGTGTATGCAGCAGGAACTCAGAGCAGAGTAGCAGGATCACCACGCAGGTTCACAGGAGCAGGTATATAGCCAGTAAGTCACCAGGGACAGGAGCTGGATGAAAGGCAAAATACTCTAGCACAGACTGAAGGCTGGGGTGGAGTTTTATAGCAGGAAGACACAGTGCACATGAGACCAAAGATGCCATCTTGGAACAGGGCAGTAATGCACAAAAGGTAATAAAAAATGTTCAGAGTCCTGACACACATGGAGGGCCACCCCACACCATTACTGATCCACTGCCAAGCAGGTCATGCTAAAGGATGTTGCAGACAGTAAATCGCACTCCACGGCGTCTCCAGACTCTTTCACGTCTGTCACATGTGCTCATTCTGATCCTGCTTTCACCTGCGAAGAGCACAGGGTGCCAGTGGCGAATTTGTCAATCCTGGTGTTCTGTGGCAAATGCCAAGCGTCCTGCACGGTGTTGGGCTGTGAGCAGAACCCTCATCTGTGGACGTCGGGTACTCAGACCATGCTCATGGAGTCGGTTTCTAATCATTTGTGCAGACACATGCACATTTATGGCCTGCTGGAGGTCATTTTGCAGGGCTGTGGCAGTGCTCCTCCTGTTCCTCCTTGCACAAAGGCTGAGGTAGCGTTCCTGCTGCGGGTTTGTTGCCCTCCTATGGCCCCCTCCACATCTCCTGGTGTACTGGCCTGTCTACTGGTAACGCAGCCAGCCTCTGGACACTACGCTGTCAGACACAGCAAACCATCTTGCCACAGTTCGCATTGATGTGCCGTCCCTGGAAAAGCTGCACTACCTGAGCCATTTGTGTGGGTTGTAGAGTCCGTCTCATGCTACCACAAGTGTGAAAGCAGAACCAACATTCAAAAGTGACCAAAACATCAGCCAGAAAGCATTGGTACTGAGATGTGGTCTGTGGTCCCCACCTGCAGAACCACTCCTTTATAGGGTGTGTCTTGATAATTGCCAATAATTTCCATCTGTTGTCTATTCCATTTGCACAACCTCTTGTGAAATTGATTATCAAACAGTGTTGCTTCCTAACTGGACAGTTTGATTTCACAGAAGTTTGATTTACTTGGAGTTATATTTTCTTGTTTAAGTGTTCCCTTTATTTTTTTGAGCAGTGTATTAATAGCCTAGGAAGGGGCCATGGATATTGGCCCACTCTCAGACTCAAAACATCAGCTCTCATCCACCCTAGAAATTACGCATCCATAAGATGCACCTTCCATATCTGTTTAACCCCTTAGATGCTGCTGTAAATAGTGACTACATAATATAAACGGTTAACAGAGTGTGCTGCCTTCCTCTTTAACCCTAAGGTCATAGTTGTGTGGTCCTGAGGCTTGCCATGGCAATTCGCGGCCTTAGAGTCTGCCGGCTATAGGGACCTGTTCAGAAGTTATCAACATTTAGGTGGTAAAAACACACTTTTTCTTTCCTGTCATGTCATTTTGCATTAATTCTTGAAAATCATTTGAAGGGTAAATAAACTTTCTGACAGTTTTCAAACTTTCTGGCAGTTTTCAATATATCAGGGGGTGCTGTTTTTAAAATGGTATCGCTTTTGGATATTTTCCAATATATAAGATCCCCAAAGTCACTTCAAACCTAGATAAGTCCCTCAAAAAAATACATTTTGTAAATTCCCCTGAAAAAAATTAAAAATTGCTGCATTTTTAAACCTCCTATAAGGCTAACAAAATAAAATACAATTTTACAAATGGATAATAAAAAGGTGAACAATAGTCAGCTCACCTGTTAAGCAGATTTCCCAACGTCCAAAACTCGCACAGATGAAGGCTGAGCAGTCGGTATAGGATCAATGAAGAGCCGGTGAAATCCAGCGAGAAAATGTGCTTTAGTGATAAAATATAGCTTTTAATGAGCCATTTAAAACAAGGGGTTACATCACCAATAGTGCTCCACCAAAAATGACATAGCACATAACTGCATCATACACACAGTGCAGCTTTACAACCAACGCGTTTTGACTTTAAAATGTGAGCATTTTATAAATCATCAGTTACGTCTAGAAAACTTGAACTATTTTCTCACTTGTTATCCTTGTGAAATACACTTTTTTTTACAGCAACAGTTAGTAATAATTTACAGGACAATTCACAGTTTTCTATGTTAAAGCATTGCAATGTACCCATAAAAACAAACAGATGCCATACTGATGTTCCATATGGGATCCGATTTTTTTCTTTACGCATCGATAAGCATGAACAGGCAATTTTGACCTGACATACAGAAGAAACTCGTGCATGCTTTTTGAAAAAGGGGAGGATTCCAGAAAAGTCACCACAGGTGAGGACCCCTTCATTGTAAAGTAGCGTCTTTCTGGAGCAAAAGGATCATCTCAGTTCAGTTGATCTCCTGCAGCTCTCCATCTTGAATTGTCTCAGCTGTTGTGTGTTGACCACTCCCCTCTGATATATATTCTGTCCACTGGCACTTGGGAGTTGCCAGTGATAGTTCTACTTCCTGGTTTGGTGGTGAAGGAGAAAGTTCAGTGTTTGGAGTTGGTGGTTGGAGAGTTTTTCTGGAGAATGCTGCGTGGAGTTGGTATTCATGTTTTTCCTTACCCTCTCAGATTAGGTTTCCCATCTCTATGTATACCTCCTTTGTTTCCAACTCTATTGTTTTCGGAGTGTATTTGTATGATTGTAGGTTTTTTTTTTTAACCCTGTCTGTTAACCCTGTCTGTCTGGTTAGTGTTTTTCTATACACTTCAGGTCCTCAACACCCTGGGTGGGAGAGGGATCCAATAAGCGTTAAGTTATGATAATAGATAGGTACAAGAACCCGGCATCTTCACCTTCAGGAGTACTCCAGAGGGCAGGGATAAACTAGGGCGTCCCTAGTTCGAAGGATCGGGTACGTGCCCACAGTCCTTAGTCACTACATGACAAAAACTGAGGCAAGTTTAAGACATAGATGAGATAAATGTATTAGGATAATGCAGTCTTAAAAGGAATATGTCAGTAGTATCAACCCTCCTAATCTGTCTAAATGGGTATGTAGGTTAAGTATAAACCGTGCGACGGTTGCGTCGTGTTTTGGCGGACCGCCGCCACAAAAAAATGTTACATGTAACTTTTTTTGTGCGTAGAGTCCGCCATTTTCGAGCGCGCATGCGCGGCCGAAACTCCACCCCCTCCTCCCTGGACCTTGCAATGGGGCAGCGGAAGCGTCGTAAGACTGCTTCCGCTGCCCACGTCGGGCATTTTTTTCACAGTATGCGTCGGGCCGACGCAGTGCGATGGCCCCGTACCGACGCTAGTGTGAAAGCAGCCTAACTTGTAAGATTACAAGTGATACATGGTTATGTTAATAAAGTGTTGTGCCTTCTGACAAGTTAAGGGTTTCAATATTTGTATTTATGTTAGGAGAATTAAAGGGAATCTGACAACCCCCCCCCTTGGACGTACCTAACTTCTTAATATGGGCATACAAATTCTAGAATGCTTAAAATAGTCATACCTCCATACCTCATATCTGCGGTCTTGCGCAGAAATAATCTTTGAATCCTTTATGTTAATGTGTTCTTCCAGGCTCTGGAGTGTACGGTGCTTGGAAGAAAACTCTGTCTCTGGTCTTCATTAGTGTACCTGTCACCTCCCATCAGCGTCACAGTTCCCTGTGACGTCTAGTGGTTGCCCCGAGCCTGCAATCCTGGACAAGCCCTTTCATCATAAAGTGAAGCACTGTGTAGTATGCCAATCTCAACAGTGTGTAATATGCTCACTGTCAGAATTCAGCTTTGTTCTAACAGTCATCACATGACCACTTCACTTATATTCAGTTTTCATACTTACGGACACGTGACAGCTAGCTTTTTTTTCCCGTTTCTCTCAGATTGTTCACTGAACATTGAAAAAATTAGACTATGTTCACACGTTGCGTTTTTGCTGCATCTATTTCCGCAGGCAAAACCTGCTCTCTTGGCAGTAAAGAAGCTGCTTCAAAAAATCAGGTTTTGCTGAGTTTTTGATGCTTTTTGGCTGTGTTTTTATTGCTGTGTTTTTGTTGTCTCTTGTGTATGTTGATAAAGTTTAGTGGCTCAGAAAAAGCATGATTTAACTTCTTTAGGTTTTTGTACCAAAAACACAGCAAAAACTTATACCTGCATTTTTTGCTGTGTTTTTGCAACTAGCCATTGTTTCTTATAGGTGAAAAAACGCTGCAAATATGCAGAAAAAGAAGTGACGCTGCAGTTTTCAAAAATGCAGCAGTTTTCCAAATCAGTCAGCAAAATAAACCAATGTGTGTGCATGAGATTTCTGAAATGTCATAGGCTTTGCTGGTACTGTAAAACGTAGCTTAAAATTTGCATTAAAAAGCAGCAAAAACGCAATGTGTGAACATAGCCTTAGGACGAGAAGCTCATTGGCACGTGACTGTAATTGTGCAAATCACATGTGAATGATTGGTCACATGACGACTACTCAAACTGCTTGAGTGGGGGTATCAAACTGAATGCTTACCCCGGGTGCAGGAAAACCTAGATTATTATTATTATTATTATTATCATTATTATTTATTTATATAGCAACATTAACTATGGTGCTGTACATGAGAAAGGGGTTACATACAGAGTTATAGATATCGTTTACAGTAAATGAATTCACAATGACAGACTGGTACAGAGGGGAGAGGACCCTGTCCTTGCTGACTTAGGTTCTACAGGATAATGGGGAAGAGACAGAAGGTCAGGGGTGCAGCAGCTCTGGTGGTGGTGAGGCAACAGGATGGTTATTGCAGGCTGTAGGCTTTACTGAAGAGATGGGTTTTCAGATTCCGTCTGAAGGATCCGAGGGTGGTGGATAATCGAACATGTTGAGGCGTGGAATTCCAGAGGATGGGGAGAAATCTTGGAGACGGTTGGGTGAGGAACGAATAAGTGTCAAGGAGAGTAGGAGGTCTTGGGAGGATCGAAGATTGCGTGAGGGAAGATATTGGAAGATTAATTCAGAGATATAGGAAGAGGACAGGTTGTGGATGGCTTTGTAGATCAGTGCTAGTAGTTTGAACTGAATTCGTTGGGGAATTGGCAGCCAGTGGAGGGATTTGCAGAGGGGAGAAACGGGAGTAGCGAGGAGAGAGCTGGATTAGCCGGGTAGCAGAGTTGAGGACAGACTGGAGTGATGCAAGAGAGTTAGCGGGGAGGCCACAGAGGAGGCTGTTGCAGTAGTCAAACCGGGAGATGATGAGGGCATTCGCAAGAGTTTTTGTAGACTGAGGGCTGAGGAAGGGACGAATTCTGGCAATATTTTTGAGGCGACAGGAGATGGCAAGAGTTTGGACGTGCGGTTTGAAGGACAGGGCTGAGTTAAGAGTTACTCCAAGGCAGCGGATTACAGGTGCGGGAGAGAGCGTGATGCTGTTTACCATAATAGATAGATCGGGTAGGGGAGATGCACGAGATGGAGGAAAGATGATGAATTCGGTTTTGTCTACATTGAGTTTTAGGAAGCGAGAGGTGAAGAAGGGGGATATGGCTGATAGACACTCCGGGATTCTGGACAGCAGGGAAGTGACATCTGGGCCAGAGAGGTAGATCTGAGTGTCGTCCGCATACAGGTACTGGAAGCCATAGGACTTTGAGTTGTCCTAGGCCAAGGATATAGATGGAAAAAATTAGATGCCCCAGGACAGAGCCTTGAGAGACACCAACAGAGAGAGGGCGGGATGAGGAGGTAGTGTGGGAGTGGGAAACACTAAATGTGTGGTCGGAAAGGTATGAGGCAATCCAAGACAGTGCAAGGTCTTTGATGCCAAGGGAAGAAAATCTGTAGCAGTAGGCAGTGGTCGACTGTGTCGAGGGCAGAGGACAGGTCGAGAAGGAGGAGGATGGAGAACTGGCTGTTGGCATTGGCTGTGAGTAAGTCATTAGTAATTTTGTTCAGGGCAGTTTCGGTGGAGTGGTGGGGGCGGAAGCCAGATTGGAGGTTGTCAAGGAGTTAGATGAGAGGTGGGAGGAAAGTTGAGCATGGACATAATGCTCAAGGAGTTTTGAAGCAAACGGGAGCAGTGATATGGGGCGATAGCTGGGCATAGCAGTTGGGTCAAGGTTTGTTCTTTTTTTAAGATGGGTGTGATGGTGACATGCTTAAAGGCAGAGGGGAAGATACCAGAAGATAACAATAGGTTGAAGAGATAGGTTAGGGCTGGAATGAGCGTGATAGTGAGGTTGGGGAGCAAGTGGGAAGGATGGGGTCAAGTGCACAGGTGGTTTGGTGTGATTTGGAAAGGAGGTGATTAAGCTCTCCTTCAGTGATGTTGGAGAGGGAGGTTATTAGGGAAGGGCAGAGGTCTGGTATATGGAGTGGTTGGGGTGGTGGAACAGTAAAGGTTTACCTTGTTTTGTCGATCTTATTTTTGAAGTAGGTGGCAAAGTCCTCAGAAGAGATGAGGGGACTTGGAGGTGGCAGTGGTGTTCGGAGGAGAGAGTTGAATGTGCTGAACAGTTGTTTTGGGTTGTAGGATAATGAAGATACAAGGTTTGTGAAATAGGTCTGTTTAGCAGAGGTGAGGGCTAATTTGAAGGCAAGTGTAGCTTGTTTGATTCTAGATACTCCTCTGGCTCATTTAGGCTAAGTTCACATTAGCGTTCGGCTGATATGCGGAGAGCTGCTTACTTCCTCTGTTAATCTCCTCCTACTTCCTCTTAGCTCCGCCTACTTCTGCATGCGTCCTGCGTACCTATCTTTAACATTGAGTATGCAGGATATGCGGATGAGTCGTTTTGACATGCTCACCGACCGCACGGAAATGCAACTTGTTCCGTGGTATACATATGGTGCAAGTCAGAAGTAGGTGTATGAAGCGGGCTCACGCTGCAAGCCCGCCTCATACCCGGCAGACAATGGCTGTGTATTACCGCCAGTACCTGCCGCTATCAATCATGGGCGGAGCGGTTTATTAACCTGTTAAATGACGTGATTGCGGTTGCTGATGGGTTGTCATGACAGCTGGGGGTCAGCTAATGACCCCAGTGACTGTTATGTGGAGCTCATTTGAAACCATTCCTTTGGCTGAAGTATCACTGCATATAGCACAAGCGATCGGATGATTGCATCTTCAAGCCCCGCTAATACATCAGTAAAAAGTAAAAAAAAAAAAAAAAAAAAAAAAAAAGTTCAAATCACCCCCCTTCTCTCCAGTGAAAATAAAGATATTACAAAAAAACACATATTTGGTATCGCTGCCTTCAGAAAAGTCCGATCCTGAACCCATTCAGTTGAGAAAATTAAAGAATGCCAAAATTATTACTTTTTTTTGGTCACTGCAATTCTACAAAAAATAATGTAACATGCGATCAAAAAGTCACATCTATCGAAAATGGTACTAATAAAAAACTTGTTTCGCTCCAGTTATTTTACAGCTTCATCGTACAAAAAATAAAAATGTTGCGGTTCTCGGAAAATGGTGACAACTCCAAAATCAAACTTCAGATTTTTTTTCACAACTAAAATAATAAAAAAAACTGGACATATTTGTTATTGGCAGAAACGTATTGATGTGGAGATTAATATGTTGGTGGTCATTTTTACCTCAAAAAATTTACACTGTAAACACAATTCCCCAAAAAACAATGTCAGAATTGTGTTTTACACAATTTCACCACACTTGAATTTTTTTCCCTGCTTTCGCACACACTGTGTGGTAAAATGAATGGTGTCATTGAGAAGTACAATTAGTCCTGCAAAAAGCAAGCCCTCATATGGCTGTGTGGGCAGAAAAATAAAAAGTTATGGCTCTGGGAAGAATGAAAATGGGCTGCGGCGTGGAGGGGTTAAAAAGACCTCTTGAGTTGCAACGCTGGGTGATATTTTTAGTGAAATCCTTTTTTCTTAGCACGCAGAGCGCCGCTCACGTTCATGTGCAAACATTCTGTGCTGCCCGCTGCCCTGCTATTGCTGTGCAGAAGGTGTTCCCTCTTGGTGCAATGTTTCCACGGCCTCTTCTGTTCAGCAGAGCGGTTAAGAAGCAGCATTCATCGGCGTCCATCTGCCATTAGTCACTGTGTCCACAAGCTCTACATTTGCATCACGGTACAGGATATGTCTGATGGCTGCTGTGTAACTCTGCCATATCCCCGCATCTTCTTCAGCCTCATCTCTTTTCTCCATGGCAACTTAGCTCTATGGTTTTCAGGAGATGAGAAAAGAGAATCAATTTTTTTCCCCCTCTTCCTTCCGTCTCTAACTCTATTTTTGAACATGGCTCTTGCCTCCTCATTGGCATGCACGGTTCGTTATGCTCCTCACACCTGACGGGCAGGAATGACAAGTGATGACGGGGAAGCCTGCAGCGGCGGAGTGGGTGCACCCCATGAGCCTGACAGACACAAGGTATTGCATTGGAAGCTTGGTGTTCCATTTACGGCCTGTGATCATCTCTCAGCCCAGTGTGTGGAATGTCCGTTTCTATGTACATTATTGCATCTTTATGTGTTTTGTTGTTTTCTTAGACAATTTCTAAAAAAAAAAAAAAATGTTAACCCTTTGCTTGCAGTAGCTACGACACGTCTAATTATAAGTCATCTCCTCAGGCCTATGTAGCCATTGCAGTGAATAATTATTAAGTTATACGTGCTTCATTGCTCTGTAACTGCAGACTGAAACCTTCTGTGCTACCAGAGCAATGAGCTCCAGGCCTGTGCATCGGCTTCAGGGGGCTTTACAGCCATTACAGCAAGCACATACAGGAAATATCTTTATTGTTAACCCATATTTGTGGATTGAATGTGCACATAGCTCGTGGCATAGAGTCTTTGTACAGAACTCTTCACCATGTATTGATTTGGACAACATGTCTCTCAATTAAGATTCCATTTTCTGTCTTTTTCTGTGATACTCATTGATTTAGTCTAATTTTTGCCATTTAATTACTTGATGGGGCCCTACTTTGCCGCTTTAATCTTCCTGTTCTACAGAATCCATTGGTCTGCTTATATAAAGTGAGACGAAATGACTTCACTAATGCGGGATGCATGCTGAGGTTCTGGATTTTGTGTCCAAAATCTAAAATGATGGCACTTAGTTATAATAAGTATGATAAGCAAGCGTATATGATGGCAACAGGTGAATTCACATGCTGTAGATTTTGTTGCAGAATATTCTGAGGCTGAAAATAGGTTAGGAATATGTCAGTTGTCGAACTTGCTGCAAGAAAACCTGCAGCATTTGCATTCACCCTCTGGCGACGTTCCCTCCATGAGCTTCTGGTGCTTTTTGGGGTATATTTGCCACATCATAAACCCAGAATCATGCATTTCCAGGATGGATTTATAGACTCTTATGCCCACTGTGCTTTTTAGCGCAGTGGTGCATGTTTCAAATGCGCATCATGTTAATTCCCCTTGCAGATACACTGAGTTTAATGTATGGATTTTCCCAATAGACTTGCATTTGTGCAGAAATTCCACAGGTAAAAAAACGCACATGCGTTTTTAGCGCGTTTCCACAGCAAAAATAATAAAAAAAGCATGTAATCTGCTGCAAAGTATATCAATACATTTTTGTCAAATAATAGGAGGTATCAAGCAAAGCGGCTTTATTTAAAGCTTGAAACGCCAACAAGAGACAAGAATCGCAGTGTCAAACATGCGATAAAAACGCATTAAAAATCCGCACACAAAAATGTAATAAAAAAACACAAGTAACCTCAATTAAACAGTAGGTACAGAAACTCCTGCATCGTCATCAAAAGCTTATCTTGGGAATGTAGCCTAAGGGTACCGTCTCACAAAACGATTTATGTTGTGAAATTGGATTCTGGGCTCCCCCGGTGGCCACTTGTGGAATTGAACTTGTGTGCATCATCTCCTCTGTTCACCTGCTCCTATCAGGATGTGGGAGTCGCTATATAACCTTGCTCCTCTGTCAGTTTCTTGCCGGTCAACAATGTAATCAGAAGCCTTCTGTGCTTGTTCCTGCTACTAGACAACTCCCAGCTAAGTTGGACTTTTGTCCTTGTGTGTTTTTGCATTTTGTTCCTGTTCACAGCTGCTGTTTCGTTACTGTGTCTGGAAAGCTCTTGTGATCGGAAATTGCCACTCTGGTGTTATGAGTTAATGCTAGAGTCTTAAAGGAATTTCTGGATGGTGTTTTGATAGGGTTTTCTGCTGACCATGAAAGTGTCCTTTCTGTCTTCCTGCTATCTAGAAAGCGGACCTCGATTTTGCTAAACCTATTTTCATACTACGTTTGTCATTTCATCTAAAATCACCGCCAATATATGTGGGGGCCTCTGTCTGCCTTTTGGGAAAATTTCTCTAGAGGTGAGCCAGGACTGTCTTTTCCTCTGCTAGGATTAGGTAGTTCTCCGGCTGGCGCTGGGCATCTAGGGTTAAAAAACGTAGGCATGCTACCCGGCTACTTCTAGTTGTGCGACAGGTTTAGTTCATGGTCAGTATAGTTTCCATCTTCCAAGAGCTAGTTCTCATATATGCTGGGCTATGTTCTCTCGCCATTGAGAATCATGATAGTTTGACCGGCCCAAAAAAGGGTTAAATTACTGGCTGAGAAAGGAGAGAAAAAAGAAGTCTGCTACAATTTTTTTTTTTTTTTTTTTCCCTCTAGTTCTGAGTGTGCTCTTAATTGAATCACTTGCTAGTCTGCCTATACTGCAGCCTTCCTCTCTTTCTCTCCTTCTAATCCTTGAATGGCTCTGTGTTCACCTGTTTTAAATGGATCTTCAGAGTGTAGCTACAGGTTTGAATAATCTCGCCACAAAGGTACAAAATTTGCAAGATTTTGTTGTTCATGCACCTATGTCTGAGCCTAGAATTCCTTTGCCTGAATTCTTCTCGGGGAATAGATCTCACTTTCAAAATTTTAAAAATAATTGCAAATTGTTTTTGTCCCTGAAGTCTCGCTCTGCCGGAGACCCTGCACAGCAGGTCAGGATTGTAATTTCCTTGCTCCGGGGCGACCCTCAAGACTGGGCTTTTGCATTGGCACCAGGGGATCCTGCGTTGCTCAAT
Organism: Ranitomeya variabilis; assembly: GCF_051348905.1. Taxonomy (NCBI): domain Eukaryota; kingdom Metazoa; phylum Chordata; class Amphibia; order Anura; family Dendrobatidae; genus Ranitomeya; species Ranitomeya variabilis. Next base: position 226,784,959 of record NC_135232.1, on the reverse strand, counting down.
GTGGATGCGTTTTTTCTGGCCTTGGGGTTGCTTTATGAGGAACCTCATTTAGAGCTTCAGGCGGAAAAGGCCTTAATGTCCTTGTCTCAGGGGCAAGATGAAGCTGAAATATACTGCCAAAAATTCCGCAAATGGTCTGTGCTTACTCAGTGGAATGAGTGCGCCCTGGCGGCGATTTTCAGAGAAGGTCTCTCTGATGCCATTAAGGATGTTATGGTGGGGTTCCCTGTGCCTGCGAGTCTGAATGAGTCCATGACGATGGCTATTCAGATCGATAGGCGTCTGCGGGAGCGCAAACCTGTGCACCATTTGGCGGTGTCTACTGAGAAAACGCCAGAAAATATGCAATGTGATAGAATTCTGTCCAGAAGCGAGCTGCAGAATTTTAGACGAAAAAATGGGTTGTGCTTCTATTGTGGTGATTCAACTCATGTTATATCAGCATGCTTTAAGCGTACTAAGAAGCCTGACAAGTCTGTTTCAATTAGCACTTTACAGT